>NC_092501.1:11223872-11526927 GCF_047511675.1 Marmota flaviventris
AAGCTTTTTTTCTTAGGTACAAGACACTCTGTTTAATGAGGGTCACATTGGCCATACAGACATTGTTGGGGACCTCAGTCTGCAGAAACCAGCAGGGCCATGAGGCAGGCGCCTGCATACATGGGGACTCCAGGAGGTCCTTGTTCATCAGCTCTGTGGGCAGCAGCCAGGGCTGAAAGCAGATGGGTCCACTGGCCAGAGAAAGGGCACAGCGTTTGGCTATAGTCAAGGCATGAGGGGCTTTGTCTCTTCAACATGGAGGGGGATTGCCTGAAGTTCCAGGCCTTTCCAAGAAACTGAGGCAGGTGCCACTGTTGGGCCCTTGTTTGGGCTCCAGTTTGTTATTGAAGCTTGTTTCTGCTTGTCCCCAATGCCAGTCTAGTAATGAGGACATGGTTTTTTTAAAAAAGGGAAAAAAAGGTTTTTGTTTGCTTTCAAAGGAGAAACACAGGGGACTACTGTTCTAGATGCTGTAATCCTGCCCATTTGCGGGGGAAGAGCAGACTTTTAAAAAGGTGGTTCAAAGACTGCATTCCAGGGTTCCCTGTTGGGGGTCATAATTCACTTGTAGACTTGGTAGATGGCTGTTTCTTAGTTCTTTGGCACCATCCCTGCAGACCTGTGGTGTGTGTACTCAAAGACAGGTAACTTGGCCTGGGTTGGACATAAGGGCAGCCTTGCTTCTCCACGGTTAGGGAAGGAGTAAGGGAAAAGTGAAAGAAAAAAATGTCAGTTTTTAAAAAAGCTTCAGTGACTGGGCTGGGGTTGTGGCTCAGCTGTAGAGCGCTCACCTAGCACATGCGAAGCCCTGGGTTTGATCCTCAGTACCACATAAAAATAAGAAAATACAATAAAGGTATTGTGTCCAACTACAACTGAAAAATAAATAAATATTAAAAAACAAACAAACAACAACAACAACAAAAAAAAAACAACAAACAAGCCTCAGTGACAGAGTAGGAAGGGTTCTTTTAAAGCATAAAGTGGACCCATGTTATAAGAGGAAGGGATGTGGGCTTGTGCTTCTGGTCCTCGACTGCCCTAGACACAGACCCCTCCCTCATCAATGACTTTGGGCGATTTGTCCTCAGCTTCTAGCCTGCCTTCTGGGGTTGGGTGTCAGCACTGCCTGGAGCCTCCTGTGTCTTGCAGGGTGCCGTGGACTTCAGGGCCTGCACAAGCTCCCACAGTCCAGGTCTCCCAGTGTGTACCGGGAGTCAGGAAGTTTTCAGGGAATCTGGACTCAGTTGGGAGTCTGTGTGAAGCAGCAATGGCATGCGGAGTCCCTGTCCCTCATTTCTCCCAGGTGTGGTAAGTTTACCACTCTGTTCTCACTTTCCCAGGTGTGCAGGAAGCAGGGTCTCCCACCCACTTTCCACTCAGTCAGTGCCTGGCTCCCGAGGAGGGACAGCAAACCTGTCACACTCCAGTTCCTCAGATAGGCTGGAATTGAGGGTGACTCCTGCTCCTCTAGGTTGCTTTTGCCTCTGAGCATTCCTTGGGCCTGAGAGAGCTGGCTCCTCTACCGTGCTCAGTGTCACTGGCTTGGGCTCTGTTTAGCACAGGGAAGTAAATCCGCACGTGTATGCTGCCTATTCTTTCTCACTTTGCTACCTTTTCTCATATAGGAGTTGCTTCTGTCACTTGAGTTATCTGAGGATGAAAAATAGAAAAAAAAAAATTCTATCTTCCCTCAAAATTGGCTTTGAATAAACTGTATTTCCAATTTGACTTGAAATATTTGTAGAGCATGAGTAGTGGTAGAGTCCTCCTTTTTTTTTTTTTTTTTTTCAAATGTGGGGGAACATTTCTTGTGAGTGGAAAGAAAAGTATGACCTGGAACTTCACTTTAAAGTACTTCTGAAAAGAAAAAGGAAGGGAGGAAGTGTAAGGTCAATGTTCTCTTTTCTGACAGCATTAAACTCTAGAGTTGAGGCAGTAGGTTGGTGGTAGAGTGCTTGTTTAGCATGCAGGAGGCACTAGGTTCAATCCCCAGCACCACCAATAACTAAATAACTAACTAAATAAATAAAAGTTACCCTTTATTCTGGTGAGTTTTCTAATGTGTAACAAAAAATATGTCTTTTGTAAACTAAGTGTTAAATTTCACAATGTATGGTTAGGTAGAACCAATTTCCATTGTCAAACCTTATGTTAAAGTGTAGCCATTGTGAGCTGGCCCAACAGGTATAGCATTGTCCACGTGTGGGCAGTAATGCAGACCCCGACCTGGTCACAACCACACCTGTATTCCTCTTTTGTCTTCAGACTTCCAAGCATAATGCTGTAGTGTCCTAAGTGATCCAGTTGTAACTATAGACCTTCCCTTTGCCCTCCACAATATTAAATTAGCCAATTGTGTGGATCTTGACCTGAGCTCCTGTCAGAGCAAGGGGCGGTGTTGCATTAGGGACTAAAAACAGGTGGATTTCCTTCCCGCCCAGGATGCTTGCTTGCCAGACCTTGTTCAGCAGCATGCTTCTCTGCTGAAGCAATATTTGCCTTACCCAGCTGCCTCGGAGTGCATGTGTGATTCCTCAGAACAGCCTGGTATTTCTAACAGAAGGAAGGAAAAAAGAACATGATGAAGGAAATATTGATTATTTTTTTTTTAAAGCAGTACTTATGTCTTTCTAAGAGTCTTGACCCAATCAGTGATTTAATTCCCTGATAGGGATTAACTGAGTGGTAGCTGAAGTGGTGGGGTGTGGCTGGATTAGGTGGGAATTGGGGCATGGCTGTGGGTATACATTTGTATCTGGGCCAATGGAGACTCTCTCTCTGCTTCCTGATCACCATGTAAGCTGCTTCCCTCTGTTGCACTCTCCCTCCATGATGTTCTGCCTCACTTAGGGCCCGGAGGAGTTAGCCAGCCTTCTATGGACTAAAACCTCTGAAACCATGAGCCCTCAAATAAACTTTTCCTCCTATATAGTTGTACTGGTCAGATTCTAAATTTAGTCACAGCAGTGAAAAAGCTGACTAAAATAAGTACCAGGCAGTCTTCATTGCTAAAGTATTTAGTATTTTGATGGGGATTGCATTGAATCTGTGTAGTGCCTTTGGTAGTATGCTCATGTTTATTTTGTAACCCACTATTTTGCTGAATGTATTTATTAGCTCTAACAATCTTCTGGTGGAACTCTTTTGGATCTTCTCAGTTAAGATCATATCACTTACAAACAGTGATGATTTGTCTTCTTTCTTTCCTATTTCTTTCTCTTGCTTAATTACTCTGGCTAGAATTTCTAGCACCAAACTGAATAAGAATTATAGAGTGTGCAATACATCCTAGTGTGCAATACATCATAGATTTTAGAGGAATGCTTCCAGTTTTTCTCCATTCATTGTGATGTTGTATTTGTGTCTGTTGTACATGGCCTTTATGATGTTGAGGTAGGTTCCTTCTGTCCCCACTTTTTCCAGTATTTTTGTCATGAATGGGAGCTGGATTTTGTCAAAGGATAACTTCCATCTTCTCAATCTCACCTAAATTACTTATCTACAATGACTGCTTGTCTTTAATTCTTGGTTCATTCCCCTCTCCTCACTTCTTACTACTATTAAAAAAAAAATGGTGATGACCACTCTTGCTACTTTGAGCTGAAATGGGGGGATACGGGGTGGGGCAGGCAGTTTGGAATTCCCTTTGGGAAATCAGGTTGGTTGAGGGGTCTGTGGGAAAAGTCTGGTTTGGGAAAAACAGGTTGTAAAGTCAGCTGGGGGTGGGTGCTTCCATAAGAGAAACAAAACAACGTGGAGTACTGAAATGAGATTAATTACAAAGTAAGTGTTACAGCATCTGGAACATGTCAATGAATAATATCATGAAGAATATAAATCAATAACCTCTCATCAGGAGGTGTAAGAACTGACAAGTTTTCCCCATAATAAGGCTAGATAGACAGGACAAGCCTTTATTTGGGAATGTACATCTTTAAAATTGCCAGAGTTATAAGAAATGTAAACACAACATTGAAGCTACTTAATATCATCTGATTTTTATAGAATGTCTCTTTATTGCCATGACCTCTGTGTTTAATAGAGATCCCTTTATTTCTGTTACTTAAGGGCTAGATAATCATACGAGCAAATATTAAATAAGCCTACCTATGTTGGCGATTAGACAGATCTGTAGGCTTTACAATGAGTAAAAATTTCTGTTGGACACGGTGGTGCATGCCTATAATCCCAGTGGCTCAGGAGGCTGAGATAGGAGAATCTCAAGTTCAAAGCCAGTCTCGGCAACAGGGAGGCACTGAGCAACTGTCTCTAAATAAAATACAAAATAGAGCTGGGGTGTGGCTCAGTGGTTGAGTGTCCCTGAGTTCACCCCCACACCCCCGCACCCCCTTCCCCGCATTAAAAAACAAAAACAAAAAAACCTTCTGACTTGATAGTTGTCAGGCACACTTTTCCAGGAATCTCTTTTTTGTAGCCTCCAGTCTTACTTATTCTTGGTGTGGCTAATACAGGTGTACATGTTAAGGTACTTTAAAGTAACTATTATGGCTGGGGGTATAACTGAGTTTGTAGAATGCTTGCCTTTCATACAGGAAGGTTCTGGGTTCAATCCCCAGCACCACAAAAAGAAAATAAAAGTAACTATTGTTTCTTCTTTTAAATGCCCAGGGACTAGTGTGCTTTGGTCTTAACTGTTTTGCTACATAGTTGACCTTTTTCTTATCTGTTGTTAAGCATTAGCTGAGTTCCCACAAGGATCATTCTTGGGGGGGGGGGGGGACTTGAGAGCAGCTTCTTAGTTCTTTTATCTGCTGGGTGTTAGTTTCTCCTTGATGAGGTGCCTTCCTTTGGAAGCATCAGGGATATCTCTCTTCTCTAATGACCCTCTTTTTTGCAGCAAGTGCATTGGTTGGCTTTTTGTTTTTTGTAGGTCTCAGTGACCTCCCTCACCATTGGGAAATCATGTGGCCCAGAGTTGCAAAGCTCTTGGAGAAATTCCCTGGTTTTAAGCTGAGTCAAATATTGGTGTTCCTGGCCCTGTTACTTTAACCTTAATCATTAAGCCTTAGTCTTAAACATCCAGCAAGCCCATCTCACCAGTCTTAAAGTAACAGTGCTTGGCTTTAACTTTAATGCTTATAATTTCACAGTCATTTTACCCTTTTTATTTAATTAGGGTCTGTATTAGTACTGGAAGTTAGCATTATATACTATCTGTCTATAGATGATGGCTTAATATCTCAAATTACTTAGGTTGTTATATTGAAAGTTGTACTTCTGTAAGGCACTAATAGATAATAGTTAAAGTTTCTAAGGAAAATTCAAAATGAAATTAACAAGAGTAAAAACATGTTTAGTTTGTACATAATCTTGAATCTTGACTGAGTTATATATTATATCCCATTTTTGAGATACCAGTAATCTTAACAACAAAAGTCAATCTTTTGAACACAACTTTAAATGAACTTGAGTCTGGCCTAGTTTGGAGTAATTCTAACATGCAGTAAGATGGGAGGCAGAGCCATATCTCTGGTATGGTGGAAGTCTTTACAAGTCTTGGGTAAAGTGTTCTAGCTCTGAAGCTGATCTTTGCCTTTTTAACTATCATTTTATGAGGTTTACATACATTGTTTCCTAAGTCTATATGAATGAAAGCTAACACAGTGTGACATTACATCTAAAACACGAATCAAAGAAAGGCTAAGAGAGCTTTTAACTTTTTTGTGTGGGAAAATGGCAAAACGCTTTTATGTTTCACAATGTTAACTTTGAAGTAGATCAGGCTCTCATTATCTATGAAAAATACATTTAAATTTTTTTACCCCAGTGTAAAAAGTAACAAAGAAATTTATATATATCTTAGTGTTAACAGGTCAAGTTACAGAACATTAAATGATATAAATGAATCCCCAACAAAATTTGCTATGCTTATAAGTCTAAAATAACTATTACAGACAACTTTAGTTTAGAGAACACCAGTTTGATAAAATGGTATTTTAAACCTTCTACTTTAAAGACTTGTATACTTGGAAGATATGAACCCATTCAATATACAAATAATAGTAGTAGCACCACAATTACATTGATGTTTTTCTATCAACCAAGTTTAGCTTTTAAAGAATAATTTAGTCTCTGTAACAGTACAATATACCAAAATAACAGTTGTTGTTTAATAGGAATTGTATAGACCCTAATTCTTTTGAGGATAGTTGCTCTGAAGAATAAAACATAACAGACACAATGTTAAGAGTTAATTAATTCTCTTAATTTAAAAAATTCTTGTCATTTCAACACATAGATTAAACTTTGGTCTATGTCAATACATTGATATTTGACCTTAGTGAAAACCTTGAATAGCATTAACTGATTGTGTTATTTATATACAATCAACTTAGTTATGCATAAACTTTTTAAAAATTCCCTGAATTTTAAAATTCACACAGACCTTTTTATCACATACTGTGACCCTCTGGATGTTGTCTCTTTCCAAGCTGTTGACCCCTTTTTAAAATAAATACTCTAAAATCCTTGTAAATTTCTGAATTTAGATAAATAACTTCATTTTAACAAGCTGAAATACTTTTTTATTTACAGTATTCTAATTGAAATGTGGTTGAAACTTGGACTCTTGGTATATAGAATTATACTGTTGGGACTTTTGACTCTTAGTAACCTTGATTTCAGTGTTATACAAAGCAATGTTATACCTTTTTTTTTAATTTACCAATTTATTAAAACACCAATGTTTAAGTATGTAACCCCTGTGGAATTCAAGGAGTTAAGAGTACTTTATGTTATTTAGTAGTTAGCATTTTAACTTTGTAAAATAATTAGATAACTGTAATAAACACATTTATGATTAATCCTATATAAGTCAAATATAATTTAATCATTTTTTGAAACCCAAGATATTGGACAAGTATATTAAACAGCATCAATCAGCCATCTCTTTCTTGTTGGAGAAAAAATAGTAGAATCAATGGATATTAGACATTTTATAGACATCATCATTTTATTAGTTGTTTGACACCCCCCACCCCCCGAGAATCTTGTGAGGTAATAACTTTTAAGAGATTTTTACTTTCATTTTTTGACCTGATTTAAATTAAACTCTTTAAATTGTAGGGATTAAATGTAATTGGATTCATTTTCTTTTTGTTTTTAATTTTAATTTATCTATATGCCAATTTTGATACCAAATACATGGACATAACAATAAACCAGGGTACATACATACACTAAATAAACAAAAGCCTTGTAGCTATTTAAAACCTATTAGATTGAGAACTAATCCTTGCAAATTTCCCTCTGAACAAAGCAATTTGTAAAAAATCTCTATAGTTGAATAATAATAGGACTGATCAGGAAAATGTATTAACCTAGCTGTGCAGGACCAAAATGTGAATTTCACCATAAAATGAGGAGGTCAAAAATATAGAATTAAAAAAAAATACAATAGTCCTAGAACAAGTAATAGAGCTGTGCCTGGTAAGACATTATTTTTTATTACTCCCCCCCCCCTTTTTTTTTTTTTTTGATGCTGGAGATTGAACCCTCATGTGAGGCAAGCACTCTACCCAACTGAGCTATATCCATCCACAGCCTATTTTTTATTACTTTGAGGATAAAGTTTCTATCTCAAGCTCCTAACTGAGATATGCCATTGGTTGTCTATTATGTGACTATTTCTAGAATTATTTCTCCTCTTGTCAGTGACAAGCAGGTTAAATTTTGTTCCATAGGTAAGCTCAGGACAGGGACTTAAAGTAAGGCCCCTTTTTAAGATCTTCAAGGCTTCCAAAGCTGAATTACATCTCAGAATGGGAGTAGACTTTTTGGTAATAGGCTGTCCAGACACCCATCACAGAGGAAAGAGGTCGAGGGTAAGAGGTGAGTATAGAAAATCTGGCACCAGTGTCCAAGAGGAAACTGACCTCTTGACTTCCTATGGAGCTCATGCGTGATGATAGGAGTTAGGGGGGGCATTGGAATCCACCTAGGGCCCAATCAGGCCTGTGTGGAAGAGTCTGGCCTGGAAGACTTATGCCTCCAATGACCTCATTCCTCCAATGATGACCTTGACATTTAGGGCAGGGCTTCAAAAGTGGCTGTTTTGCCTATCCACAACAAAAACAAGTGCCTTTTGTGGCTCAGGGTGCGTTCCATTTTATTTTTTCTTTCTTGTCCAGGTAGCTCACTCCTCTTAGGACTGTGACCAGTTCTCCAGCCTTTTTCTTGTCTCTATGTTCTTTCCTTCTTATTCTGACCTTTGTTGTAAAAGACGGAAGTTGCAAGCCAGAGGATATCATCTAAGGATGAACCAGGGCCATATGCCAATTTTTCTAAATGTCTGGAGCCAACTAAATGACAAATGTATCCTTTAAAAGTAGTTGGCCCTGTATAAATTTAGAATTCGGGGTGGTGTATTTTCTTATTGCCTCCCCGAGTCTCTCCATGAAACTAGCAGGACTTTCCTGGGGGCCTTGTACAATATTATTTACCTTGGAATGGCTAATGGGCTTTGTTTGGTTTCCTGAGGGCATTGATGATTAACATTTGGAAATGACTAATATTCCAGGCATTCTGCTCATCACTCAGATCCCAGTCAAGATTGTTCTGGGACCACCTGTGCTCAAGAACAATGATTAGTTTGTGCTGCTGGGGCACGAGCAAGAAGGAGGCCATCCCCTGTTCTTTAGCTACTTTTAGGGTACCTCCTTCTCACTGGAGGTTAAAGTTCGGTTAAGTAATAGCATTATATAGGTGAGGTCAAACACCTGGCCTAAGTTCTGAAATGCCTCAATATATTAATCTGGATCTTTCAAAAGCCTCCCTAGATTTATTCTTACCTGTTTTAAGTCTTGGAGGGAGAAAGGGGTATGTACTTTAACTGGTCCAAATCCTCCCCCTGGCATCTCTTGGAGAGGTGGTATATTTCATCTGCTTAGTGGGGCCAGGGTATGGAGGACAGAAGGACTGCTGATATTGCTAATGGATATCAGCAGGAAATGGGGGTTTAGGGGGTCCCCCTGATTTCTCTCCCTCAGTAGGTGATTCTTTAGGCCTTCTCCTCTCATGGCAGCAATTACTGAGGCAAGGCCTGGCAGTATAAGAAAATGAGGCACTTTTTCTTGATTGTCTGTGGGTCAAACTTATCTTAATTTTTCAGTATGCAGGCTAGTGGTGAACCTGGCAGTACTGTTGAGAACAAAGCTCCCTCCTACCTGGGTCCTTGGAGACCTGGATCCATGAGCTTCTGGCAGTCCGGCACATCACCTCTCATCACCTGGATCTGCCAATCCTAATGGTGGCTGGATTGGCAGGTGCTAAAGTTCTCAGTTGCCCTGTGCCAGACACCCAGGAAAATTCAGACTTAAGGGCATTTACTGATGTCCCTGCCACTATAAATTTTCCAATTATGAAGACGCACAAAAAAAAAAAAAAAAAAAGAAGAAAAAAAAACCACCTGTATACTCGTTTGTTCTGTGGATTAAAGGACTCTCTGGAGGGTAAGGGAACATCTAATGGTTATTAGGCAGAAAATGCCCTTTTCCTGGAAGAGTTTATTGAAGGGGTTGATTTTTTAAAAAAATCACTTTCCTCTTACAGCTTTAAAAAAAAAATACGTTGAGCACATCTGAGCACAGGAACAGTAATGGGGAGATCCTAAACAGGCTATAAAGGCTTACTATGTAAATAAAGAGGGTGTTTTACTAACAGTTCTCACCCTAGAGTCTGAATTTCTAGTGTCTGATCAGTGAAGAAAGGGCAGCACCTGGAGGGATCGGATTTGGGGGAGCGTACCATGGCCCCCAGGGCAGTGTCATTGGCATTTTCCCTCAGGGCCACGTTTCAGCAATCACAGTCTGGCTCCCTGAGTGGGAATGTGTTTACCCCCCCTGCAAATAGGGTTTCATTCTGAGCTGTGGGTGAAGCAGACACCTTACCTGAACTGGTTCAAGTGTTTGCTTTTCTTTATTTTTAATTGCTTTTATTGCCATGTAACTAATTTGTCATGCACTTAATTGTATTTCCTTGTTGTCTTTCTATTTTCTTGACTGAAAAATGAGTGGACGGAATTAAAGTGTGAGGTGGTCTTGGCCATGTAGCCGCAGGCTCTTCCCAAGAGATGGATGCCTGTCTGCTTCCTTTCCAGTCTGGCCTGACCTGACTCCCACCTCCTCCGAGGTCAGGGTTGGCTGCCTTCACACCAAGTATTTTGCCTCGCACAAGATTTTGACTCTGTGTCCAGGCAGAAGATGCAGAAAGCGTCTCCTGAGAGCAGGAAGACAATAGGGCCTGCTTTGGAAAGCCAGGGTCATGTCTGCCTACGTGGAAATGTCCCCCAGGTGGGATAGGTCCCCTTGCCGGGAGGAAACTTTGCCTGAAGGGGGATTTTGCCAAGAATCTGTTCTTCCAGCTTCATTTATCCAGGAGTCTGCTACATTTCCTGTCACTCAGGGCCCCAAAGTGTGCATATATGAGCTGGCAGGATAGAGGGGTGTTGTAGAGCCCTGAGCAGTCAGCAGGCAGGTGGTGGCAGGGGGTGGCCTTCCACAGTCTCAAAGGCCTTCATCTCTCATTCTCTGCAGCTCAGAATCCATTTCCAGGACTGTGTCTTCTCTGCTGTGTGAGGCCCAAGGGGCTCTGGCTCAGATCTGTCTCCCTGTGATTTGCAGGTGCTGTGAGGTCCATAGGGAGGCTGTCAGGACTCCCCAGAAGGCAGGAAATGGTGAGTGTGTGGGATCAGGACTGCTCAGGTGGGAGATAAGATGGTTAGAACTGGGATCCAGCTGTGGCTGGACTCTGTCCTTTCACTGTCCACTCCAGAGTCAGTCAATCCAGACCTGAGGGAGATGTTGCTACAGTTCAGCCCTTGATGCCGTCAGGCCATGGTGTGGGTTGGTCCCGTTTGGGCTCCCAGTGTGCTGTCTGGTCTGCAGCCACTTTGGCAGAATCCTCTCTTCTCAGCTGGACCCCAGCCCTAGTCTCTCAGTGTGCAATGAAGGCAGACCATTTTCAGGGGATACTGTCCCAGGGATGGGGTTCCTGTGTTTGAGGTTATTGGTCTAGGGGTCACCATCCCTCTTCCTCCCCTAGGAGTCTCTAACTTTCCCACCCCATCTTCCACATGTTTGGGAAACAGGGTCTCCCTTTCCTTTCCCCAGCCTAGCCCCTCTTAGGGCTGGCAGTGAACCCCTAAACTTGCATATCTGCCAACATTTCCAGACTCCAACTCCTCCTCCAGTTCACAGCATTATCAACTGTTCCCCTCACTACATTCAAGTGGGCACAGTATTTTAATTATCACTTTTTCACTGAATGATGCATGATACTTTTTTAAAAATTTGTTTCTTATTTGTGAATATCTACCATGAGGGGAAAGATGGAACTCCACTATTAAAACTCTTTGGGTCTTCCTTTATCTTTTCCCAGTACAGACACCTTAATATCTTTGGGCACAGGTTCCTTTTGGATACTTTACAGGGCCTTGTGTCCTGAGCCACTGTCCTGGCCTCTCCTGGGGCTGCCACAAGGTGCCCACAGTTGCCCTGTGTCCTGCAGGTGCAGGGAATTTCATGCCGTGGGTCAGCTCCTCCTAGAGGACAGCCTGAGGTTTGGGGTGTATCCTTTCAGGGGAGCAGCTGGGGGTCCTGGAATTGAGGAATCTCTGTAACAGGCCTCATCTCTACTGCTGCCTCCTTGGGACATTGTCACTCCTGTTCCCACTTCTTGTAGTCAGGTGGACATCAGCCTGTAGATGCTGGTGCTAAGGGGCCAGGTCAGCAGTGATTTCTCTCCCCTGTGTTCTCTCACAATTGTGAAGGATCAAAAACTCTGCCAAAGCTTAAGAACCTCCCACCCCAGTGCAGTGCTGTGCAAACCTGAAAAGCCTCATAGAGTGGAGTCAGGGTCCAGGTCTCGTGGGAGGGTGATCATGGAATGTTGCAATGAGCAAGACCAGGTGAGAGGGTCCCCAGCTGTCCAGAACCTTACCTGCCCCTTGAGCCTGACATATCTGTGCTCCCTCAGCTCCAGCCCTATCTGTGTTTCTCATTTGGAAATGACCTTCTTTATAGATAAATGTAATATCAGAATTCACTGTGATATATTTATAGAGGCACATAGCATATTTTATTCCATTTCATTCCATAGTTCCTCTCTAAATAAAATATCAAAATAGTTGGGGGATGTGACTAAGTGGTTATGTGCCCCTGGGTTCAACACCAATTACAAAAAAAAATATTGACATTAGAATTATTTGCAGTAAAACATGCCAAGGTAACAAAAACTCTTGCTGAATCTCAGTTTGGATTTCATTATTTTTTGGGACATGTAAATGACATCTGTCACTCTTTAGCTGTGGGTCCCTCCAGAGATGCTAGGACACGGAAAGCACTCGGCTCATTGCTGTGGACCTCCTCCGGGCAGTTCTGGTACCATCCCCAGGGCCTGTGGTTGACTGCCCAGGGGTGCAGCCTTGTCTGTTAGGTTCTATGATGGTTGCTGTGGGTAAGCGAGTACCTGCTGTCCTCAGCAGGATGCTTTTCATGGTGATGTGGAGCCTGGCAGCTGTGTCTGAACACAGATCCTGTGGCTATGAGTTCTCTGCAAGTCATCTGTGGTTCAAAAATGTCCCCCCTGGCCAGCACGGCTTACTGGGGTGCTGTCCTCAGTCCTGAGTACAGAGGTTCCACTGGTCCCCTGGGTTCTAACTTGCCCAAGGTCATCAACAGCAGGTGCCCACTCCTTCTGCTGAGTGACTGAGGCACAGCGTCCAGCTAGTGTCCAAACAGTGCCAACATTTCCCAGCTGTGGCCACAGTGGCTCAGGCTGGGAGCTGTTTCTCTCTGCTGCCTTAGCCCGGACAACTTTCTGCTTTGACCCACCTCCTGATGTCTATGTGGACAATGTGGGCACTTCGCCTTCAACTTCTGGGGACTCAGGCAACTCCTCCTCACAGCCTTTGGTGGGTGGCTGCCACAATCTGGGGACCATCTCTCCATGCCCATGGATTGCCGAGCAGCTTCCTCTGTCATTGACCACAGGTAGTCTGTGGCTAAATTGGTGGGGAGATATTCTTTTTTGGGTCTCATGCAGCTTCCTGCCACTTCTCCCCCCAGTATTGTGGTCAGTTGTGACAGCGATTCTGACGGTTGCCCTTTCCTTTTCTCAGAGGCTGACCCTGCCTTGTTGCTTAGCGGGAGCTCTAGATCATCCTGCCCCAGAGCATGCGTGCTGCTGCCTCTACCCAGGCTCCCCTCGGCGGTCGTTAAGATGGTAATGCTTTGAGCTCATGATCACTAGGTATATTTTCATTTATTTGTGTCTCATTTCATTTCTTTTAGGAACATATTATAGTTTTCAGTATAAAATCCTCATTCTTGGTTAATACCTAATTTTTTTTATTCTTGATATTATTTTTCAATACCTTTCTAAGGTTACTCATTTTCAGTGTATGCAACTGATTATCTGTGAAGGGAGATAATTTTACTTTTTCTTTTCCAATTGGGTGCATCTCTTTTCCACTCTTTTCTCCGTGCATAATTTCCCCTAGCCACTGTTACTATTGCTGCCTTGGAAGGACCTGGTGAAAGGAGCAGATCTCATGTTCCTAGAGAGAGCTTTTCTTGATTTTACCGTTGGACATGATGTCCTCTGTGCTTTTCACATATCGCCTCTGATTATGTTGAATGAATCCCCAGTTTGTTTTTGTGGTCAATGAGTGTGTTGTCTTCTTCAAATGCTTTTTCTGTATCAATTCAGATGGCTCTGTGTTTTAGTCATGTTGCTAATGCTCTGTCACATCGATTGATTTTCATGTGTCCGCCCATCGTCCATTTCAGGGATACCTATTTCTTGGAAGCAGTGTATAATTCTTTAAATGTACCTCCAAAAATGGTTTGTTGGTATTTATATGAAGATTTTAAAAAATTTGTTTTTCTGTGGTTTTAGGATTGAATCCAGTGCCTCACACTTATGAGACAAGTGCTCTACCAATGAGCTACAACTCCAGCCCTGAAGATTTTTGCATAGGCACTTATGAAAGATATTTATCTGCACTTTTCTGTATACATAATGAGCAGAATTTTGGCCTCAAAGAGTGATACAGGGAGTAGTTTCTCCTCTTCAGTTTTCAAAAAGTATTTGAAGGAGATATGTATTAATTGTTGTGAATGTTTGGTATTTCAGAAGTGAACCACTTGGTCCTGGGTTTTCATTTGTTGAGGGTGATCAATGGTGTCCATCTCAGAACTGTTCATATTTCCTCCTTCTTCTAAGCATGGCATGTTTCTGGACATCTGTCCACTTCCTCAGTGTTGGTCCATCTGTTGTACCCTTGGGAAGTTGTTAACTGAGGTGTGACACCTACAGTTCCTTCTTCCATGCTGTTGTGATGGAGGTATTCTGCTGTTGACACAGTGTCTTGGCGGGGGGGACATTCTGTTGACTGTTGCCTTGGCCTGGGTTCAGGACACGCAGGCCTTCCAGGGCCATTCTTCATGACCAATCCTCAGCCCTCTCTCCTCCCTGATTAGAAAGGAAGGTTAGCGGGGGATGGAGCTAGGTGCTTCTCTTTCCCCCAGAAAGTTTGGCTCCTAACATCTTGGGTGATTCAGCCTTCGGAGATAGTTTCTTTTGAATGTAGGGCTCAGGAAGGATGGAGTTCTCTGGGCATACTGGAAAATGCCATCTTTTTGCCATGCTTTAAGCAGTAAGCTTGTGTGTGTGTGTGTGTGTGTGTGTGTGTGTGTGTGTGTTTATGTATGAGAGAGAGAGAGAGAGAGAGAGAGAGCTCTTCACTGTAATATACTGGTGGTGTTTCTAGAGGAAAAACATCATGAATTTGTAAAAGTAGTCATAAAAATCACTGGGCTGTAGGTCATAGTAAATTTCAGGTAAGGGGAAGTACCATGCAGTGCCAGCTGTCCTCCGACTCCTCCTTCTCGCTCCCTGACTGAGGGGTCCTTGTCCTGCAGGTGGTGTCAAGCCTCACCTGCTTGGCCTTCTCCCGGGCTTTCCTCTTCACGGAGAGGAGAGGTGGTCCTTTCTCCACTCGTGGCTCTCACCTGCTGTTCCTCCTCCTGGCTGTTTCCTGACCGACGTGCACTTACTCACCTCACTCTGTGCCCGGCTCTCTGAGGTCGTATTATTGCAGGTTTCTCCTGCAATGTTTTTCATCTTCTAATTCCCTTAATTTTAATGTATTTGATTTTCTCATTCTTCTCCATTACTGTTTACTCTTCTTAGGTAAAAATGGTTTTTCTATTCCTCTCAAATCATTTCCTCTAAACTTCTGGGAGTGTTGTTTTGATTTTCTTTGATGGGAGAATTTAGAATTGTGAAATAGGACTGAAACGCATTTTTGCAATTAGGTTTGTCTTGGCCCATGTTTCATATTGCTTGTGATTTTTTTTTCCCCTTCTAGAATACCTGTTATGTCATCAATCGGCGTTCCTTATAAGGTCACCCCCTGAAAACTTTCTTGTCTCTTGGTTCCTTTTTCCTGTGTCTGCTAATACGGTGCTGCTTGGAGTGTCATAATTGGAAAGACCTAGATGTACAGTCATGTGTCACTTAAATACAGGGATGCATTCTTGAGGAATATATGTAGGCTGCCTCATGATTGCACAAACATCATTCTCTATTCACATGATCCTGGATGGCACAGCCTCTTGCACACCTAGGCTCTGTGGTGTTGGTGGTTCCTGGGCTACAAACCTCCACAGCATGTTGTTTTACCACATGATGGGAATAGAGCCCTAATGCTGTCAATTTCTCCTGGCCTGCACTACACTTTTCTGGAATATTTTAGAATTCAGTGGCCTTTGAGGATGTGGCTTTGAACTTTACACAGGAGGAGTGGGCTCTGCTGGATCCTTCCCAGAAAAATCTCTACAGAGATGTGATGCAGGAAATCCTTAGCAACCTGGATTCTATACGTAAGGATGATGTTTCATTACATAATCAAACACTGAGTAATTGGGAGGGTTTTGTTTTTTCTTCATTTTTTAAACCAAGGATTGAATTCAAGGGTGTTCAACCACTGACCCACATCCTTTTTTGTACTGTATTTAGAGACAAGGCCTCCATAAGTTGCTGAGGCTGGCTTCGAACTTCAGATCCTTCTTCCTCAGCCTCCCAAGCTGCTGGGATTACAGGTATTGGCCACAAGGCCTGGCAAGTAGGAGTTTTTTTCTCATGGATTTGGAATGTGGAATGGGTTTGCATTGGAGAGTATATTGGGCCTAATGTCTTGCACTCTGCTGCATAAATCCCATATTTTTTTCCTTTTTCCTTCATTTTTATTTTTGCATTAGAGTTGTTCATATTATAAATTCCATAATTTATTCTGAAATCATGATGATTTATAATGATTGTTCTGTGTCTATATTTTAGGAGACAAATGGGAAGATCAGAACACAAATCCCAGGAGAGATCTAAGGTAATTTGTGTTCACTAGAGGAAACAGTGTCTTGAGGGAATTGTAACATGTCCTATAATTTTACAACACAAGCATAGAAAACAACCATGATATGAATTATAGTTATTCTAATTTAACCAGAAATATGAACTTTAATGTACAATACATGTTTTCACAAATAATTGATTAATTGACAAAGCTGTAAAATGTTCTCATGATACTACCGTTTTGATATTAGCTCTGAGAATCAGTATTTTCAAACAGTTTGGACATGACAGAAAACAAATACTTTCCCTGACATTGGTAATAGTGTAAGTACAACACCAACTCATTAATATAAAAGTGTTAATGAGCCAACCATAAATTTCCATATAATGTTTTTACAGAAGTCATATGGTAGGTTCTGGAAAAATTAAAACAGGTACTCAGTGTGGAAGTACCTCTAGTGGGATCCCAAATCTTAGTCTTCACCAGAGCTTTTCCACTAGAGTAATTTCATGTGTAAGGAATATGTATAGACAAGTCTTCATATATATATTTTTTCCTTAATAGGCACATTATATCCCACTCTACAAACAAACCACAGGAGAATGAGGAGATTGGAAGGAAGCCATATAAACTTAAACTGAACAGAACATCTGTAATTTCTTTTACAAGTGTTCAAAGGCTAGCATTAGTGCACATTGTAAACAAAACTTATGAATGTCTGACATGTGGAAAAGAGTGTAGTTGTTCCACGTATTTTCAAAAATATAAACAATCTCATACTGGAGAGACAGCCTACAGATGTAACCAATTTGGAAAAGTCTTCATTCAATCCTCTTACCTTCAAGTACATAAACATAGTGGAGCGAGGCCATATGAATGTAAACAATGTGGGAAAGCCATCAGTCCTTCCTCTTCCCTTCAAAGACATAAACGAACTCATGCTGGAGAGAAGCCCTATGAATGTAAACAATGTGGGAAAGCCTTTGTTTCTTCTACTTGCTTTTCAGAACATAAACAAATCATACTGGAGAGAAGCCCTATAAATGTAAGCAATGTGGGAAAGCCTTTGCTTCTTACAGTTCCCTTTGTCAAAATAAACGAACTCATGCTGGAGAGAAGCCCTATGAATGTAAACAATGTGGGAAAGCATTTACTCCTTCTTTACAACTTCAGACACATAAACGAACTCATACTTAAGAGAAGCCCTATGAATGTCACCAATGTGGGAAAGTCTTTGTTTCTTCTACTTCCCTTTGGCACCATAAATGAATTTATACAGGAGAGAAGGCCCATGAATGTAAACAATGTTCACAACATGAACAAATTCATACAGGAGAGAAGACCAATGGATGTTATGAGGTCCTTGCTTAGCATCTGGATGGCCATATTAAGTGAGAGCCGCCATTTTAAGTGAAAAATTTTGCTTTCCCACCCAACGGCATTTCTGAGAAAGGCTCACCACTCCCTCATACCAACCCAACCCTAACCACCCACATTAGGACCCATCCACTCTGATTCCTGAGCCCTCCCATAAAACTCCTGGAACCCCAAGCCTGTTTTGCCTCTCTCCTCTATAGAGAGATGACCTTTATTTGTCAGCTCTGACAAATAAACTCTCATGTGTATCTCTGCCTAGTCTCTTTCATTTCTCGATTACTCATCTCTCATTCCTCACTTTCCCTTCAGTTTGGTGCTGAAACCCAGGATAGTGTTCCCTGGTGTGCCCACTCGACTCTTCGAGGGTCACTGAGGGTCCCCAAGCCCCGATCCAAATTCCATCGTGAGACCAGGCGCTCATTCTGCTAAATGGCCTCTCTACACCCACAACTGGACATTCCAGGTAAGCCCCTGTCTCTGATTGACCTAAACAAACTACAGGTCCTGGGAAATGACCTTGAATGTCCGGCACTCCCAGGATTACCGCATGGTTGGGGGCACCCCCAGCCACAACTTTCACAGCTATGTCTGATCCCTACTGTCAATCGAGTCTGTAGGTGGTCTTTTATTTGGGTTCTGGGTTTTGAGAAAAAGCCACGAAGGGTGATTGTGAGTTGTTCCTGATGAGATTACCTCTAAACCTTGGGTTAATCTCTACAGGCTTCTACCCCTACTACATAGTCCCGGCCAGGTGCCCAAGTGCCTCTACAGGCTCCTGCCCTGACATTTACCCAACAGCAATGATGACCCTGAGTGTAACCATCCTCTTGACTGGGTAATACTAGAGACTGGGGGACACCCCACCTCTAAACTCACCTCCTAGGTCTTACCATGGACAACTCCTCATCCCATTCCCTCCCATAGTCCCTAGGCTGCCTCCTGGCTAACCTAGGGTCTCTCTCTCACCCAGAACCTAAACCATGTAAACCTATCCGCTTGGGCAATCAGATCCTTTGGATAACGATTCTGAATTGCCACTTAACAGCACCCTAGATCCCGTTATTATCACAGATCTTTTCAACTATTGTGAGCAACTAGGGAAAATGGAAAGAGATACCATATGTTCAGGCCTTTTTCTTTGTACATTCTAAACCCTCTCTCTGCAACTCTTGCTCTCCCACAAAAATCCTTTTAGCTCTCACCTCCCCTATGACTGCTTCCAAAGGGACAGAAGATCTTACTCAGGAATCCTCCTTCAACCCAGCAGATGAGCCCCCACCATACCACAATTCTTTCTAATGAAGCCTCTGCAGCAACTGTCCCCTCAGCCCCTCCACGCTTCTCTCCTCTCACCACACACTCGTGGGCTGCCACTGCCCAACCCTCATCTCTGTGTCCTCTATGCTAGTTGGCTGGGGTAGATGGTGTAATCTGGGTTCATGTGCCTTTCTCTTTGTTAGACCTTTCACAGATAGAAAAGTGGCTTGAGTCCTATAATTCAAGCCCCACCACATATATATCAGACAGTTTCAATATCTGACTCAATCATATGATTTGACCTTCCACGATGTCCATATAATCTTGTCTAAGGAGGAGTGCAGGTGAGTTTGGGAGCAAGCTAGGAATTATGCTGATGAGGTACATCAGATCTACCCTGCCCATCTGATTGGCACTGAAGCACTCCTTGATTGGGACCACAATTGGGATTATAATTTGCCTAAAGGAGTAACTAGTAGAAACCAATTTATTACTTGCCTCATGGCAAGACTTAGAAAGGCAGCCCATAAGGCTATCAATTATGAAAAGCTCCAGGAAATCATTCAAGGTAAGAATGAAAACCTTTAGCATTTTTAGATCGCCTAACCAAGGCTTTATTACAATATACTAATCCAGACTCCAGATAGGAAACAACTACTAACGACCTACTTTTTTTCCCCAGAGTTTCCCCAATATTAAGGCCAAACTAAGGTGCCTCTAATTCCCCAAGCTGAGGTTTTGAAAGTGGCCTTTAAGGTGTATAGTGAGAAGGTCCAAAAGCAGAAATATCAGATACTTCCTCAAGCCAACCGTCTAGTCTTAGCATCTGTCCCTGGTTCCACTGGCCTGTGGAAGCGTACCTCGAGACCACGCGGACCCTGTTTTAAATGTGGTCAGACGGGTCCCTGGGCTCATACATGTCCGAAGCCTCGCAAGCCTCCCGGCCCTTATCCTAAATGCCATCAGGAGGGACACTGGGCCATTGGCTATCCCAAGCCCATCGCGGCCCCTATCCATCCAGCTCTTCTGGTTCCCTTTTCCAACTCTTAGGACTGGCTTTTCCAACTCTTAGGACTGTCTGCAGAGGATGAACGAGGCCCAGGTCCCCATCACCTGACCACTACTATCACTCCTCGAGAACCCAGGGTAACTCTGCATCTTTCAGGTAGACCTGTCTCCCTCCTCCTAGACACCAGGACTACATATTCAGTCCTCAAGGAGTTCTGAAGGCCTACTACTGGTTCTATGACCTCTGTTGTTGGGGTAGAGGGTGAACCTTACCAACCTTTACAGGCACCTAGCCTTGTTTGCGTTTTTGGCTCTCTAGTTTTTACCTACTCCTTTTGGTCATTCACAGTGCCCTGTTCCCCTTATTGGAAGGCACAACCTCACAAAGTTGGGGGCTATGCTTTCCTTCTCCCCTCATACATGCTTCCATCCAGACTCACCTGCCGCTCCCCTGATCCTCACCCTGACCTTAGGACCATCCCCTATTCCATCTGCCAGTGCCTTCCCATTACCCCCTTCCGAGGTGGACCCTACTATCTGGGATGTTTCAAGTCCTTCTATCACCTCACACCACGAGCCCATTCATATCTATCTCAAAGACCCCCTCCATTTTCTGGCCCAATCACAGTACCTGCTCTCCTGACAGAAACTCCTGGGCTTGCAGCCTATCATTCAAGACCTCTTGCAAAAGAGATTTTTTAGACCTACTCATTCCCCTTATAACACCCCCATCTTGCCAAAAAAAAAAAAAAAAAAAAAAAGCCCAGTGGTTCCTACCACTTGGTCTAAGACCTCCATTCTATCAATTCTGCAGTTGTCCCAATCCATCTTGTGGTAACCAACCCTTAAACCTTTTTCTCCACCATTCCTTCTGGGACCTCTTATTGCTCAGTGCTAGACCTGAAAGATGCCTTCTTCTCTATTCCCCTCCATTCTGACTCTCAAGACATTTTCACCTTTACATGGACTGACCCTGAGTCTTATAACTCCACTCAGCAGGCGGGGACAGTTCCCCCAAGGGTTCTAAGACAGCCCTCATACCTTCGGACAGGCCTTGGCTAAGGACCTAGCATCCACACATCTCACTCAGTCTATGGTGCTACAGTATGTTGATGACCTCCTTCTTTGCAGGTCAGCCTTCAGGACACCTATAAACTTCTTAACTTCCCTTTCTGCCCATGGCTATAGGGTTTCTCCATCCAAGATACAGCTTTCCTTGGCAATGATAATATACCTAGGCTTTCTCCTGAGCCCTACACACAAACCCATTACGGTTGATAGAAAGAGCCTTATCACTAATATACCAACACCCCCTTCTAAGGAAGAAATTCCCTCCTTTCTAGGTATGGCAGGATTCCCCAGAGCTTGGATTCCTTACTACTCTATATTGGCTAAGCGTGTATATGATGCAGCCCAAGGCCTCCTCTCTGAACCCCTATTACCTCTGTTACAAAGCCCTTCACTAGGTCCTGCTCTCCATCTCCCTGATCTCACACACCCATTTCACCTTTATGTGGCTGAAAAGCAGGGATTTGCTCTAGGGGTCCTCGGACACATGCTGGGGCCAACCTTTGCCTCTGTGGCTTATCTATTGAAGGGTCTTGCTCCTACTGTTTGGGGAGGGCCCCTTGCCTATGAACATTGGCCGCAGCCTCTCTACTCATTAACGAGTCAAAGAAACTCACCTTTGGGGCCCCCTTCACCATTCTGACTCCCCATCATCTAAAGGAACTCCTCACATCAAAGGGCTTACATTCCTTATCCCCTTGTCGCCTTTATCTCTACACAGATTTCCCTGGTGGAAGATCCCAGTCTTAGTGTCCACACGTGCTCATCTTTAAACCCTGCTACTCTCCTCCTGCTCTTCTCCTCTAACCCATTCATGCATTGAAACTCTGGAGGAGCTTCTTCCACATCCCTCCCACATACAGGAAGGCCCCTTGCTCCAGGCAACACACACATGGTTTACAGATGGCTCCTCCTTCCTTCAGGAGAGAGTCCTTTGGGAAGGGTATGCTACAGTCTCTAACCTTGGTTGTGAAAGTGTCTCCCCTCCCCAGTAATATATCCAATCAGCAGGCTGAACTGGTTGTCCTCATCAGAGCCTTCACTTTGGCAAAGAGAGCCTCCCTCAACGTC
This sequence comes from Marmota flaviventris, assembly GCF_047511675.1. Taxonomy (NCBI): domain Eukaryota; kingdom Metazoa; phylum Chordata; class Mammalia; order Rodentia; family Sciuridae; genus Marmota; species Marmota flaviventris. The sequence goes on from NC_092501.1 coordinate 11,246,032, forward strand.
TACACTGACTCTAAATACGCTTTCCACATACTTGTCTCCGACTCTGCTATTTGGACGGAGCCTGGATTCCTTACCAGTAAGGGAACCTCAGTTACTAATGTCCCCTTTATCTCTGATCTCCTTCAGACCTCAAAGTTTCCCTCTGTCTGGGAATCTCACATTGTAAATCCCATCAGACAGACACCTCCTGTGTGACACTAGGCAACAACAAGGCAGACTGAGGTGAGGGCCACCACCCTCCCACAGCCTCTTCCACCTGCGGTCCTTGGCCTTGCTAGTCCCCTGTGGACTCTTCCCCACCTGACACTCAACAGATGCTCACCTTCCTTCACAACCTCTTTCACCCAACACCACATCTTTAAAACAGTTTCTCACTTCCCACCTTAAACTCTCTCCAGGGAACCTACAAATTCTCTCTATCCTCTCTGTCTCCTGTGAAATCTGCCAAAACACTAATCTCACCTCCAGTCTCCACCAACCTGCCTTCCTTGACACCAGGCAAGAGGACATCTTCCTTGCTCTGACTGGTAGCTGGATTTCACCCATACGCCTCCCAGTCAAGCAGTACAAATTTTTCTTGGTACTTGTCAACACCTTCTCAGGATGGGTGGAGGTTTTTCCTACCACCAATAAATGTGCCCCCACAGTGGCCATTGTCCTCGTTGAACACATTCTTTCCCACCTCCCCTCCTCACTCCAGTCTGATAATGGTCCTAAATTTACTTCCCATGTTTCACGGTCTGTAGCTAAGGCACTCAGCATCTCCTGGCATTTTCATATCCATTACCATCCAAAGTCCTCTGGCAAGATGGAACGTACCAACTGAACCTTGAAGAACATTCTCACTAAACTATCCCTTGAATTACATTTAGATTACACTAAACTCCTTCCCTTGGCTCTTCTTAGGTTATGGGCCCTCCCAAAGAAGCCACTCAACATCTCCGGCTTTGAGCTTCTATATGGACGGCCCATCTCCCTGCTCAGCTCACCACCCTCTGATTCTCCACCACCCCTTGCTCCTCATCTTTTCTGGCCCCTTTTTGCATACATTAGGAACCTTCTTTGGCAATACAGTGATGCTCTTCTGGCAAAGCCTAGTTCCTCCTCTTCCCCTTCCCCCACTCTGTCTCCTGATGACCTGGTACCTTTTAACTATCCCCATCAACAAGTCTCCCTCCTCCTCTCGACTCTCCACAAAATGGACCCTATTGGGTTATTCTTACCACTCCCTCTGTGGCCCATCTTGAGGGCATCCCATATTGGGTTCATAACTCCCGTGTAAAATGGATTTTTCCACCCTTTTATAAAGTGACACCCACAGGCCCTCTCAAGCTGTGTTTCTCCAAGGCTGGAACCCCCAATCTTCCTTTGGTCTCTGGGGACCACCAGCACACTGCAGAACCCTGAGTACCATCCTTCCCTTTTTCATTTTTGCCCTCCTCCCTCATTCTGCACTCACCTCCCAGGGGGACCATTACCAGGATTTACCATTCCAATTTCTAGGAGACTTACAGCAACTTGCTCAAACCACACGAACCATACAACCCCAGCTTGATTCTTTAGCAGAATCCAAGGGGCCTTGATCTTTTTAAGGCCCCAAAAGGCAGACTTTGTACCACAGGAGGACTGCTATCTTTATGTCAATCAATCTGCTACAGTAAAGGACAAGATAAAACAATTCCAGCTGGACCTTGGACGTCAGAAACAATAGCTCTCCTCTGCTGAAGGATGGCAGCTAAGTAACCCCCTTCTCCACTGGGCACTTCAGATGCATGCCCCCTGTGTCATTAGATTGGTTCAAGACCAGATCCAAAAAAATCTTTAATCAAACTTAAACCAGTTTTTGTTACAGAAATACCAATCCCTCACACAACTGGGTGGTGGAGAGAGCATACGGAAAAAGTTTCACTTTCCCACCCAAGGGCCTTTCTGAGAAAGCTCACTTCTCCCTCATACCAACTCAACCCCTAACCACCTGCGTTAGGACCCACCCATCTCTGAGCTGGGCCCTGAGTCTGCCCCATAAAGTCCCAGAACCCAAGCCTGGTTCGCCTCTCCGCTGTAGAGAGATGGCCTTTATTTGTCAGCTGGACACACAAACTCGCGTGTGTATCTCTGCCTGGTCTCCGTCTTTCATTTCTCGCTCACCCCTCTCCTGGTTCCTCACTTTCCCTTCAGGAAAGTATGGCCATATGAAAACAAACAAAAAAGGGCAATAAGGGGAGACACAAAAGCCTAAGTGTTAGAGTCAGAATGAGAGCCCAAAGTGTGTACACTTAAAGAAAATCTACTCATGTTTTTCTTTGAGCATAAGGAACAAGAAATGTCCCTGATGCTCCAGAAAAGGGCTGACACCAAAGCCAGAAAGTGAGCATGCTACATTTTCCTGCCATCAAAACAGCAGATTCCTCTCTCAACAGGCAAAATACAGCCTTTTAAAAGTCATAAAGTAGAAGACAGAGATGGTGTGACCATTAAGTGATGGGACTGTTTCAGGCCATGTGCTTAGTGTCAGCTCAAGTTTCTGTCTGACTCATTGAGATAGTGGGAGATGTTGGGAAACATAAGGTCAAGGGTTTACAACAATTTCACACATTGCCAAAAATACTACAGTGTCACAGAAGTCACAGTGCTTCCGTGCATTCTCCTTACACTCATCATCACACGCCTTTATTCTCAGTGGCTCTGGAGGCTGAGGCAGAAGGATTGCAGGTTTGAGGTCAGCCTCAGCAACTTAGTGAGACCCTAAGCAACTCAACAAGACCCTGTCTCCGAATAAAACTTAAAAAGGGTGGTGTGGCTCAGTGGTAGAGTACTCACCTAGCATGTGTGAGGCACTGGGTTCAATCCTCAGCACCACATAAAAATAAATATATAAAGGTATTTTAAAAAATTAAAAAGGGCTGGGGATGTGGCTCAATGGTTAAGTGCTTCTAGGTTCAATCCCTTATACCAAAAACATAAACAAACAAAAAACAAGTAAATGGCTTAACAAGCTGCCACAAGTCCACAAATGGTTAGAGATAAACACCTGACACCCTGACAGAACAGAAAATAACACCTTTTTGAGATATCATCGATGGCATCAGAACAAGAATTACTGTCAGTACCAAGAAGACGTCTTGAGGAAATTGTGCAAATAAATTCTGAAGAAGACGCCAGGCGTGGTGGTGCACGCCTATAATCCCAGCAGCTCTGGAGGCTGAGACAGGAGGATTGCAAGTTCAAAGCCAGCCTCAGCAACGGGAAGGTGCTAGCAACTCAGGGAGACCCTGGCTCTAAATAAAATACAAACAGGGCTGGGGATGTGGCTCAGTGCCCTTGAGTTCAATCCCCAGTACCAAGGAAAAGAAAATTCTGAAGAAAGGGAAGTCAGTCAAACAAGAAAAGCGAGGAGGCAGCCTCCATAGAGGCAGTGTTACAGAGGGTGAAGCCCAAGGTCCACATGGTGGTGGTACCAGGCTTTTCCCTGCCACAGGGGCAACAATGCTGTCCCTTTCCTAGGATCTTACTAACTCAATCCACACATGGCTGCTGCAACACAAGTATATATTCTTTTAAGGTAAAAATAGAATATATTAGCCAGATGAAGTGTCACACGCCAATAGTTCCAGCGGCTCAGGAGGCTGAGGCAGGAGGATCTCGAGTTCAAAGCTAGCTTTAGCAACTCAGCGAGACCCTGTCTCAGAATAAAAAAATAAAGGGCTGGAAACGTGGCTTAGTGGTTAAGCACCCCTGGGTTCAATCCCTGGTACCCCAAACAAAAACAAAACGAAACAAAAACTTTTAAAAATAGGATATATTCATGATCATATCAAAATTTTCTTCAGATATCTCAAAGCTATTGAGAGTAATGATTCTATTCTACCAATTAAAATAAGCCGAGACAAAGAAGTATAGTCCTTTGGTTAGTGTATTAGTTTCCTATAAGACTGCTGTAGCAAATTAGCATAAATTGGGAGGCTGAAAACAACGTAAATGTGTTCTCTTATGGGTCTGGAGGCTGCAAGTTCACAGTCAAGGTGTGGGCAGTGCCCGCCCCCGCTGAAGGCTCTAGTGGTTGCTGCAGTCTTCAGTGTTCCTTGGTGACACTATCCCCCTGTCATGTGGGTCCGTGACTTCTCTTTTTGTGTGTGTGGGGAGGGGGAGATGGGACTGGAAATGAAACCCAGGGACACACTAACACTGAGCTACATCCCCCATCCTTTTTGTGTGGAGACAGGGTCTCACTAAATTGCCAAATCTGGCCTTGAACTTGCAATCCTCCTGCCTCAGCCTTCTGAGTAGCAGGGATTAGAGGTGTGTGCCACCGTGCCCAGCTGAAATTTCTCTCTTCTTATAAAGACACTAGTCATTGGATTAGGGCTCCAGCATGATCTCATCTTCCCTTGGGGGATTGAAAAGGACCTATTTCCAAATAAGATCAAATTCACAGGTATCGGGGTTGGGATTTGAACATATCGTTTATAGGGACTCAATGCAATCCATCACAGTGAGTTTAAAAGCAGGATATTGCTACCTCGAGTTAAATACACTTAAAACTACCAAAGGCCATAACTTTCAGACAAAAAGGAAGACAGCATGGTGTTTGGTGATGAAATAGTCAAGAATCTTTTTTCAGAGAAGCCCTCTAGGAGTTCTTCCCCTCCAGAGAGGGACACCATATAATAACATTTTTGAGCCTCTATTTCTGTGTGGTACGCACCTTCGTCTGATTAATACAATATACATGATTGTTTTCTGTTAGGGCTGTGGGAAATGAGAGGCAGAGCATCGAAGGAACTTGCCATGTTCTCATGGGTCCTAAGAGGGTCAAGATAAGCTATAGATGGAGGCACCCTAATTCTGGTCCCAAGAGCAAAACTGCTGGTGTGGAAGGATGGGGAGGGGAGGCGGGGGACAGATGCTTCCTGCCTTCTCTCTGTACCTGCCACGGTCTATTGGAGCTGCTCTTTCTATTTGTGCAGTGTTGCCTCCAGAACCTCAGCAAATTTCTGACCAATGGACAGAGTTAAAATAAGCCACTCATACAATTTTCTACAACAGGGACCCATTGTCACGGAGGTCAGGTGGCCACCAGCTAAGCATTATTGTCCTGATCTGTACCATCCATTGTTTTGATGTCGGATGAAACCATGAAATGTGAGCCTTCTTTCTGCATCTGGAAATAAACAACAAAACTGAACTCGGTCCCACGCAACCCCAGATGCCTTCTTTTCCCTCACAGCCTTGTTTCTCCAGCTTCCCCTCAAAAACCATTTTATTCCCTCAATCACAACTATGTGCTAGCTTTAGCAAACTGATCACCCAACGTCACAGCAGACAGCAGCTCTCTTTGTTTCCTTTAGGATCTCCAAACCCTCTAGAGGCAAGTCCTATGGCCTGAAGATTTCATCTTTGTGCAAGAGAAAAACAAATAACCAGATTTCTTCTATCTCTTCTGCCTTAAAAATGAAATTTTATGTGATTCATTTTTTCAACGCTAAGATAAACATGTAATCTTTCATTCTCTCTCTCTCTCTCTCCCTCTCTCATCACACATTTAAAACCATGTTTATTGAATATCTTGTTTTTCATTTGGGAGATGCCAGAAGAGCCTGAGGCCCTTCAGCCACGCTTATTCTGGAGGCAGAAAAAAATGGAGCCCAAACCTGGAGCCTGAAAGTTCTCTCCGACACATAGCCCAGGCCAAGAACAAGATACTGCTGATTCCTTTTAGAAGTAAGTGAGGCTTCAAATCTGCTCAATTAAGGTTCAAATCCTGCTTCACTTCTCACTAGGTGTCAACCTGGGCAGGTCAGGCCTTACTTCTGAGTATCCATGTCATACCACACAGGTGCCACAGACCAGCCTAGGAGCCACAGAAGGGATTTCAGCTCTGGCATCCTGGCATCACAGCCACGGAACAGCAGTAAGCCTTCTGCTCCATGCTGGGCCAGGGACCCAGGGAGTGGTAGTTGTCAGGAACTGGAAAGTCTGAGATGCTCCTCCTTGCAGCTAACAAGGTAGCCTGGCAGTTTTATGACGCCAGCAGAAAACATAAAGACTCCCCAACTCCAGAAACATGAGACCTGGGAAGACTTTTCCAACAGCAGGCCCAGGGTATTCAGCAACTGCCATACTTGGAAAGGCGCAGTTAATTGTCTGGAATTTCTATAAACTTGCTCTGGAGAGGGCAGGGCAAGGCCTCAAACCATTTCAAAAGTGTCCTGGCAAGCACCGTAGGAATGCAGCAGGGTCACTGCAGACCCGAGCACGCTGCAGGCTTGCTGTCATTTTCTCTTTTAACCTGTTTTGCTTGGCTCCCTCACCTGCTGTTCCGAATTATGTTTATTGCCTTCTTTGTCCTTGGAATTTTCCTTTTCTCCCATTTTCTTTCTCCAGCTTCCTAGTTGTCCCAGCTGCTTGCCTGTCTCTTCCTTATGGTTCTCTCTAGAATCAGAAAAGCGTAGACATTTAAGGTGAAAAGGGACTTTCAGTTCTTTTAGCAGCATCATTTTATAGATAAAGGGCTAAGACTTAGAGAATTTAAGGAATTTGCTGAATGCAGTTTGTTTGTGGGAGAACCCAGCAGCAGAACCCTATTCATAAATACTTTGTCACAGCTTCAATTCCATTTTTTTTTTTGTACCTAATGTCACATCCAGAGAGGAAACTTTCCCAGCCGGGCCATGCTGGCTCATCTCTTGTGCTGCACAGTCATGTCAAATGCAGCCACTGGGTCATCAAGGATAGACCTAGAAGCTATTGTGGTGCATAAAATCTTTGAGGAGTCATTTTTCTGAGTAGGTGGCAGACAATTTCATACAAGCTTATGAAATGTGGCACCCTTATTATTTAACTCTATGGAAAAGAGAAATATAAAGAAGTGAAGAAAAGGGGAAATTTCTGTACAGTATTACCAATAGTGAAAGTATTGCGAAAGCAAAAGGAAGTGAAATTATACAAGTCAAAAATACACTCATGATATACTCATAGATTTCCCTCATGATCACAATCCAACAATAGAACATTGAGGCCATGGGTGAACAAGTAATGTTTATCAACACAAGAAAGATGAGGTTTTCTACCAATAGAATGGGATTAAATTTTTGTCAAATTCTGTGCCCCAGCAGCCCCCACACTTCTTTTATTTTAGTTTTCTTTTTAAATATTTTTCTGTGGTACAGGAGATGGAACCTAGGGCCCCACATATACTAGGCAAGTGCTTGACCACTGAGCTACATCCCCAGGCCTTGGGTGGTCAAACTCACTAAATTGCTCAGGCTGGCCTTGAACTTCAATCCTCCTGCCCCAGCCTCCCATTTTCCTAGGATTTCAGGCATGTGCCTCCATGCCTGGCTTCTCACAGTTCTTGATGCATCCTAAATGCTTAATACACTTTGTCTAATAATATTGACCCCCCAAAATAGGTTGTCTACAGAAAGTCAAGTTAGAAGATTGAGTCAATTCTGGATTTAGGGTTCTTTTAATGCCAACATTCTATAATTTTAATTCTGAAAATCAGCACCAAGAATATTACTAGTTAGAGCGGCAGAGGGAGTAGCTTGGTGGTAGAGCACTTGCCTAGCATGTGCTGGGCCATGGGTTCAAACCCGAGCACCATACACACACAAAAAAAGGAATATTGCCAATTAGTAATAAAGAACCCCCTAGTGATGAGCTCCCTCCATTCACTAGATGTTGAGTTGTTTGTGTAGAATGGGTATGATTCTAATTCTTTGTTTGCAAGAAACTGTAGCCAAGTCAACCTAACTTAGGCAAAAAGATAATTTATCATGTGGCAAATGTGTACCATGAATCACCTCCCTTACCTTTCCTGGCCTCCTTGTAGTTCATTTGAGGCCATGATGGGACTAGATCTAGCCAATGGACTGCAACATACAATACTGATGGTACCTCCTTGAAGACATTGTACTAAGTGAGATAAGTCAGTCACAAAAGGACAGACATTATATAATTCCACCTATATGAAGTCAGGGAGGATGGATAGTTAGCATTTAATGAACACAGTTTCCATTTGAGATGATGAAAAATTCTGGATATGAACGGTGTCATGGTTGCACAACAACATAAAGACCACTGAACCGGACACTTGAAAAGGGTTAACATGGTAAATTTTATATTATGTATATTTTGCCACATTTTTTTTTAAAAGTAAGAAGCAATGTAGGGAAATTTTATATAGCACTGAGTAAGGAGAGAGAAAAATATGTTGGTCTTCCCCATCGTGAAGAGTTGGCCCAGTTGCTTTTCAGTCTGTGGCAAGGTATTGCTAAGTTGCCCAGGCTGGCCTCAAACTTGCTATCTTCCTGCATGTGCTGGGGTTATAGGTATGTGCCACTGCATCCATCTAGGGTGAAATATGGTGACCAATACAATGCAGGTCAAGCACATGGTCCGGCTCAGGGTGAACACTCAGTATCTATTGCTAACACTGTCTTGAACCTGAGGGCATAAGTATGGCTCGGCCTCCCGTTGGCCTGGAACCAAGAATGAGATCCATCCAGACTGTTAGACTCTACCTCTGCCTATATTTGACCATCTGTTTTATTCTTCTCTGCTTCTCTCTCCTGATGATAAATAGAAGGTCACTATCCCACAACCCATAAATTAATTTTTCCTCAATTCAGGAGAGAAGTTCAGGTATTGGCTTTTAGTCTGATTCCCTAAAATCTCAATCCCCTGAAAAGAGTATTATTGGTTTAGCTTGGGTCAAGTGTCCATTTGTAGTCCAATAATATGGTCACTGGAGAAGAGTCCTGCCATGTCTGAGTGGGCCAGACAGTCACCCCAGGCCATCCTCAGCAGCCTTCTCCAGACATGTACTCCCAGATTGATTCTAGTAGTTAGAATATGGTTTCAGAGGCGCCAGATGATAACGGCTTGAACAAGGGAGAATAGTCCGTTTTACTCCCTTAAATTACTGTAGCTATACAGCTTAGAACTTGTATGCTGATTGTAGTGAGATGAATAGTATTTCCCAAAATTTCATGTCCATTCAGAGCCTAAGAATGCGACCTTATTTGAAAAGAGGGTCTTTATAGACGTAATTAGTTAAGGACCTCAAGATGAAATCATCCTCAACTTAGCATGGACCCTAAATCTGATGACTGTCATCTTCAAAGAAAAGCACACAGACACCCAAAGAGGGCCAAGGGAAAGTGGAGTCAGAGATTGGAGAGATACTGCCACAAGCCAGAGAACATCCTGGCCACCAGAAGTTGCAAGAGGCAAGAAAGGATCGTTCCTTAGTGTCTTCAGAGAGCCATGACCCTGATGACACAGAGGCACATCAGGTTCCGAGCTGGCAGTGAGTGAGCCAGAGGAAGGCCACCAAGGCTGGGCTGAGATCCTGAGGAATGGGGAGCTGCTCCTTTTTGAAAGCAGAGATTTGCTCTAGCATAGTTAACATAGTGGTGATACACAAGACTTCTTTTATTATAAAATGAACATGGTAAGATTTATTTGATAGGGTTGTTGGGAGGATGCAATGAGACAGCAGTGCTTGGCCCATAGAAGGTGCCCGGTGAACAACAGCTGTTATTACAGAGGAGAAAGCCTGGGATGCATGCGTCAGTTCATTCATTTATCTAGAAGATGTCTGAGGAGAGCTCATAGTGCCAGGGTTAAGGGTCTAGGGATCCCTCACCCACTAGGATTCATACCAATAGAAGTATGTCCAAGGAACTCTATATCATAATGCAAAGCTTTGGTAAGAAATGGATTTGAAAATAGCTTAAACCCCAGGCCTAAGGGAGACCTAGTCCTCCTGCCTCTTCACTGAACTGAATAGTAGAACTCCCAGAACGAAGGTCATCGGACCCACCCATCCTGTCACAGTGGAGAAACTGGGAATAAAAAGAATAACAGTTCCCCATCTCTCTCCCCCAATGGGGTGCCCTGCCACAGGGTGGGCCAAATACACAGGAGCACCCTGAGCACAGGAAATGAAAGAAGGTGGAACTCTGGGGCCTTGCCTTTAAGAACAGTTACCCTACCCAGTGATGGGAGTGGTACAAGCAGAGGGGTCACCTCTCAACTGGGAGAGAGCAATTAAAAGGAAGGAGAAGGGTAATGGAGGCATTTTCTCTGATATCCTTCCAAATGGGAAGAGAAGCAGGAACCTTCTTCCTTTTGTTCTCTGACTAAAAGAAACTACAATTTTACCTGGTTCTCTTTAAGCTGAGAGATATTTGAAAGTTGGGGAGGATGTTCCTGGAATAAAGAGGAGGAAATACAAAGACATGGTGCACAAAAGATCCTGAGTTTCTTTTGTCTGCCATGTAGCCAGTGTGCGGGGGAAACAACCGGAAGGGTGTCTAGACAGGTGGGCAGGTACAGGATGGTTTTTCAAAACTGACTAATTTGAAGAAAGGTATCATCTGAATCTAACAGCAAACATGGTATTCATCCATGAAATGCCAAAGGCATTCTCATTAGGTGAGGGAACAGGAAAGGAAGTCTGTCATCTCTGATAGCATTCTGCCTTTTTTGCTAGACAATGTAATAACACAATAAAAAGGAACAGGATCCATAATAATTAGAAATGATAGGACAAAATTATCTGATTGCCTACCTCTTGCTTTTTTACAGAAGAAGCTGCACTGAAGATTTTATTCATCTTCTAGACTTGCCAAATCTAATATCTGAAAAATAAGTCTTACCATTTTCATTTTATAGAAAAGAAACTTCTATATATCATTAGCATGTCAGTTATGCTAGAACAAAGGCTCTGCTTTAAAAAAGTAATAGTTCCCCATTTCTCACTAATAAGCTTAGGCTTATTAATCTGCGAGGATTGCCATAACAAAACACCACAATACTGGTGGCTTAAACAACAAGAATTCATTTTCTGTCATGGTTATGGAGGCTAGAAATCCTAGATCAATGTGAAGCCAGTTAAGTTTCTCCTCAGGGGTCTCTCCCTGGTTTGCTGATGGCCTTTTCCCTGTGTGGTGCATCTATTGTGCCTCTTCCTTAATTAATTGTTTGTTTGTTTTGTTTTGTTGTTGGTGGTGGTGATGGTGGAGATGGAGGTGGTACTGGATATTGAACCCAGGGCCTCACATGTGCTAAGCACATGCTCTACCACAAGACTAAAGCCTCATCCTTATGACCTCATTTTAACTTAATTACCTTAAAAAAAAAAAAAACTTTTTTAAGAAAGAAGATTTTTAAAGTTCACAGCAGAATTGAGAGGAAGGTACAAAGATTATGCCTAAATATAGTCATAGTGAAGGTTAGGGCTTCAACATAGAAATGCAGGGACACAATTCCATTCACAACAGAGACTGATTATGACTATACTCTTTTTTTAACCTTTTATTTTATTTGTGCATAATGAAGGGATTCACTGTGATATATTCATGCATGTACAATACAAAATTTGTTCTATTTAATCCCCCCATGTCCCCCTCTCCCTTTCCGCCTCCCTCCCCATGGCTATAATCTTAACTGGGCTTCTTGATACCCTCCCCACTGAACTGAGCTGAGAAAGGGAGGGCAAAGAGCAAGAGCCAGAGAGAGGCAGATACAAGTTAAATAAGCTGCTAAAACCTCCCTGCCCAAACCTGAACTTCTCCTTGAAGAGAGAAAGTAGCCATGTCATACCAACAATGGTTGTCAAGCCTGGCTGATTTTTTGAGAATCACCTGCAGTAGCTGTACAGACTTTTCAATGCCTGGGTCCCAACCAGAGTTTTAGAATTAACTGGTTCTAGGAAAAATATGGGCTTATGATTTTATTCTTTTTTTGAGATGTGTTTCACATGCTATACAATTCACCTTTTTGAAGTGAATAATTCAGTGATTTTAGTATACTCACAAAATTGTGCAACCATCACCACTAATTCCAGAATATTTTGATCACCCCAAAAAGAAACCCCAGGCCCATTATGCATTGCTCCCATTGCCCCTTGCAATGTACTCCCAGTGCCTGGCAAGCACCCATCCACTCTCTTCCTCTAGGTAAATGCCTATGCTATTCCAGATATTTCACATAAATGGAATCATATAACATGTGGCTTTTGTGTCTGGATTTCTTCATGGGCTTGTGTATTTTTAGCAAATCTATAGTTGTGCTGCCAGGGTCCCTTTAGGAAGTCCAGCCAGGTGGCAGGGGCCTGTAATCCTAGCCATTTGGGAGGCTGAAGCAGGAGGCTCACCAGTTCAAGGCTAGCATGGTCAATTTAGCAAGACCCTGTCTCAAAATAAAAATTTTAAAAAGGCTGAAGGTGTAGTAGCTCAGTGGTATAGTATCCCCAGGCTTAATCCCCAGGACAAAAAAAAAAAAGTCCTTTCATGGAAACAGAGAATTTCAAGTGGAATGGGCGAAGCCTCACATGACTTGGGTTAGCCCACACTAAAAGATTCCTAGGAGATTCAGCTGAAAAAGCTGGGAAGGGCTCTGAATGGCCCAGCTGGGTCACATGCTCACACCTTGGCCAATCAGGGTAGTCAAAGAATAATCACCTTCACTCCTTTGGACTCCAAGAAAAATGAAGATTTTAAGTAGAGAAGAACATAATCAAATTTAGAAACCTCTACTTGTCCAGGGAGTTTAAGGTTCTAAGAAAACCAGTTAACCTTAAAGGCAGGCATATTAAGTGTCTATTCTAATGATGTTACTTAAAAAAAAAAAAATCTGCTAACATATAGGAAATACAGAAAACTGAAGTCCTTATTAAATGATATACCACAGGGACAAAACCCAGCTCTGTGGAAAACTATTAACAGCACATTTGTTTGCTTTTCTCTCAGCAAATAAATTGCAAGGAAAAGAACTATAAAAGGGATAAGGAGAAACCATGGATTAAGAAGCATTTGGGGCTGAGGTTGTGGCTCAGTGGTAGGGCACCTGCCTAGCACATGTGAGGCACTGGGTTCGATCCTCAGCACCATATAAAAATAAATAAATAAAATAAAGATATTATAAAAGAAGAAACATTTAAAGGCACAGCAACCAATCACAAACTATGGAATTTAGATATTTTTTTATATACTTGTGACATTCGTGAGAGAATCAGAACTATAGATGTTAGTATTTAATGATATTAAAGAATTATTGTTCTTTTAGTTATGATAATAGCATTATATGATATTTATAAATGAAATGATAGGGTACATGGGATTTGCTTCAAAATATTACATAAGAGCAGGGTGGATTGGGATAGGAGTGGGATAGGTCTGGCCTGGGTTGCTGGTTATTGGGGCGGGGGGAATAGGAATACTATATAATACTCTGTCTTCTTTAATGTTGTTCAAAGTTCTGCATGATAAAAAAATAAAAAGGTACAAAATCATATATTTATATTGAAACAGTCCTGCCAACACTTTTGTAAATAGTAGTTTGAGTCTATGTATGTTGGAAGCTGTGTATGAACTATGGATTTTTTTGAGCCAGTAATTCAGGGAAGCTGCTTTTCTGGAAACTCCTGGGTGAAATTCCCTGGTTAGAGAAAGATCATACTGGCGCCCTGCCTTAGCTCACAGCCCCAAGTAAAATGCAGCCATGATTTGGGTATAACCTGTCAAGCACCAAACAACCTGTTTTCCCTACTCTCATCTTGTTTTCCTAGAGAAGCTCCTTACTGATTCCCTTTGGTGTGTACCGCTATTCTTGCTATTCTCTCTCTCTCCTCTCTCTCTCTTAAAAAATTTATAAAAAAGAAAAAATAAAGCATTCGCCAGTCCACACCTCTGCAGTTACCCACTCCGTCCCCACACAGGATGTGGGCAGAATGTGTATACATAAAATTACTAAAACTTCATTTCTTTCTTTCTTTTTTTTTTTTTTTGTACCAGGGATTGAACCCTGGGGACACCTGACCACTAAACCACATCCCCAGCCCTGTTTTGTATTTTATTTAGAAACAAGTTTTCACTGAGTTGCTTAGCACCTCGCTTTGCTGAGACTGGCTTTGAAATCATGATCCTCCTGTCTCAGCCTCTGGGATTATAAGCGTGCACCACTGCGCCCAGCTACCTAAATTTCTTTTTAAAAGGAGGAAGGAAAAGAACACTCTGTGTCCCATGGGCAACTGGATTGGGGGGTTGGAAAACTGAAGGTTGGGAGCCAAGTTAGGAGGCTGTTTAGATGATCCCAGGAAAGATGACAGTATCAGGAGGGGAAGAGAAAAGATAAAGAGATACTTAGTGGAACACTGGGAACTGGAGTGGCTCACCCTGTCGTCCCAGTGACTCAGGAGGCTGAGGCAGAAGGATCATAAGTTCAAGGTTAGCCTTGGCAATTTAGGGAGATCTTGTCTCAAAATAAAATTAGATAAATAATTTTTAAAAAGCAAAGCACAAGAAAGTAGAACACTGGGTATATGACACATGAGGAAATTATCATCAAGTCTTTTATGTTTGGTGCTTGGGTGTGAAGAGAGAGAGGGATAGGCACTGGGCATGGCTAGAGCAGGTGGGTGGTGCCATCTGTTGAAATAAGGAATATCGGGAGAGAAGAAAATTTGAGGGGGAAGGTGGTGATTTCAACTGAGCATACTGTGACTTTGAGGTGCCTGTGGGACATCTAGGTAGACCTGGACAGTTGGTTAAAAGGTCTGGGAGGCTAGGTGCCGTGGTACATGCCTATAATCCCAGTGGCTGGGGAAGCTGAGAGAGGAGGATCGAAAGTTCAAGGCCAGTCTCAGCAACATAGCAAGTCCCTAAGCAACCCTGTCTCAAAGTAAAAAAAAAAAAAAAAACTTAAAAGGCTGGTACGGATGTAGCTCAGTGGTAAATTGCCTCTGGGTTATATCCCCAGTAGCCCCCTCCAAAATAAATAAATAAATAAAGAGGTCTGGGAGGAGGCGAGTAGACATATCAAGTTGGAACCTGTCAGTACAGAGCAGGTGACTGAGGCCATGGGGAGAATGAGGCTACCTGGGTAGGTCCTGCATAGGAGGAAGGACTCTGGAAAAGAAAGGAAAATCTGGACCCAGAGGAAGACCAAAGGAGAAAGCAGAGACACAGAAAACGGAGCCCAGAAGACAGGCGGGAAAGGAACAGCCAGAAAAACAGGGTGAACTAGGAATGTAGGACTGGGGCTGGCTGAGCATCTGCCTAGCCCGCACAAGGCCCTGGGTTCATCCCCAGCACCACAAATACTACTACTACTGCTACTACTAGTAATAATAATAATGGTGATTTTGAAAACAATAGCAAAGGTGAATAAATTTTGTGAAAATTATAGAAAAAGGGTCAAGAGTTTAGAAAGCCACTGAACATTCATACCCAGAAAGAAATGAATGCTGACCATCGGACTCAACGACAAAGACGCTGCTTATGACCGTAGCGAGAGCGGCTTCCGGGCTGCTGAACAAAGTCGACTGCCTTGGGTCAGGGAGTGAATAAAAGGCATACAGATATGTCTCCCCCTCCACAGTCCCTTCTAGGGCAGGCTGCCCTCTTCCTGATCCCATGGCCATAAACAGCCACAGTGTGTGGGCATGGACCCCATGGTCATGAGGCCAGTGACCGACTTGTCTCCTCCCTGGAAGAAGTTACTGGGCTAATTAGGTTCCATCTCTCTTGGGCATCTGTCTGCTGAGTTGGGCTCAAGTCCTGAGGTGGACTGGAGCTGGACTGATTATTATGGGATGTACTAGATGACTAAGTAGAGAGAGACCATCAGAGAAAAGCAGAGAAAGAGACAATGGAGAGGAGGCCTGGGGAGAGGAGAGGAGAGGTGATGAGCCTCTGATCTTGATGGGAGGGAGGAGCTCCCTGGAAGTTCCCATGAGGACAACCATTCTTCATCCTCTTGTTGAGATTTGCACAGGACTGCAAGTGCCTCCTTCCAAGAAACAGCTCCCCTGAACCAGCCCAGTGGGTCTCCATGCCAAAGAAACTCAAGCAGAACAGGAAGGAGGAAGTAGAGGCAGTGGGTGTGGACAGCTCCGTCAAGCAGTTAGTTTTTCTTTCTTTCTTTTTCTTTTTTTTATTTATGCAGTTTGGTTTCTAGAGAGAAGAGAGAAATGGGGCAGCAACCATGGACTGATAAGAGCCACTTAAAGAGATTGTAATGCTGCCAGAGATAAATCAAGAGAGAGGGAGGAGATGGACCCAAGAGAGCTGGACAACTGATAATCCGGGCACTCAGAAGAGGTGGCTGATGCATTGTCCTCAAATATCGACCCCAGTGCATTGGGGTCTCGCTAGCAGAGTGGGTCTCCTCTCGGCTGCCTCTTCTGTTGGTACTTCCCTGGTCAGACAGGAGCCGCACTGACTCCTGCTCTGTCTTAATTGACCATGTCTCTCTAATTAGGCTGACAGCAGTTGGTTTCAGTGCATGATAAATCATGTCAGATGCCTTTCAGACTTGCCAAGTCACTTCCAGGAGGCATTTGACCCCTGGATGTGACGTACAGCTTCAAAGATGGAACTGGCTATGTTCTGTCTACTTTTAGTTGTATTCTTTTGGTTATCTGTGCTCTATGATACAGTTCACTTCAAAATGACAACCTCTGGTTTAACAAATGCATTTGGGGAACAAATGGCAATTTTCATGTGTGAACATGATAGTAAACAAGGAATGAAGGATTGATGTTAGAAAATTTGCAACTTTATTTATTCTGATTCCAAAGGAAACCCATAGTATCAATCAGCTTTTCACTGCTGTGGCCAAAATACACTGAGAACAACTTAGAGAAGAAAAATGTTATTTCGGCTCATGGTTTCAGAGGTTCAGTCCATGATCAGATGGCTCCATGGCCCAGGATGAGTCAGAACATCACGGCAGAAAGGAGTGACAGAGGAAATCTGCTTGACTCATGGCAGCTAGGAAACTGAGCCAGGAGCCAGAGACAAAAACATAACCCCTGGTCCTACTTCCTCCAGCCACGCTTCACCTGCCTATAGCTACCACCCAGTAATCTACTCAAATTATTAATCCATCAAATGGATTAACCCACTGATTAGGTTTTAGCTCTCATAATATAATCACTTTACCTCAGAACTTTCCTCCATTTCCATGTGAGCTTTTTGTGAGACATCTCATATCCAACCATAAAACCAACAGTTTCCCTTCAAAGTATATCAAAAAGTAGAAATTTCAAAGTCAGTGCCAGGCTTGGTGGTACATTCCTATAATCCCAGCAACTTGGAAACCTAAGGACCTCATTCAACTCCATTGAAACCTAAGGAAGAGGAGTTGTAAGTTCAAGACCAGCCTCAACAACTTAGATCCTTAGCACTTAGTGAGATACTGTCTCAAAATAAAACATGAGAAAGCTCTGGGACTATAGCTCAGTGATAAGGCATCCTGGGTTCAATCCCAAGTATAAGGAAAAAAGAAAAAGAAAATAAGAAAAAAGAATTTCAAAGTCCAAGTTTCTGTATTTCATTTCCAGAGGGAAAATCTGTTTATAATTTGATGTATTTCTCAGACCTGAGTATTCACATATGACATACACAGATGGACCCATGTGACGTCTACATACTTATGAACATAAATCCTGTTAAGTCCTCTCTAAAGTATGTTTCTCATTTAACAATACTTAAAATGGAATATGACCTGATATAAAGTATATGTGCATATAAAAAAGAACAAAGGGAAAATTATATAGTATTAACCATAATCCTGGGGTGTTAATATTATAGAAGAATTTTTTTTTCAGCTGGGTGTGGTGGCTCACGCCTGTAATCCCAGCAGCTCCGGAGGCTGAGATAGGAGCATCTCGAATTCAAAACCAGCCTCAGCAAAAGCAAGATGCTAAGCAACTCAGTGAGACCCTATCTCTAAATAAAATACAAAACAGGGCTGAGGATGTGGCTCAGTGGTTGAGTGCCCCTGAGTTCAATCCCCAGGACCAAAAAATAAAAAAAGAATTTTTTTCTTTACATGTTTTCTTGCCGCCTTGATTTTCTGCAATGGAAATATATATATTACTTTGGGGTTTTGGTGGGGTTTTTTGTTTGTTTTGGGATTGAACCCAGAGGTGCTTTACCACTGAGCTACAGCCCAAGCTTATTTATTTATTTATTGAGTTAGGGTCTTGCTAAGTTGCTGAGATTGGCCTTGAATTTGCAATGTTCATGTCTCAGCTTCCTGAGTCGCTGGGATAACAGCTATGAGTATATTACTGGCAAGTATATTACTTTTAAAATATATATTTAAAATATACATTAAAATATACATATATTGTACATAAATATATATGCATAATCTGTTTAATCATGTGTACATGTATACATGCATATGTATAATATATCTCTGCATATATGTACCTGTACATACTTGAAAAAGAGAGACAAAACCTGAGCTACACTGGCGAGTTTCTCATTTGAACCATTGTTTCTGTTCTGTTAACGTTGATGTCACTATAGAATTCCATCAAGATCCGTGGTAAAGTGCGGGCCCCAGGCCTCAGAAACCAAGCCTCCTCTCCATGTTGCTGCACAGGGCTGATGACCTCATTCACACTCCATTGACACACACCATCTTGCAAGAAGAGTCCCCACAGCAGGTGGCAGTGATTCAAGGTGGTGGTGGTGGGGGTTGTGTCACAGACTCAAGTGACCCTGCTAAATAAACCAAGGATTAACACTTGTGAGTCAGAAAGAGAAGGAATGTGAGTCAGCAGTGTATTGATTCAGATGATCACAGTTAACCAAAGCACAACATGAAACAAATTTTAAAACACATTGGTCCACACACTGAAAAGTCCAAGGCTGGGTATCTGTGATGGTTCAGGTATGGTTTGGGTTCCAAAGGCTGACAAGCTGGAAGCTTAGTCCCCAGTGTGGCAACATTGAGAGATGGTGGAACCACACTCAGAGGTGCGGCCCACTGCAAGGTATTCAGGTCATGGGGCACAGCCCTCAATCTCAGAAGAGATTAATACTGGTCTTGCACAGTGAGTTAGCTATCATGGGTTGTTATAAAGTGAGGCCATCCTACACACTTTGCCTCTTATGCATGTGACCACTTTCCTTTCTGCTCCTCCATCCTGTTGTTGTGACAGCTAGAGAGCCCTTGCCAGAGACTGCAGCAATGGGACTGACTGATCTTAGACTTTCAGCCTTCAAAACTGTGAGCTAAATAAGCCTCACTATTTCATAAGGTCCCCATCCTCCTGTGTTTTGTTACAGAAACAGAAAACGGACTAAAACAATATTCTACATATCTGGTTGAATCCAGCAGTTCAAATCATATTGTGAGGACACAGTCTCCCTCTCTCCCTCTCTCAACTGTGTTCTCTGGTTGACTTTATTTGGGGGCAGGCTTTCTTTGCATGGTGAAAGCTCTGGAATATTCTACCAGATGAAGAGTTCCAGAGAAAGACACAAAATCACAGAGCTGAAGTGTGGACTGAGAGATGGTCTAGGGAGGGGAGGGTGCAGCCCCATCTGAGCCATTTGAGGGAGGATCAGAGGTTTCTCAAAGCAAAGCTGAGGTTCCTCTGTTAACAGAAGAAGCTGGCAATGATCAAGCTGGCATTGATCAGGCTTATTCTGAGATCAGCCATCACCTGTGGCGAAGTCACCTCACCTCTCCGGACATTGATATCCACACCCAATAAAGAATAAGTCTACACCAAATACCTCCAAAGTCCTTTAGAAAAAAGAAAGAAAAGAAAAAGTCCATAGTGATGATGCTATAAGAAATAGAACCCGAGAGACCAAGGGAAATAATCTGGAAAGAAATGGCCTGAAACATAACAGCTAAGAAATTGTCCACCCAGGCAGGGTATCGGCTGCTGAGCTCTGGCCATCTGTCAGGCCAGGTGTCTGATCTTCTCAGGCAGTGGGGGGTCAGGCAAGGACAGATACAGATGGGTGCCTCCATATCCCACAAGCTTGAACTCTGGGCTAAAATCCGTCCTCCTGCCCATATGCATGCTGCTGTACTCTCCACCTTGACCTCCAATTTGGCCCCCGTGAAGACAAGAGTCAAGGGCAAGACAGGGTCCTTCCTAATGTATTTATGTGTGTAACATGCCACTTCCCTGATCAATAGATTTCAGAAGCTCCCTCTTACCAATCATATTTGGCAAAAGGCTTCACCTTGAGCTTCAAGGACAAAATAACCCCCGTGAAACCTGACAGGCATATTTCCCACCGCTATTTTTGCATGTGCTTTATGCTCCAGCTATTCAGACAGCTCCCTATTAGAATGTCCCTGATCAGGGACCTGTGCTTACCTCTTTCCTTTTCATCAGTGCTACTAGATAGAACCTAAGCAATCTGTGGGAGGGAGGGAGGGGAGGGAGTCTTGCTAGTGGAGTAGCATCTGCTGCTAGCATAGTGCCTGGCATAGCGTAGGCACTCAACAATAACCACTGAGTAAAATAAAATGGGCTGGGGATGCAGCTCAGTGGAAGAGTGCTGGCCTGGCATGCTCAAGGCCCTGGGTTCATCCCCAGCACCACCAAAAAAAAAATTTCTGACTATATCATACTTTCTCCCTGACAGGATTTTGTTCATCAGAACTGTTTCCCACAAGATCCTCTTTCAATTCTGCAATCTCTCCTCACACCACCTCCCCCCAGTCCTGTGAACTGCTCCTAAAGCCCCAATTACATCTGTATCTTATTAGACAATCATGATCTGTCGCACAGTACCGAGCAACCACTGGAATGACCAGCTTATCATTTAATTCCACTCACCCACCCCTCCCCTTCCTCCACAGAGGGGTGCTCTTTGCAGACAAAGGATAAGTCTTATCCATCTCCACATCCGGGACTGATGCTCTCTATTTCTTTGCAACAACTGAAATAATGTCTGCCACATAGTAGGTGTCCATTCCACCTGTATAGTGTCTGAAGTACTTTGGGCTAAAGTATCAGGCAGAGAGTAGAGACAGGAACCAAATATTAGTCCTATCATCTCTCAATTTGGAAACTGTCCTTAGACCATGAGATGCTCTACGACTGGTGGTGCCTGGTGGTGTCTCCATGGCAACGGAGGAAAGTGCTGCAGTTCTCTAGGAGGGTCCCTCCCAAGTGGACCAGAGAGTGCTCACCACCCCTTTGCCTGCCTTTACTCGTCTTTGCCAAATCAAACCATGTACCCAAGGTCCAGGTGGATCTCACAGAGGATCTCTCAGGAGCCAAAGAAATGTGGCACTCACACAATTCCCCTGCACTGTCCCTAATGGAGAGGTCCTGGAACAAGGCCTCCAGAAAGAGGGTGCCCACAAACATATCCTTCTGTCCCCGTTTCTGCCTGTCTGCCCTCTCTGCCCCCTTCCTCCTCACCCCCTTTCCTGCAACTAAACCGGATGCCCTATGCTTTTTCTCAGCCTCTCCTCTTCTTGGCTCACCCTTCACCCAAACCCTGGGATTTTTGTTTGTTTGTTTGTTTTGCCTGCTTATTCTATCAGCTCCTGAAAAGAGTGGCCTAAAATCTCCCACTATTATTGTCCACTCCCCTTTTTATTTGTGTCCATGTTGTCACGCATTTTAAGTTATTTGATCAGGTGCTAGACATCACACCGGGAAAATTACAGATAGAATTTGTGAATCTGAATGATGAAAAGATTTAGCCTTGCTTCTGACAAGCAGTTTACAGTCTGGCAGATGTCATTAATCCAGTGGTTTTCAACCAGAGGGGATTAGTGGGCACCTGGCACACAACTGGAATCCCAGCCACTTGAGAGGCTGAGGCAGGAGAGCATTACAAGTTTGAGGCCAGCCAGGGCAATTTAGCAAGACCCTGACTCAAAATTAAAAAATAAACAAAAAAAAAGGGGACAGTTGGCACTGTCTAAATACGGTTTTGGTCGTCAGAACATGGGGAAGGGAATATGCTAGTGGCATCTAGTGGCTAGAGACCAGGGATGCTGCTAAATATCCTACAATGTGAAGGACAGTTCACAACAGAATTTTCTGTTCTCTGATGTCACTAGCAGTAGCACCAAGGAGGAAAAACCTGGCCTTAAGCCAATCAAACATTATGCTGATGGTAGCTTAAATCTCTATTTTCACCCCCCACTCCTTTGGTGCAGCACTTGAAAAGTCCCGGCTGAAAGCCTGAGGTCATTACTTGCTCTTCCTCTTAGGTGGCCTTGAACTCCAATTGTTCTGCTGGAAGCTTCTCTGACTCTTGAGGTGGGCAAATGCCTCGAAGTGAAAGCTCTGCTAACCCTTCTCCCCAGGGTCTTGGCCCTTAAATCCTCACCACTTGGCAGGTCACCTTCAAATACATCTTGCATGTTTTGCAGGCTTTTCTAGCAGTTCTTGATAGAAAGGTTCATCTTCCAGTCTGCCTTGAGGGAGGCTGCCCCTCTGCACTGAAGGAAGAGGTTGCCTGTCAGTGCATTCTTGAACCTCTCAAGTGCAGGCTTGGGGCCCTACCATGACATCGATGGAACTTCTCCTCTGCCCAGTCTTTGCCCTTCTGCTTGGAGAGGAGCAGGGCATGTCCCAAGAGGATGAGTGTTGATGGTACACCCATTTCCCATAATTACTCCCCTCACCAAGAGCTGGGTGTGTGTGTGTGTGTGTGTATATGTATGTGTGTGTGTGTATGTGCGTGTGTGTGTGTGGGGGGGGGATCCTCTTCAATTATCTAAGAATCAAATACACCCAGTCTTTAATTTTTCCTTTCTTTATACAAAGGGGAAATTGTGCAGTCTCATTCCAGAAATCCTATTTTTCCCTGAGAACGTTATTCAATCCCACTCCTTAGGAAAGAATAAGGCTGACATTAAAATGCTGACAACATTTGCCTATTTCCCCAGAGTCTGGTTTACTTTATGGAAAACCAGCAAAGTATTGCCTGAGCCCAGTCTCAAGTGGGTGTGGTCAGCTTCCATTATTAGAATAGAATTCTAATCAGTTTGCAAATTAGATTATTTCTGAATCACAAACCTCCCCAATTTCAGAAAATGGGGTGCCTCATTTATTCATAGAATGGAAAAGTGAAGGAATGCACAGCTGGGTTCTAACCAGCTGGGATAAATACCTGACTAGAGCAGCACAGTTGGAGGCTTGGGTCCTCGGCTTGGTTTTCCGGCAAAGCCTTGGTCTTTGCTAAAGCATCACTGTGTTATAAGAAATGTAAAATAATGAAAGAAGTCATTCTTCGGGTGATTCCTTCTAAAATGGAGTCACCCTCCCAAGAATGGCTTCCTGAGAAAGCGGGAAAGGAATTTTCTGGGCTGGGGTGAACAAAGAAGGAGCAATCACGATGCGCCTCCTACTGGTCAGAGAGGGGAAGTCCCTCGGCTTAGAGGTTAATGACCGACAGGCGGTTGTTCACTGAGAACCATAGAAATAAAACGAAATTTCATGAATCCGGGAGGAAGCGGCTTGAGTTCCTAGGGAAGCTGAAATGAAGAGCTCAGATCGTAGGACTCCAGAGCCCAATTAAACAGCCACAGTTTACCAAGGCCACAGAGAGCTTTAATCTGTAGTTGTAAATCAACCCTCCTGAAGATTTCAAGCCACCAAACAGCTTAGGTAAAGCCTTGTAAAAAGCTATCTATTTAAAAAAAAAAAAAAAAAAAAAGATGAGTTTCTCATTCCAGTGGATCATCAAAAATATAATATGTATCCAAAGTCAACCATTTTCATTTTATACTAGTCATTCTATACCAATTATTTTGGGGACCCAGTGCTTGCTCATGCACACAATTGCCACCCTCTCTAAGGTCTCTTTCTGTCCTTCTAACTTGAAACTTCATCCTTAAAACTGTCCACACAAGGGACTGGGTTTGTAACTCAGTGGTAGAGCGCTTGCCTCACACACATGAGGCCCTGGGTTCGATCCTCAGCACCACAAAAAAATAAATAAATAAATAAAAAGATATTGGGTCATCTACAAAAAAGAAAAAAATAAACCCAAAACTGTGCATACAAACAGTTGCAGTGGCGCACACCTGTAATCCCAGTGTCCTGAGGCAGGAGGATTACAAATTCAAGGCTAATTTGGGCAATTTAGCAAGAACTTGTCTCAAAATAAAAAATGAAAAAGGCCAGGAATGTAGCTCAGTACCAAAAGGAAAGACAAAGAGAAAGAAAGAAAGGAAGGAAGGAAGGAAAACTTGTCCATGTAATGATTATAAAATGTCATTTTATTTTTAAACTATACATCTTCTGATATCTTGATCGCTAATGTGAAATACAATGAACAAAACATAAAAATGGAGGGTTGGGATATAGCTCGGAGGTGGAGCACTTGCCTAGCACTGCAAGGCCCTGGATTTGATGCTTAGCATGGAAGAAAAGACATTAAAATGGAAGAGTTACCATGTTTTTAGGAGTTTTAAATCCTGAAGTGTGTGTATGTGTGTATGTATGTGTGTGTGCGCGCGTATAATATATATAATATAAATTATTTTATATATAAATTATCTCTCTCTATATTTTTTGTCAGAAAGAGTTTGTGACCCAATAATTAGTCAAAATAATCTCCCCACATTTTCCTTGTCATTGGGCATCTACTGTCAACTGCTTCTGTCGAAGGGTGCAGACAAAGTCATCTTAGGACTTCCATTATTCAGACAAGAGCTGTTGTGTGATTCTTTTAGTTGTGAAAACATTGGACAAGTGGATACTCGTTGCTCTGAGTAGAAAGTGGCATAAAATTTTTATTTTTTTTAATTTTTTTAAAATTTTTTATTGTTGGCTGTTCAAAACATTACATAGTTGAGGGGAAAGGGAAAGTGGCATAAAATTTTTAACAGGTTGATGAAGCTCGGTGTTCCTAAGGCCTCTTGACAAGCAAAGCTGGTTGCTAGGGAGAAGGGAGATAAACAGTTCAGAAGCTCCTGGGGCAAAGTCTCAGGATCCCGGCCTTTGTTCTTGGAATTCCAAGAAAGGAGAACTTATTGGAATGGAAGAAAGATCATCACCAACAGCCCCAAGGGAAACTACAAGGGAAGTCTGGACCCGAGAGCAGGGGTGTGGTCTTAGGGTGGGAGAGGACAGGAGTTAATGGGAGTTCATGGGAGGACATACCTGAAGCCCACAGGTAAAGGTTAGTTGGCTGCATTCAGCTGTATTCCATACAGTTGGCTCAGGCTCTGGACAGTTGAAGATGTTCTGAAGGGTCCTGTTATGGAGGTAAGCACCTCCTTTGTGTCACACCTGGGAGGAAAGGGAAAGTCATGCGCATCCGGAGGGAGCTTCTCGGGGCCCTTCCTGGGTTTTCCACTTGTCAAGTACCGAGGATTTGCAAGCTCCTCTGTTAGCAGAACGCATTCTGCACACTCTCTACCCTCTCTCAGCAGCCATATTCTAGACTAAGTAAAGTTTTTATTTGCTTATACTCATAGGTGTGCGAGTTTGCATCCTGATGAACCGGAAAGGTTATGTTTACTACGCCTGGCTCAAGTCTCTGCCTCAGTCTTCCTGGGGAGTACATGCTGGTTCCAGCGTATGGCATGGCCGAGGAAGAAGTTCTGGATCCAACTGCCCAATGTACCATTGTGGTCCAAAAGAGCTTTGAACTGGAGCCTGGAATGTGGCCCCAGATGGTGGCCTAAGGGATCCAGACCTGGTCTCTGAACACCTTCACTTGTACAGAGCCTGAGCCTGCGGTTCAGAAAGACAAGAAAGAAGAAAGGAAGGGCCAGATTTCAGTTGCAACACTGAGTGCTTCCACAGCACCGCTGGTGGACGAACCTCTCTCTGGCTGGCACCTGCAGCAGGATTGACTCCCACGGACCTGACAGAGTGAGCTCTGGGTCCTTGGTCAACTCAGGGAGGAAGGAAGAATTCTTCGGATGGAGGCACTAGACTTCTTGCTAATAAGGACATGTAGGAGTTCTAGCAATTCACTAGAATAATTAGAGGCCCTGACTATATGTGTTGGTTGAAGCATATCAAACTAGCTACCAGTTCTCTTGCCTCATTTAGAGTCCCAAGAGTGACCCAGAAATTCCATTCATATATATTTATCCCAGAGAAGCAAAAACATATGCCCATCCAAAAACATGAAAGTTCATAGCAGCATTATTCACAGTAGCCAAAAGGTGAAAGCAACCTACATTACCTACCAATAGAAGGATGGCTAAATAAACTATAGTATATTATACAATAGCTATTATTTATCAATCAAAACAAAGGAGGGACTGAACATGTTACAATATATATATGAACCTTGAAATTGAGAGTTAAACGAAAGAAGCTAATCACAGATGTATTACAATCAGATGTGTTACATGAGTCATTTATTTATTTCCTTTGTATACTCCTTTGTATGCTTTAAGGTAATTTGACATTAATTCATCACATACCGGATTTTGCAATAAACCTTCAAGTCAGGTATTTGAATGTTAAGCCCAAAGAAGTAAATTGTTGGATATTTGTTTTAGATGGGTATAGTATTTTGCTTTCTTAGGATAATGCAGTGCTTAGCCATGACCATGTGAACCATGGTTTAGATTAAAACGATCTTTCTGTTTAACTGCTCTGATATCTGACTATCTTCTCTAGTTTTGGCAACTCAGCATAAAAATATTTTAAATTTTGGGGGTAGATTTTCCTTTTGTGGGAGTAGATCAGTCTGACCTATTGTGAGGCTTTTTAAAAATAATTATTAATACTTACAACAGTTACTTGAAAGACATCATCACTAATAATTTTAGGAAGTAGGGGATGGATGTATTTATCCCTGACCTGTTCATTGCTGAATCCACAACACAAAATTTTCACTACTTATTGGTGGACAGTTAATAATTTTTTCCCTAAAAGAACAATAAATACCCAGAATAGGCAAATCTGTAGATAGAAAATAGATTAGCAGTTGTCCAGGGGCTGGAGGTAAAGGGTAGGTTACCTGGATGAATTCATTTTGAAGGTGATAAAAATGTTCTATTATTGTGGTGAAGATTTCAGAATTCTGTGAAATGCTACCAACCACTGAATTGTACACTTTACCACTACTATTATTATTGTTATTATTATTATTTATCACTGAGCTATATTCGCAGTCCTTTTATATTATTTATTTTGAGACAAGGCCTCACTAAGTGCTGAGACGGGCCTTGAACTTGTGATCTTCCTGCCTCAGCCTCCAGAGTTGCTGGGATTACAAGCGTGCACCACCACAACTGGCAAATCATACTCTTTAAGTGGTTCATTGTGTGGTAGGTGAACTGTATCTCCATAGGATCGATGTTTTTAAAATATACATTTATATGAGGATGAGACAGAACTGTGGAAAACCAAGTTAAAAGGTATCTATATGAAGAAAGACCACTGCAGCCACGGGGAGCCAGTATAAGTAGACGGTCCACATACACAGATGCTTTCTCCAGGGAGAGACTGTCTGAAGGAGGTAGGCAACAAGAAGTTCAGCTGAGGTGGTGTGATCGCACAGCTACCAATGTGGTCACCACTGTCTCTAAAGATTTTTCTATGACCTTCTGAAATGCTCTGCCTCACACAGCTGCAAGCAGGCTAAAATATACCCTTGTCCTCCAGAACAGAATAAACCAACATCAACTGCCTTCAAACCTAAGAGCTGGCGGCACTGGTTCCTGGAGTCCCATGCTGCAGTGGTCATCTGAAGCTAAGCCGTTCCTAGAGGCTGGAGCTCATGGAGAGCCAGTGTAGACATTCCTGGAGCTTGCCCACGATGATTTCCACAGGACTGATTCCAACCTAGTCCTTTCTGCTGGAAGTTTGAGCACGGGTGCCGTGATATTATTACACCCTTCCTGTCACAGTTGGAGAGGGGCGGGAGGCACAGGGCATCCGGGGTTCTGTGAGGCTGAGCATATGTGCCTTTAAGGCCCTCTGCTCTCTCTGGCCAGCCCAAACCTGCCACCTGAGATCAAATGTCCTTAAATTGGAAATGTGTAAAGGGCAGCATTTGTCCTTGTTTTTAGGATTGGACTGTCCTTCTCAGTCCCCTTTCCATGTACATAATGTTGAGAGGCCTGGAGGGTGACCCCATGTCGGGCCCCCACTATCAGGCATCAACAGTCAGTGCTTGTAGCCCCTATTTCTATATCGCATTGTGGAAGCTACACGGCTTCCTGGTTTCCCTTTGCTGAAGTTGAGGCCAGTGATGGCCACCCTGAGTGCCTGCCCAATGGCACCCTGTGCCCTGGTCCCACATCCTAGTTACCAGTGGACAGAGAAGTGCAGATTCAGGAAGAGCTGGAGGGCCAGGCTCTGGCGGAACATTGGCCCCTCAGGTTGTGCCCTTCTCAGCTCCTGCTCCCTTCCAGAACTGGCTGGGTGTTCCTGGGCTCCACGGCTCAGAGATCATGGCCATAAACCCCACTGATGCAGGTCCTTTAAAGGGGTCTTCTGTGTCCTACCTGCACCATGCTGTAAAAAGATGTTATCCAGGAGCTGGGGTTGTGGCTCGGTGGTAGAGCGCTTGCTAAACATGTGTGAGGCACTGGGTCTGATCCTCAGCACCACATTCAAAAAATAAATAAAATAAAGGTATTGTGTCCATCTGCAAATTAAAAGAAAGAAAAGATGTTATCTAGATTCGAGCAGGGAGGTAGCAGAGATGGGTAGCAATGGCAGGGAGAGAAGAAATGGAGTGAAGTCTGATGGCCTCTCACCCGAACTGTCTGGACACCAGCTTGAGGTTGGAAGTTAAAGGACCAAGACCTTGTTTTTTTTTTTTCTGGCCCCATTTTCCTGGTCACTGTGTCATGTGAGGGGAGAATGGTAGCAACAACACTCTTAGTCACTGAATATTTGGGGAAGTTATTGTCCTCAAGATTAAATGTGGAGCTAGGGACTCATATTGTCACAGTTAATAAGGCAAAAATGGAAGCCTTAAAAGTTGCAAATGCCTAAGGTCATAGGTTATTGAGAAGTCCACTCTACCTCCACCTTTAAACCCCCCAGGGATGAATGAGGATGCCCAGTCAAGACAAGTGTGAGATCTGAACCTTTTCACTGACACTGGCCCCATCCTGGAGGCCACCAGCTGAACAAGGGAGTGGGGGCTAGGGACTTGGAACTTGACGCTCCGGGGAGCTGTTAGCAAGAGCTGAGTGACGGGTAAGCCTTGGGTGGGGGTGGGGAATTAAAAGGGTTTCAGCAAGATGGAGGGTGGGGAGCTGGCAGCCATGCTCCCTCTGCCTGCTGACATTTCTCCACCTCAAGTTGGGTGGTCAAAGTCCAGGAAACCCAAGTCACAGTCCTCGCCCTCAACACTCATGGGGCAGAGGAAAAGCCAGGAGCAAGTGGAGACAGAACTAAATATTTACAGCACAGTGGGACTTGGAACTTGCTCATTGGCAGCCCCAAGGCCAAATCTGGCCTGCAGATGGGTTTTGTTGGGTCTGATATTTTAAAATATTAAAAATATTTTTTAAAAAGGAGAGATTTCACAGGAACAGATTTCTGGCCTTTCTTGAAAAGTGGAAAACTCTTACGACACAGGGTGCGTGTCCCACCTGCTGGGGCCTCTGAGATGGCACCCTTGGAAGGCTTGTGCTGGCAGAGCAGACTCAGTGGTCGGGAACGGAAGGAATCTTGGGATTTGAATTCTAGGTGCCTGGAGGGCATCAGACAAGCTCTCCCCTTCCTGGGTACCCTGGAGGCAACTGAGCACGTAAGGTTGGTGCTCAGGGAACCAGAAACAAAGATCCAGAGGTGACCGGGGTCTGGCAGGAGGAAGCTGGGGAACTCTTGGGAACATGAGGAACATGGCTGGCTTCTGCTGCCCTCTTCTGTGATCCTGTCCCTCACCTGTCCCTCACCCTGCTCAGCATCCTTCCCTGGGGCTTACATAACTCTTCTTGGTTCCCACTAGGTTGGTGTTTTGTTTTGTTTTGTGTTTGGTTTGGTTTGGTACCAGAGGACTGGGGTTGTGGCTCAGTGGAAGTGCACTTGCCCTGGCACATGTGAGGCACTGGGTTCAATCCTCAGCACCACATAAAAACAAATAAACAAAATAAAAGTATCTAAAAAAAATTTTTTTGGGTACCAGGAAATGAACCCCGGTACCCTTAACTACTGAGCCACATCCCCGTGTTTTTTATGTTTTATTTTGAGACAAGTTTTCACTAAGTAGCTGAGGCTGACTTTAAACTTGCAATCCTCTGGCCTCAGCCTCCAGAGCAGCTGGGATTACAGGCATGCGCCACTGCATCTGGTGTCCCCTTAGTTCTTACTGGGCAGCGCTGGACCACAGCTTAGAGGATCAAGAAAGCAGAGACACACCCAAGCATGCACACACATAACTAGAGAGATTTAATCTTTAATTAAAAAAAAAAAAAAGCACAAAGTGTAACATGGGAGTTTCAGATCCTCTTTATGCTTCTCCTGTGGATTAATACATTTTTGGTTTGAGTTATGTGTGGGGGAGGTGCCACGATTTTTTCCACGTTTAGGGCCTTGAAGGGCTAAATCCAGCCCTGCTCTCCCCCTTCACGCTCAGCAGGGAGGATGTGGCCCACAGAGGGAGAGACTCAGGAAGGGCCCTCTGACCGCAGAGGGTGTGTGTGCCTGCTGGGGCTCTTTCTGTATGGCCAGAAAGCCCAAAACATGCAGCAACACGGAAAGAGAGGTATTTGCCTGAGTGACTAAGACATGTTCCAGCATTTTCCCACAGGCTCCTGCACATCCCAAAATAACTGCAGCCCTGGATCCTGACCGTTGGCATCTGATCACATTTGTATAAGGTTACAGAGCAGCGAGAGGAAGGCCGCACTCGCATGGGGGTTTGCAGGAATGCACAGCCCACAGAGGAGTCCCAGGCCCGGCTTCCTGGCTGGCTGGAGGAGAAATACCAAGGACAGAGACCACACAGTAACAGGAGTGCACTTGGCAGAATCCTGAGAGCACCCAGACCAGGTGGAGAAGCCCACCTTTCACAGATGGTGGAGGTGGGTGGGGGGGCAGGGAAGAGGCCTGGAGGGAGGAGATTACCAGAGGAAGCTGGAGGGAGTGCTGGCCCTAACTTCCATCTCCTGAAGAAACATCTGTTTAGTCTTGGAATCATAAGATCTTGAATCAAAGGGACTATTTTCTTCCTTTTTTGGGTGGTGGTGGGGATGCTAAACAGGAGTCCACCACTGAGCTATATTCCCAGCCCCTCAAAGGGACTTTAAAGAGCCCACTGGGAATCCAGGGCACCCATGTCCCCAGGTCTGGACAACACTGTGGGAATATGGTGTCAGGACAGACCTGCTGCCCCTCAGGCACTTACAGTCTTGCCAAGGAAATGGCTAAGACATTTAAGCATCGAGAAAACAATGGAGGCTGGCAAATAGGCCAAAGGGCACTGGGCATTTTGGCAAATTCTGAAAGGGAACAGAAGGTCCAAACAAGGAAGGGGTTTGCAAGATCTCAGGGTGGGCAAAATCTGGAAGGAGGGAGGGCATCAGGTATCACTGGTGGGAATGGGCTGGAGGAAGGGGTCGGCATTGAGGAGGGAGGAAGAGGGCACAGCAGAAAGCTTGGCAACCAAGCCCGGGGATCCAGGCTGCATGGGGCTTTAAGTGTAGACACCACCACTTATGGATGCTCAACTTAGAACAGGTTACATCCCAAGAAACCTATCACACTGAAAAGACCATGAAGAGCTGGGCGTGGTGGTGCATGCCTATAATCCCAGCGGCTCAGGAGGCTAAGGCAGGAGGATCATGAGTTCAAAACCAACCTCAGCAAGGCGCAGAGCAACTCAGTGAGATCCTGCGTCTAAATCAAATACAAAATAGGGCTGGGGAGGTGGCTCAGTGTCAAGTGCCCAAGTTCAATCTCTGGCACCCCCCAACAAAAAAAAAGAAGACCACAAATTGAAAATGCATCTACCACACCTGACCTACCAGACACAGCACAACGCACTGTGGAGCAGCAGTGGTGTCCCTCAGCGGGGAGCTGCCGCTCACTGCCCTGCCCGGCAGCAGGTTTGACGTCCGTATCACCGATTACTAGCTCAGGAAAAGATCAGAACTGAAGTGTGGTGTCTCCTTGAACATGTATCACTTTTGGACCATCCTAAGTCAAAGAAAGTTGAAAGTTGGGGGCCATCTGTAGTAACCCAAAGTCATTTGCTTCATGTGTTAGAACCCTGTGGGATTTTGAAATGGATGTAAAGATGCTCTCTAGGCTTGGAAGAGGTAAGAGGTTATTCTCACATTTCTGTGGTACTTTAATAGTCCTGGCCCTCCTGGCCACTGCAGCCCACTGGGCACTAAGGATTACAGAGCACTGTGGTGAGACTAAGGTGGCCTTCGATGCCTTGTGGATCGGGACTTAAATCCGGTCTCTGCTCTTGGGTGTGAAGTGAGCACATCACTTCCTGTTTCTCACCTGTTAAATGGGGGTGATAATAAGTCAACTCTTGTCTTCTGCCAGGCCCCACTTTCAGGTCTTTGCATTTCTGAATTCATTTAATCATTTATCTCCGTTTTACAAATGAGGAATCCAAGAAGAAAAGGGATCTGAAACTTCTCTCTCAAAGATTATCATACGTGAAGCTGTGGTTCGAGCCCGGTTCTGATTCATTTGTGCTCTTAACTGCTTCTCTAAAGGGTACTTGGATGGATACAAGGCCAAACTCCCTGATCATTGGTAGATTCTCAGTAGGTTTTGGCCCCCAATTCTACAGAGGCCAAGACATGTACATGAGTAAGAGCCTTGCTGGCAGCTGTACCCAGTCCCCACACAGGCCCAAGGAACACCAACTCTGGCAAGTGACCTGGCTCTGGATACCCATGCTTTCTCTAACTTGGACAACTGAAGATACTCTAGCTATTTACGATGCTTAGTGATGAAAATGCTATCAGCCTAATTTATTAACTAGTTGAGGAGGCTTAACTAGCATTCAAAGTCCATTGAGAATAGATGCCCAGGTCCCAAAAAGAAGTGGTCACACAGTCTTTAGTTCATTTTAAAAATAGTCTGGGAGTTTTCTTTTCCTACTTACAAGTTCAAGTTTCTAGAACCAGTGGCATGTCAGCCTGCCCTCCCCAAATGAGTTCATTCAGGAATGCTGGCAGACTCTCGTCAGGGTGACTTCAACCTTCCTCAGCAAGCTAAGAGTGGCAAGTACAGCAGTGTGTATTTTTGTGTGGCATCGTCAGGCACCAATATTAAACTCAGTACAGTCATGAGAAATTCAGCTCAGGGACTCTAAAGTCAGCGTGCTCGTTTGAGTTCCAAGGTCTCAGGCCTTTCTCTCCCTTTTCAAAAAATCTAGCACATCTCCACATTCTGGGACCATGGCACACAAAGAACTATCTTCTGCCCTAGTGAATCCTGAGTACATCTGGCCCCTAACCCCAGAGGTTTCTAGGAACCCAGTCTGGGAAGGAAGATAAACCTTGTCCCAGTCTAGTTTGGTGACTCAGAGGTATGACATAAAGATGATCCCAAGGCTCTCAGAGCACATTTCCAATCCCCGTGACCTAGACTCCACAGAACTTTGGCAATTGTGGAAACTGGCTTCCCTGTGCACTTGTGAACCATCCCGGTCAGCCCCATGGGGAGGCCAGAGAGCAGCCCCAGTCCAGGTGGGCAAAATGCTGCCCAGTGGCACCTCAGCCATTGGCTAGTGGCCTGAAAGTGTGTGGCAGGCACATGCCATTACCTGAGTCCACAATCCTGGGTCTTCCCAGGTTCCAGGTGTAACTGGAAAAGCGATCAAGCTTCACTCTCTCAAGAGTTGGAGGGGTAGAGACATTAGGAGTCCCAGATCCAGCTAGTGAGTGTCGACCATTGATTCTGACTACAGCCAGGGACAGAAAATCTTGATGCCACCACCCTTTACAATGTTTTAGAAATCACACACACAAAACTGAGTTATATAATTACTTTATTTCCCCTTTTTTCAAATGTAACATTATAGTTGTCCAACATACAGATATGACTATAGCTCCTTACATCTTATTCTATCTAAAAGTTAGATATTTGAACTCTGAGATGAAAATCATCCCATTACAATGGCAACATTTCTGAAAAATGGATTTCATATTTGTGTGATGGGAAATCGACTCCCCATCTACCCCCCCCCCGCCCCCAAAAGACTCCTCAGTTCAGAGCTACAGAAAGACAGCTCACAACCACAGTTAACACATGGTGCCCATGCACAGTGGGGACCCAAAACAATAAGCGATGGGGTTAAACTTCTGAAACAAGCAACTTCTTATTTATACAGAGTAAGAATACAGAAGAAAAGCTTCATTTTCCTTTTAGCCCTTTTATTAGTGTTTTGCCTCCACCCAAGTTACTGTGTACGGAACACCTACAAAAAAATAAAAACCACCTGACTTAAAGTCCCTGAAATGCATGCAACTTAAAACTCCCTAAAGCACACACAACAGTGCCAAGTCTCCAAGTCTGATTCTTGTCTAATGGGGACTATGGTGCGGCTGCTGGGGGGCCAGCTGAGTCCGTCGTGCTGCCGGGGTTTGGAGCTGCTGCTTCTTTGGCTTCTGGCTGCTGGGTTGCAGTTTGGGCTTCTTCATTTCCAGCACTTTTCTTCCCCTTGTCTGCTGCTGTGGTACCCACCCCCATGATCTCCTGCAGTGGTGGATCGGTTTCAAGGTTGCTGGGCTGGAATTCATAGACCTGGACTTGACCTGGGACGTCGATTGCTTTCTGCTCAAGTTTTTCCAAGATGGTCTGAACCTTCCTGACACCATCTCTCCTGGCCTGACGTACATCAGCTCGTCCTTCAGGGTCCACAGAATCCAGGGCCAGCAGCTCTTTGGTCAGATACTCTTCAATCATCAGGTACTTTTTGTCAGTCTTCTTGCCTTCAAAGTTGTCCACGGCCTGCTCCAGCCCTTGCACCTTCTCCAGGATGGCTTCCACTTTAAGCACACCTGGATGTTTTGGGGCAACCTCAGCCTCTCCTGGTTTGGGGGGTGTGACTTCTGTAGGTGCAGGGCTGGGGGCTGCCTTCTCTTCTGCAGCCACATTCTTGGGGGAAGAGGGGACAGCAGAAGGGGCAGGGCTGGGAATTGGAGAAGGGGAAGGACAAGGAATTGGAGCAGAGGGAACCTTTACTTCCACCTTCTCAGAGGCAGGAGGCGGCTTCTGGGTAACAGGTTTAGAATCCGCCTCCTTGCGGATCACTTGAATTGGGATGTGTCCAGGAAGGAGATCCGGTCCAGTTGGGCCTGGCTTACTTTCTGGTTTGTTTTCAGGTGGGGCAACAGGTGGGGATTCTCGATGGGTCATGGGCTGCTGAGAAACAGAGAAAAGATACAGAGGTATTTAAAATAACTGGCTAAAAGTCACAGGTAGTTGTTTGTAGCTAGTATCAATTAGAAGAAAAAAAACAACTATTTTTCTTGGTTAAGTTTAACCATATAAAAGATTTTCAAAGTCAACAAACAGCTTAAATAAACACGTGGTATTAATCATGTATCTGACCAAACTATTCTCCAACCTTCCACTAGTCACTCTGGGCTATTTGTCTGTTACACCTCACGTGCGCTGGAGGTGACAAGTCTTATGGCAAGGAAAAGAAAACCAATATAATTTTCAAAAATGAGAATAGCAAAACCTAATGCTAACTGCTAAGCAGGGTTTGCTCACGGTACAGTCCCAAGTGATACCAACTCAGGATGCAGACAGGAAGTGGCTGCCTTGGTCTGCCTCCTTACCATGCGCTCCCTACTCCCGGGTGACCTTTTCATCTCCTATTCCAGGAAAGGAATGATCTTCTGTTTTTTCAGACCTATGACAACCTAGTGGTTTCTGCCCAAACTAAGGTATTTTGTGAGAATAAGCAAGATACTCAAAATAGTTAACTCTAGAAGAATCCTGCTTTAGCACATCTGTGCCAGAGCCTAAAGCTCAGCTGAGTTGTGGTACCTCCCCAGGCAGAACTCAGGCTGTGCACTCTTTCTTATGACTATAGTTGACAGCTATTATTTTTTAAAAAATGAACGATGCTCAAAACAGGAATACTATGGCTCTTCTAGTATATAAATGAAAATCTAAAACCTGTTTAAAAATCTCATATGCTCCAGTTTCATCAATGGGGAAATAAATGTTGGATTATTCTATTTCTGAACTATTGCCAACTTAAAATCTTAATTCTACTTTTATGTTCAGTTAGATTAATTTTTGAAAGCCTCCAAAAAATATTCTTTGAACAAGCTATAAAAAAGGAGGTCATAGCCAGGTACAGTGGCACACACCTGTAATCCCAGCAACTTGGGAGGATGAGGCAGGAGTATTGCAAGCCTGGACAACTTATTGAGACACCACCTCAAAATAAAAAATAAAAGGGACTAGGGATGTAGCTTAGTGGTAAAGTGCCCCTGGGTTCAATTCCTAGTACCAAAAAAAAAAAAAAAAAAAAAAGATGGGGAGGTCACTATGATCAATGTAAAAATAGGATTAAGTACCATTTCACTAATTATGGATCTAATGTGATGAAGCCATCTCAACACCAGCATCCTTTTTTGACTGAATCTCTGGCCAAACTTTGGTCCTTACTACTCACGCACCTACCACATGGCCCTCTTTGGGTTTTAAAGGCAGTGGTAGTCTGTGTAACTAGTGACTTCAGCAAAACTTAGGAGAAGATGCCCTATGGCTGGTGATCCTTAAAAACGTCAAGGTCATCAAAGCATCAAAGTCTGAGGAACTCTTCTAGAGATTGGATGATGCTACCGCAGAACTCCCTGAATCCAGGCTGGTCTTCTATGGCTAGCAATGTCTTTTTTTTTTTTTTAGAAAAATATCTGCTGAAGTATTCAGGAATAGAGGGATGACATTTGCAACTAACTCTCAGACAGTTAACATATGTAGTTAACGTACGTAGAGAGAAGCAACGACAAAACAAATACAGAAAAATGTTAACTGATTGTGTGAAGGGTACATGGAACTTCTTTTTGAGTCTTGTAACACTTCTCTGTAAGGTTGATATTATTTCCACATTAAAGAAAAAAAACATCAAAAAAAATTTTTAAATGAGGGTGCTCTCTCCGTTCCAGGGCCCTGGACAGTGTCATTGTTTATAGGAAAAGGATAACTCACATTCATTCACAGGGAGCTTCCTTTTAATTCAGCTGCTCAAGCTGCAGCCAGAGGGACCTTGGCTGCTGATGTTCTGCTGCTAGGCTGCTCAGTCTCAATGACTTTCTCCTCCTCCCTGACTCAACACCCCTGCTCCACTAGATGACAAGCAAGTTGATGTCCAGAGCCTTCACCAGGCCAGGATGGCTTTCCACCCACTACGGCTGGCTGATGCATCAGCCAGGGACCAAAGCACCTGACCAAAAACTAAAGGTATCAGACACAGTTCCTGTCATAAGGCTCAGAGCTTACACAGAAGATGAACACTTTAAAAGGCACAGAATAGGGTTGGGGCTGTAGCTCAGTGGCAGAGCATTTGCCTAACATGTGTGAGACACTGGGTTCGATCCTCAGCACCACATAAAAATAAACAAAGGCATTCCTGTCCATTTACAACTACAAAAAAGAAAAAAAGAAGAAGAAAAAAGAAAAAGGCAAAGAATAATCACCTGATATACCATAAAGGGCTCATGGAAGGCACCATCAGAAAGATGAGCAGGTACCACAGAGAAAACAAGATTGACTGGTCTCTTGGGAGGCAGTAGGTGGGGAGAGGGCCTGGGACTGTATAGAGGGGCTTGCACAGTGGAGAAGGGGACAGCTGATCTAATCAGGCTGTGAGAGTATGGACAGGGGTATGGTGGGCATTAAGAAACCTGGTCTCAGGTACGAGGGTGACAGCATAGGTCTCCTAAGACAGCCAGAGTGGGAAATGATCAGCTGAAAAGAGCGGCGAGGCCACAGCCCTTGTCCTACATTTCTGCTGAGGACCAGCGAGCCTCACTTTTCTCCTGTTGTGCCCAAGTTAACAAGGCGGGAGCCCACAGTACCCACAGAGCTCCTAGCCCCTGGATGGAGACATGCCTCCACCGCAGCAGTCTGCTAAGAACCGACTTCCCATACCTGGGGCCTGTCAACCACGGTGTGCACACGGATGGGCGATGGGGAGTGCACTGGTGTGCTGCTTCTGGCTGGCGAGCCCTCCCGGCTGGACACACCCCGCACTGGTGACCTGAAAGGGGAGGCTGCTCTCACAGGTCGGGGCTCCCATTCATCACCCTGGATCTTGTGATACACAGGCTGGTGGGTCTGGTATTCACCCTGCTGAGCCGGGTAGTGGGTCTTCTGGGCTTGGTGGAGGGAGGGCTGGGCAGCCGGCCGGGCCACATTCTGCTCATGTATCACTGGGATGGGGATGTAGCCCCGAGGCAGCTGGTGGCTGCCTAGGCTGCTCCTGCCAGAGGAGGGCAGGCTGGCCGAGGAAGATGAGGAGGAGCAGTCGGAGGCCGCTGGAGACTGGGACCGCTGTAAGAGACAAAGGGCAGAGGGTGTGGCCCCAGGAATGATCCCACAGCCCTGGCACACCAACCTTTCATTGTGCACCTACTCAAAGCAACACACTTCCCAACACTTTCCATACAGAAATGTTTCTATTTTCAAACTGGAGTGTTAAGGGCTGAGAGGTGGCCCAGTGAAAGACCGAGTGCTCAGCAGGCACGGGGCCTAGGTGCAGTCCCCAGCCCTACAGAGTAGCATTAAGACTGAGAGCTTCGGAATAAAGGGGCCTGGGTTCAAATTCTTACTAGCTCAATAGCTTTCTCAGCATCATCTGAAATACAGATAAAGCACCCCATATATATACACTAACCCTGTCCTGACCAGTAAGTAAAATCATCTGTGCATACACATGGCGCGCACAGGAGTGCCCCATCCACGGTGCTGGCTGCCCTCCTCCACCCTTCGCTACTCATCTAGGGAGGGTGACAGCTGGGAGCTTCATGTGTCCCCTGTGAGGCCTGGGGCAAGCCAGGCCCCTTTCTCTTCTGGGCCACCTTCTATTCATCTAGAAAATGAGGAGGCCTTTTCCCTGCGTTGGTCTCTAAGGGCCTTATTAGCTTAAATTTGCCAAGGTTTCTCTGATGTGTCGCTTTGATTTTTACAGCAAACACATTGCACACATAGGTGTTTCCTCTCCAAGGAAAGAAAGAACCTCCTGGGACCCCCCACTAACTATGACTTTTTACCCCCATGCAGGTGGTAGAGCTGAACAGAGCTCAGAGGCCATCATGACTCTGGGTACAGACAGGAAGTGAGGATTTGTGCTCAAGAACAGTGCCAGTGGACACAAGGGGATGATCTGCAGTCAAAAGACAAAAAGGGCCTAGTGCTCAGGAAGCCTACTAGGTCCACTGGCCCACAAATCCCCACCAAGGATTAGATTGACAACTATTCTTCAGCTGTTGTTGCCCTGAATCCACCAACATACCCTGAAGTGAAGGGCTCTGGGCTGAACCTATCTTTGGGCTGCTGCCTTTCTCATTCCTTATCTGGCTTTCCTTGTACACTGCGGGATGCTCTGGGGACAGGTACGCAGTCCTGTTTTCATTCTCTACATAGTTCTGAGCTGTTGATATTTATCCATAAGTACTGAACTAGACCAAAATAATACATAGCTCTTTCTGAAACAGAGAAGCCCAGTGTAAATAAGGTACATCAGAATTAGGAGCCAGGAGGCCAGTCTTCAGGGTATCAGCTCGGCTGCTCTCTCCTTTACGCATTTGGACCAAGCAGTTTATAGTTCACCATCTTGGTCCCATTCCTTAATTACAAAAATAAGTCACGAGACTCCTGCCCCGGGCACCTAAAAAAACACCTGTGAAATGCTGGGGGGACTGGGGTCCGCAACCATCTTTGCTTGGGGGGCTGCTGATACTATAGACCAGGCCCTAATGCCTGCCCATTAAAAGTGCCTGGTCCAGGCGGGGGGCGGGGGGGGGGCAGGCCTCTCCTTACCTCAGGTCCATGGGAGGCTGGGGGCTGAGCTGCTGCAGCTGCTGCCACTTGTCCACACTGTTTGTCTGGCTGGGTGGCTTCTGGCACGCTCCGAAGAGGTGACTGGGACCTCTGAGGGGCAGCTGCGGCTGCCTCAGTTCTGAATCGCTGAGCCCCAGGCTGGGGATAGGCATGGAAAGGGTATGTCTGCCGGTTCTCAGCCCCTTCGTGGAGGACGGGAATGGGAATGTAGCCTGGTCGGAGCTGGGGGTACACAGGGTGGCCTTCCCTTGTGGGAAGTAGCCTGGAGCCCTCCCGGGAAGGGCCATTGGCAGAGGACGATGTTTCCTAGAATGAACAGAAGAGAAACAGACTCATGAGAAAACAGAAAGAAAATACCCCTGAAGAGGAAATTGGTACAGAGCCCTCTCTCGACTTGGGTCCCCAGCTCAGCCAGGGAGTCTGGCTGCTCCACAGTCCCCTGCTTCTGTTGAACATCCCCTCTCCTTCAGAGGCTGCTGTGTGGCCAGGCGAAAGCAGAGGAGCCAAGGTAACTGCTGAGCACAAGGGAAGCACCAATTTCCCAAACTGGTAAGACAGGTTTCTTTTCTGGGTAACAATGGGGAGGCAGTATATGCAGGAGAGCTTGACTGTCCCCTAAACCTTCAGATAGGAAGGTGATCTCCCAGGAACAAGACTCATCTCCAACTACCAAATTACAGCAAGACTCTCAGCTTCCAAAAAAGGTCCAAGTTTCCCAGCTGTACCAGGTTTATACTGGACCCAAACACAGACACAGTTTAGAAACTTTCAGAGAGAAGTAGGGTGGCGGTAGTGGTGCTGCCTCTTCAGAAATGCTGTTAGTACAAGCTACAAGGGAGGCACTCAAGATCACAAACAGCACAGAGAGGGAGTGAAACCCAGGGATTAATTGTGCTAGTCTTATGATGCCAACGGACAGTCTTTGCCTAGCCAAGCTTTAGTCAGACTCCTGAACCTTCTCCCAGGCCCATCTGTGCACTTGTAAAATCTAGTTTTAGCAAAAGAACTCTCTATACATGGTTACCAAACCCCCTCCTCCATGTCTGATCATCTCATTATCTGATGAGGTGCCTGTCTCCATCATCCCCAGGTGATTTCTGATCACCTGGACGTCTGTAGCAAGAACGCTGTCACAGGTTAGTAGAATGTAAGCCAGAATCTCTCTTAGGCCTCGATGTTTCTTTCTTTTTAG
Source organism: Marmota flaviventris (assembly GCF_047511675.1). Lineage (NCBI taxonomy): Eukaryota > Metazoa > Chordata > Mammalia > Rodentia > Sciuridae > Marmota > Marmota flaviventris. The sequence continues at coordinate 11,286,951 of NC_092501.1, forward strand.
TCATCTTCCATCCAGTGACCCTCACACTGCTCCTTGGCTATAAAGTCCCCACTTGCCCATGCGGTGCTGGGAGTCGGGCTCATCTGCCCCCCACCTGCAGAACTCCATTGCAGTGATCCCTACTCCTAGCCCAGTGGTCTGCAATAAAGTTTTCCTTACCATGCTTTAACAAGTATCACAGAATAATTTTTTTCTTTAACAGAACAAGGCCTACTTGAACTAGGAGAGTTGGGGTCCCTCTCTTCTGTCCTCTCATGAAGTTCTCTCTTCAGTGGCTTGGCTATTTTGGGACCCTTGAGAAGGCCAAGTTCCAGATGTACCACAGAGAAAGATCTTATTTCAGACAACAAGGCTGGGCAGCCACTCACTGGGTGATGCCACCTCTCACCAAGCAGAGGCTGCGTAACACAGCTACCAACCATCTCCCAGGCATGAAGAACCTTCTCCAGAGGAGGGGAGCCACTGATGTGTGTCACATGTACATATCCGAGTAGGTCAGGTATTAAGGAGAGAGGGCCTTGCTTAAGGAAGCAGCTCTCTGAATGGCAAACAGGCAGAAGACTAAAAACCTATGAGCTTTCGGGGTATATTTTCTATTGCTCAGAGTTGGTCAAAAGCAAGAACAGATCCTGAAGGCTGATGTATGCTTTGAGGGAAGAGACCATTAATTCTGCAACGTTTCCATGATGTTTCTATTTATGTAGAGGCTTGGACACCAGGTGGCTGGCCCTGGGATTTAGCCCTTTCAAGCCCATCAACTGCTTCTCTCCTGCTGAGACCTTGCCCCAGGGAGGGCCTCCAAAACACAGGAAAGGCAAGGGTTGTCACTGTGTCCTTGGGGATATAGGCAGACAGGCACTTGGCACTCTCAGATTAGAATGACCACGTGCTAGGGCAGGAACATTATTTTAGCCTGCTTAACTCCCAGGTCACCCAAGAGCAGGGACAGCATCCAGACCTCACATTCAGAAGCTGGTTCTTGCTATGAGACGGGCACCATAGAGAGTCACTGAGAGGTACTGCAGGAATCCTTCGCTACTCAGTATTGAGTCCTAACAGTCCTTTTGGGCAGTCTGTCCACTAAATGGAGCAGCTTTCCTTCCAGCCGAAATCAGAAGCCCACCCAAGTCCTCTGATGTGGTCTTTGCTAGGTGACTGGGCCCACTGCTTCTCTAACAGTGAAACAAAAAACCTCACCCCCAGTAACCTCTGGAGGAGATGTTAGTGGCTGGGAGGGTTCTAGCTTTCTAGACTCTTTATCTTGAGGTGATAGAAATATTCTCTTTTTCTGGGTGGTGGTAAATAAGTGCACCCCTGTGTAAAAATCTATCAAACTGCACATTTTCCTAGAACCCTGAGTAGAAGACTGGAAAATGACTAAGCCATCAGGCACAAACGCAAAGGCTAAAGGGGAAGGGCGGCTGGGGCTGCTTTTCTTTACAGTCCTGAGGTCCATGGCTCCTGGACCTGGGAGAATTAATGGCCCACTAATGTTGCTTAATAAAATGCAAATTTTGCTTCAGGAAGAAGTTCCAGGCGCCCCCTCCACTCTGGTAGGGTTTTGTTTAGAAAACTATTGCTTTAGGTGACTGAAAAATCACACCAACTTCACAGAACAATCAGCAATTCCACCTGAAAGAATAAAATTAAACCAAAAGTGACACTCGCACCCACAGCAAGGCCTGTGCTGGAGTGCTCACACCACTGCCTGAGGGCCCCACTCCCGGCATTGCTAGAGTCCAGTAGCAAATGACTGATTTTTCTAAGTAAAAAGCACTGCCTGGAGACCTATAGTGCCCACTGCATTTGCATCACAATCAAGTTAAAAAAAAAAAAAGAACACCCCCCCCAAAGTGTAATATTATAATTCTCCAGAATATGACTAAAATATCTGTTTAGTCCATTAAGAGGTGTTCTCAAGTTCAAGCACAATTCTAGAGACAGTCTCTTGGTTACACTAGCATCCTTCAGATATGACTCATCCCCTGCTCCAACCTGACATCAATGGGGAGAAGCCACCTTCTAAGGGGTGGGGTATGGGGGCGCTGGGTGATCACATGACAGGGACTGGGGTGCAATCACAGTCACCAAGCTGATGACTGCCCATCATCACCGAGACCTGCCTGCAGCTCAGCTCATTATCCTTATCTTTAGGTAAAAGGACATCAGGAATATACACAAAATCTAATTAGAAAATAAGTGCTCCAGGGCCTTCCACTGCTTATCTCACCACATTAATTTATAAAATGAATTAGTTAATTCTTTCCCCTTGCCTGAATATTGCATTAAAATCTTCTGAGGCTTGTCTTAGGGCAACAAATAACTCCATGAGATGGCTGGGATTGAAAGCAGGAAAAAAAATACCTCAGACAAGCCAAAATTTTGTCCTGTTAAAAACAAGACATTATTATTAGAGAAAGCCTGGGGTCAGGTTTGGAGCCCAGGCAAGCTGTTGGGCTTATCTGCTTAAGGTCACGTTTGCATGACTAATTGTTTGTAACAAGTACCTGGCACTAAGGGGACAGCCAGGAGATGGGAAAGAGACTGCAGCTGGTCCTAGGTCTTGTTCCACCCAAAACCACCTGTGAAGCGAACAGCCAGCAATCCCTCCCTGGACCTTATTTTCTCAACTATGAAGAGGCTGAACACCACCCTGGCTGCAGCCCTTGTACTCCAGGAGATGGGCAGGAAGCAGGGCTCGGATGCCGGCCAGGTGTGGGTCTGGCAAGGCACAAGCTGGGTACATGCACATTCATAGGATGGCCATACAGAAGGGCTGGCCTTGACCCATCTACAACTGATCCCCCGAACACTGAACACTCGGAACCCTGAAAACAGGCTCCCTCTGTGAGGCCCAACCCCACAGCTTGGGTTCTATGGCCACAGTGCTCTTAAAAAGTGGGCTCAAGGGCTGGGGTTGTGGCTCAGTGGTAAAGCACTTGCCCTAGCGTGTGTGAGGCCCTGGATTTGATCCTTAGCACCACACAAAAATAAATAAATAAAGGTATTGTGTCCATCTACAACTAAAACATATTTAAAAAAAAAAAAAGTGGGTTCAATACCTACAAACCTCAGCTCCCATCACCCTGATGGGAACTGAGGGTTATAGCAGCTCCTGGGGCTGCCACAGCACTTCTGATGATAGCCCTGGAGTCTTAAAGTAGGACACGGATTCTATTAACTGGGTTTTTAGGCCAGAAGAGCCTTCACCCAGGCCAGGCGTTGAGTTCTCTAACAACACTTCAAAACTTCTAAAACAAAGCAAAGAGGTGGAGGAAAAGAGCAATCCTGGAACTCCCCCATGTAGCTAGGGCCTGGTCTCAATTTGGCAGCTTGGCTCACCTCCATCAGGCAGGAGACAGGAGCACAAAGCTTTTATGTTAAGCACAGGGCTGAGCCTCAACATGCTACCACCGCTTTCTGTTTGGTACAACGGGCCATAGGAATGAATTAAGTATTACTGTCAATTTGTTATATAAATAGTCACTTCTGTCCCTACAAGGAACTCTAAATTCTTTCAGTGTCCACCAGATTGTGATACGGGGTCTTTTCCACCACTCCCTTTGCTGGGTGGGGTAGATAAGAGAATGAGCAAATTCTGAATAATAAGCAAGGCCCACATTCCACCAAAGTTCATTCATTCATAGAACCTCTAAGAAGGTGGAATTTTGTCCTGGGACTTCTGGTAAGACAGAGATCCGTGGTGGCCATAATCTCTGTGAGCCAGCCTGAATCAAAGCTGATGGGAAGTTTGCTCTGAAACTTGTTAATCATTTTATCCCAGGACTAATAAAATGAATGTCTCTCTATGTTTCTACTGGAGAGTATTTTTAGAAGATGAAACCAGCAGCACCACTCCTCCTCCTCCTCCTCCTCCTCCTCCTCCTCCTCCTCCTCCTCTTTCCTGTTGTACTGGGGACTGAACTTGGCCTTGCACAGGCCAGGCAAGTGCTGTATCTCTGAGCTGCATCCCTAGCCCCTAGCATTGCTTCTCCTTACAGCTGTGTCCAAATAAACAGGAATGAACAACAGAGCCCTAGTCTGCAAGCTGTCGCCCTGGGCTCCAATCCCTCCCTGCTGCTCACCAGTAAGGAGCCTGGGGCTTCTTACTACTAAGACTCAGTTTCCCCAGCTGTAAAATTCCTAACACTCTGCTAGAGGGGAGGTTGAAAGACATAAGTGAAATAAAGACGTAAAAAGGCTCTGTAACTTCAAGCCACAACCTGCCCTATACAGTCATGTATCTTCACTCCACAGATAGCTATGGATAGACGCAGCTTTCTCCAGCAAGAATTAGGCCTGCTGTTTACAAAGCCCAGTTCCTCAGTGGTTCTCACCAACTAGGTAAGAAGCCTAACAGCGTTGTAGGCCATTTACCTGAGAGCCTTGAGGGCACTAATTAACAAGGATGCCATTTTTTCTGCTGAGAACTAACCTGGAAGCAAACACAGCCAAAAACCCCTCAGAAGGCCTCACCTCAGTACTCTTCCCTTTCCTTCAGGCCTGCAAGCTACTCTGGGAAAGGGCCTATACACCAACTCACTGCTGGGAACCAACAGCAGGCTGGGGCTCCCTGCACACAACCAGAGACCTGGGAGAGAAAAGGCCAGGCCAGGCAGGGGCAAGGGGCGGTCCACAGGAGGCAGAACATCTGCAAGCATCTCCTCGACCTCCCTTACCAGGGCCCACAAGCAGTCCTCAAGCCAACTATGCACACTGGCAGCTTTTGAGCGTTTCTCCAATGGGGGAGAGATCGGGGCTCAGAGCCAAGTCTCTAGCCTCCCCACTGTCCCCACCCCCAGGAGCCCTCCTCAAGGATTCCACTTAGCAAATGTGGAAATGGATGAGGTCCAAGGTCACACAGGAAGTGCACAGCCAGGCCAAGATAATCCAGCTCCTGTACTCATGGATTCAGGGAAAAATAAACACTACCTACTTCCTCTTCAAAAAAAAAAAAAAAACCAGAAGAGGAGAAGGAGCAAGGCACCTTCTTTAATCCATCTAAAGCTAGGAATCACAGAGGGAAAAGTACCTGAAATCTCCATACCAGGAAGCAAGATCTACCTGAATTTAAAGAGACCTGGAAGGGACCATCCTCACACCTGGAACATTTCCACAGCCTTCTCAAGGACTTGTCCCACATCAAAAGTGGACACACTGGTTCCATCTGCTAGATACCAACCATGCAAACGTTTGTTAGGCGTCAGTGTAGGATGACAGCAGATGTGCATTTTGTACAAAATATACTTTGCCAAGAGAAAAAGAATCTCCCATTTGTAAACAGCAGCTGGGGCAAAGGGAGACCCTCTTGGACCAACAGTAAGTCCCTTAGGGAGATTCCTAGGAATTCTTCTCCCTACCCTAAACAGCTTCTCAAAGCATTCTTCACACAACAACCACATCTTCCCCCAGGATGATGAAGACAATTAGAAAACTCCTTCTTCCATCTGTGGGGACATCTTTGCCCCTCTAAGCTGGGTGCAGGTAACAGGGTCCAAGTTATCTTGGCTCTCCCCAGCTCCCCACTTTCCTGGCACTGTCCTCAGGGCTGTGCTGGAATGTCCAAGAGACAGCCTGTCCTCAAGGAGTTGGGCTGAGTAAGGCAGGGTTCAGGGCAGCTCCATGCAGGAATCACCATCCCCAGGCCTGTCTCAGGTGGAGGATGAGGGATTGACAGGAGCTGGAGCTGGGGGCTGGCTAAGGCTCTAGAAGGCCTAACATTCTTCATGTGACCCTCTGGCTGCATATTGCCCTCACAAGGGACACAGCAAGGCCAGGGTTCTGAGGGCTGTTTAAACACAGTTAAGGTAGAGTCAGCTCAACTTGGTGCAAAGGGGATGACAGGAGGTCTGACTTCTGAGAAGCAATACTCAGGCCCATCTGAGAGCTAAAGGTCCTATGCATAGCCATATCTACTACACGGGGCAGCCAAATGCCTATCTGCAAATACCCTCTCACCCAGCATCAAAGGCTGTGAACATCTCCAGGGACTGTGCATGTACCGATCCAGGTCCAAGCTTTGAACTAACCCCCTCCATGCAACATCTCCCTGCAGTCTCCCAACCCTGTTGGACAAGTACAGTTGCAATTCCCATTTTATAGAAGTGGGGACTGAGGCCCAGGGAGGGTGAACAATTTAACTAAGCTCTCTAGAGCGTGAGTTTGTCTGATGGTAAGCTCAGCCCTTTCACTAGCCCTTTCCTGTCACACCTTTATGCTGTGTGGTAACGTTCATGTGTGATTAACATCTCCAAACTCTTCTTTGTCTTCCTGGGGTAAATGCAGCAGGAAGGAAAGCGTTTCATCTGGCCAAGCTGGGCTGAGGTTCAGACCTGGAACATTCAGTACAAGTGTGTGCTGGGTCAGGAAGCCACTGTTCTGCTGAGTCATCGGCCCGGCCAAGACAGGGCAAGTGAGCGAGAGTAAAGACACTGGCTCAGTTCTGAGTCACCACAACCTCAAGACTGCAATGGCGCCCAGCACAGGGCCTCTGGAGGGAGAAGACCCCATTCAGCAGCAACAACAGGGCCTAACCCTTTCTGCATCGGGCCCTGCACTGGGGCCTATTCCACTGACCCAGGAGGTTCAACCCAGCAGCGAAGCAGCTGCCTTCTCCTTGGCACATGCAGGTGCCTTCCTCTTCCTCTTCCCCACTATCTGGGTTTTTTAAACCATTCATTTCTTCAGTGTCCAAGAAGAAATTTTTAAATTTTGAAATAATTGCAATTCTACTTTAGTGAACACTGAAGAAGTTATTTTGAAATAGGAAAGATCTGTTCTCCAACAGGATGCTAAAGAATTTCCAGTAGAAAGTCTCACCTCAATTCACCAGGGCCCAGCTCTGTGCTAGGAGCCTTGGGCAGCCAATGTGTTTACAATAGGCTCCTGACGCACAAAGGAGCAGGCTGCACTTCCAGGTCTTTCTGAACTGACAGTGAATAAGAAGTTCTGCATATGCGGCATCTGATCTTACTGCCCACGACAAGAAAAAGAAATGAAAAAGTCTCCTTTCCCAGTGTCGCTGATCCCTAGCTGTGCAGACAGCGTCTGGCTGCTGTTGGCTCCCAGCCCCTCCCTCAAGCAGGCTGGCTGGAAGATGCTGTGTCACTGGTGGAAAACAGAGCTTCTCCAGACCCATCAGGATGGACTTGGGGAATTAACACTGACATCCTCTACGCAGAAAACAACATTCAAAAAGTGATCACAGGGACAGGCCTCTGGGGGGACAATTAGGAGCCCAGGACAACACTGCAATGCTGAGGAACCAATGGAAGGCTTCCAGCGACACACACCCTCCACACTTCATCAGAGGCAGGCCACACAGTCAGCCATTAGTTTTTTCCAGCTCAGAGTATGAAACAGACGGCCCCAGAACCTGCAACCACCATATGAGCCCAAGGCAAAGCAGGGAGAGCCTGCTTCTCATTGGAAGGAGGTGGGACATGCTTCATGGAGGAAGGCATCGAACAGCACCCTTGTCCCTTATATGGCATTTAATTCTGTGACACGAAAACAGCAGCCTACCTCCTGAGTTAAGACTCAGGCTCAGGAAATGGGCCAATATTTCTTATCAACTGTACAAAGATGGATTCAGGGCTATTTATTACCTGGGGTTGGGCCTGGGTATGAAGCAGCCTGGCCCACTAAAGGCAACTGTGTCTGTCACTCCTGCAGGATCCTAGGTGGGGGAAAGCTATTACAGTCTTTCTGTGACCCAAGGCCAGGCAAATCCCTTCTCCAAACCTGTTTTCTCAGGCATTAAGACATACTTAAGAGCTCCTACCTCAGAGAACTGTCCTGAGGATTTAAAAAAGACAAGATCTATTAAAGTACTCATTCATATCTTGCACATAGGTATCAATATGTTGACAGACCAAGAAAAATCCATTCATCCTTTCCTAAGGAAATCTTTCTGATTAAGCTTTTCCAAGCTGCCTGGCCTCCTGAAAAGCTGCCAAGGCCCCAAGACATCTTCATAGAAATATGTGAAGACTTAGTAACACTAGATATCACACAAAGTATCACAAGTGGCAGGCGACGATGGAGAGACACCACATCTGCAGAACAACAGGATCTGGCATCTGGCCTTAGAAGTCTGGCTGAGTCTAAGTGGTGAGGAAGAAACAGACTGGGGGTGTGGAGCTGATTCACTATAGAGGGGAGCCAGGGAGGGGGCTGGAGAGTAATAGTCACATGTGGTGGGTTCCTCGGGGCTGATCTAAACTATAGGGTCTCAGAGGTTCCTAATAAGTAGGACCTTTGTCTTCAGCTTCCGGTGTTTCAACATAGGCCTCCGAAATATTTAAGAGCAGCATTAAAATGGCAAAATTTGAAGGAGAAAGAGCGGGTTTGTATTATGTATGGTTTCCTGTTTTGGATGGAAAACAACAGAACATCATTTTTAAATGTCAATAAAAAGTAATAAACATGCAGAGTGGTTTATATAAGGCAACTGTGTGTCATTCCAGAAATGAGGACAGTGCTAATCAAGCCTCACGGGTGGTATGAAGCTTTGTGACTCACCACCAGCCCTGATAGCATCCAACGTATAAGCCTTCCCAGCCCTGCCTAACATCAAATGCCACCACCACTGCCACCGTCCCTGCACAGACTCTGCCCTCATAAAGGGGAATCTACTTCACAGAACAGGTACAAATTATACTCTCCGAGGTGCACTTAGTTCTTGAGTGAGCCAAACACAGGCTGTTCTTTAGAAAATGAAGGTCTTGGAGAGCCTGGCTCCCAAGATATGCGGCCACACTCTTTACCCACCCCCAACAAATCACTGATCATCCAGTAGCAAAGGCATTTGCTCAGCCATGACTGCAACTTGCTGGAAATGCAAAGGAGAGAATGGGCCACTCATCTCCCGACTGTGCTCCGAGTCTGCTAAGAGACACAACAGCTTGCAATCGATCCAGAAAGAGCAAAATGATCTCATCTTTAAGAAAATTCAGGAGGCTTTGCTGAACCTGACGCAGAATAAACAGCTCTCTCTGCTCCAATCATACTTGAAATACTTCCAATTTTCTCTGAAGGGATGTTTCTTTCACAGCACCTGAGTACAACCTGCCACATTGTGATGGCAAGTGAATGCTGGGAGGGCCAGACGGGAAGAAGGAGTCCCTGATCTGGCTCATTTCTTCTGGGGTGTGGGGAGGTCTCAGGCCAAGAGACTGACCACCTCCCCACTCTCACACTGACACCTTGCCAGACACATTCTGCTGTGAAACTGTCTTAACCCTGTCCCTACCTCTGCCCAGAGTCACATTGCAGAAGCTCAGGCACTGGGAAAGTTTCCCCAAGGAAAGTGAAGGCTAGACAATCAACTCTGCAGGCCAGACGTGAAGCAGGCACGGCTGAGGGATTCCAGGGCCCACACAGGCTCGTATCACATCCCAGCACATCCCCCATCCCCCCACCCCCATGCCAAATAGGATCAGGCCCTCGTGGCTCTCAAGCCAGTCTGGCAGAATCAGAGTCAACAGAAAGCTCTTTGGACTTAAGATTTCTGGGCACCACTCTGAGTAACTCAGATCCAACATGGGGCCCAAGTTCCTTTGGAGACTGTCAGCTGGGAACCCCAAAGATCCACAGAGCAAGAATAGCCTCGCTCTGTGAGGGAAGAGTGTCTGCCTGCCATCCAAGAAGGTATTCAAGTGACCAGAACTCAGAATACCTAGACTCTGTTTACTCATGGAGAATTGGAGAGTGTCTACAGGTGACCGTGCATCTCCAGGGGCCACAGTGATCACTAACTTCTCTGTCAGGAAAGGGGTCTGGGATCACACAAATTTGCTAGGAGATTAGTGGGAAGGCAGAAGATGCAGAAAATCAGAATCCAGGAAGACTGCTGGTGGGAGGCCCAGCTACTTATGAAGACCAGGCACGGTGGCTCACACCTATGATCCTTAGTCTAGAGAATAAGGCAGGAGAATCAAAAGTTCATGGCCAACCTCAGCAACTTAGCAAGACCCTATCTCAAAATAACAAATAAGGGGCCAGGATTGTGGCTTAGTGGTGGAGCACTTGTGAGGCACTGGGTTTGATCCCTGCCACCACATAAAAATAATCAAACAAAATAAAGGTATTGTGTCCATCTACAACTAACAAAATATTTTAAAATAAATAAATAAATAAGATTGGGAGGTAGCTCAATGGTAAAGCACCCTGGGTTCAATCTTCAGTACCAAGAAAAAAACAAAAGAAGAAAAAAAAAAGGTGCTGGATGAAGCCAGTGTCTTTGCAGTCATGACACTTGCTTTTACCTGCCCCCTTGTTAAGAAAAGGGCGGCGGGGGGCAGAAAAGACCTGCTCTAAACACTTCAGGGAAAGGTGGAATATCAACGTGAGAGGACAGAATTTAAAACTAAATAAAATACAAAATGCTAGTCTTTTTCTTCTTTCCATGAAAGCCATCTCTGCACCAACACGGTTAGATTATAAACATCCCGAAGCAGAATCCGCCCCCAAGAGAGCTTTCTCGTTTCCATGCTCGCTGAATACTTTTTATTGACTGGCAGCATTTCTTCTCCAACATGAGGATGCTTAGAGGGTCCTCCAGTTCAGCTCCTCCAAAAGAGCCCTTTTCTTTAGAACCCAGCTCTTCTCTCATTATGCATTAGGAAACCAACTTCTAACATAAAACAACACGGAAGGATTTTTCCACTGTATTTAGTCTGGAGTAAGGTGTGATTCACGTAAGTGAAACTGCATCAGTTGCCCAGATATTCTGTGATTATCAAAGCACTGTTTTGAAAGCAATGAAACCCAGACATGAAGCAGGAGCAGCCGGGAGGATCTGGCTCTCAGACTGACGTCAGTTTTCTCCTTATGCTTTGGTACCACACCAACAAATCCCAGGTAGTCAATTTGATTAAAAAACAACAACAACAAAAACAACTCTCTTCTTGAATTCATCATATCCACTCATCAAAATCCAAGCAAACACAGCAGAGTTGAGTGACCCAATGTGATGGGGAAGACATAAAGATGCTCAAGAATTCCATCCCACATGCTTCAGTCTTATAAAAACTCAAGCCACTTCTAACTTGTGAACAGACACTGCTTGTTCTTAGTGGCTCCATACTGTTCTCTCCTTGCTATTGGTGCTATCGCTATGACCTTCAGAAACCCACTTGAACTCTCTGCATTTCTTTATCAATAAAATAAAGTGTCTGAACCAAAGATCTTTAAGGAGCTTTCTTTTTTTCTTTCTTCTTCTTCTTTTTTTTTTTTTTATGCTACTGTGGATTTTACCCAGGAGCACTTTATCTCTGAGCTATATACTCAGCGTTTTTTAATTTTTTGTCTTGAGATGGAGTTTCACCAAGTTGCTAAGGGTCTTGCTAAATCATTGGGATTACGCCACCTATCCCAGAACTTTCAAGAACTTCACAATTTTCACTGTGCTGGGTATGGCACACACCAGTAATTCCAGCAGCTCAAGAGACTGAGGCAGGAGGATCACGAGTTCAAAGCCAGCCTCAGCAACTTAGCGAGGCCCAGAGCAACCTTTATATATATATATATATATATATATATATATATACACACATTTATTTATATATATATATATATATACACACACACACACACACACACACATATATTTATATATATATATATATATAAAGGGGAACTAGGGATGTGGCTCAGTGGTTAAGAGCCTCTGGGTTTAAACCTTAGTACTAAAAATAAATAAATAAAATTCAGAGTTAAAAAATAAAATTTTGACCATGAAAATTTCAGATCAACTCTTCCAACCCAGCCCTTCTATTTTAGTAGTTCATAGCTTCTATTTGTTGAGAACAGAAATTTTTTTCCCTTAAAAATGCTTATGAAATTCCAGTCTAATCCATCCATAGGAAGATCCCAACTTGCTGGGTAAATCTCATGTTGAAAGCAAAGTACCAGGGCTGGGGATGTGGCTCAAGCGGTAATGCGCTCACCTGGCATGCGCGGGGCGCTGGGTTCAATCCTCAGCACCACATAAAAATAAAATAAAGATGTTGTGTCCATCGAAAACTAAAAAAATCAATATTTAAAAATTCCAAAAAAAAAAAAAAAAGGAAAGAAGCAATGTATGTGCTCAAACTTAATCTTCACTCTCAACAAAGGGTGCAGGCAGATTCTGACTGGCCCTGTGTCTATAGGAAGGACACCTCAAAAATATAGATCGTTGGGGGTTGGGATTGTGACTCAGTGGCAAAGCGCTTGCGTAGCATGTGTGACGCACTGGGTTTGATTCTCAGCACCGCGTATCAATAAATACAATAAAGGTCCACTGACTACTAAAAAATATATATTTTTAAAAAATATAGATCTTCTACACCTATGCACCCTGAAATAAGAGGGATAGAGTATAAGCTTCACCCAATAAGGGGTTGAACAGACAGACAAAAAGATACATATAATTATGCCCATCCCAGATAATTACAGCCTCTTGTTCTGATTTTTAGGAATAAATATACAATTAATTTCTTGTAAATGTAAACTGCTGGATATACAATGCCTCACTCTTGGATACCTAAGTTTTATCAGTATCTTTAAGAAAAAAATAAAATGTGAGCTGGGAGTGCAGTGTTTGTCCAGTATTTGGGAGGCCCTGAGTTCTATCTGTGGCACTGGCCAAAAAATGAAGTGCCTAAAAGTGAAAGTGAAGTGGATAATACAGATCTTTTTTAAAAAATAATGGTTATCAGCTCTTAATTGCTTTTAATTTTTTCCAGACACCAGTAATAATTACTATTTAGGTATATTTATTTTTCCAAACTTTTTACTTTGAAAAATCGCTCAAATTTATAGAAATTATTACTACATCAATGTGTTAATTATAAAATTTTAACTCTATTTTCAAATGAGCAGATTCAATCCAAAATTTTTAAATTATTTTTTAGTTGTCAATTTACTTTTTTTTTTACTTTATTTATATGTGGTGCTGAGGATCGAATCCAGTGCCTCACACACGCTAAGCAAGAGCTCTACCACTGAACTACAATCCCAGCCCTCAATCCAAATATTTATTTTCAAATTTCCTTGCTCTTCATCCCAAATTTGTATTTTCAAATTTTCATGCTCTTGAAGGTATCTCTGCATATTTGAAACTGGGGTATATATTTGCTGCATTCACAAGAGTATTGCTCTTCAGTTATTTGTGTACTGGGAACAAATCCTAAGTATTTTAATACCATAACAAGAAGGGGAGCTGGGGATTGGCTCAAGCGGTAGCGCGCTCGCCTGGCATGTGGCGGCCCGGGTTCGATCCTCAGCACCACATACAAACAAAGATGTTGTGTCCACCGAAAACCAAAAAATAAAAAAAATTTAAAAAACACAAGAAGGGGAATGTGTGCCATTAAAATAAAAAAAAATAATAATAATACATATTCTCTTTCTCTCCAGGGTGAGGCAATGTGGCGAGGCAGGGGCCAACTATGAGGCAGTCAGGGATCTCTAGCACAGAAACTGCCCAGGAGTAGAGTACCTTGTGGGTTTTTTGTTTGTTTCTTTAAACAAATGACATTAGACTACCTTATTGAAAGCAGTTTCAAACAGTAATACAGCTGTAATTTCAAATACAGAAAGAATGAAAACTAATGAAATGTATTTATGCCAGTGTCCTGAGTCACTCTATGTCTAAGACAGAGTAAAGTCAACATAACCCTCAACCAAGTTGTGGAACTAGAAGGTGAAATTCCCCCAAAGTCCCCCCCACCCCTTGCCTGCGAGGGATTCTGGCATCCGCACAGAGGGACGATGCAAGAACCGTACAGGGTGCGCCGATCTCCGGACGCGAGGCCGGGTGGGGAGAGAGGCCGCGGCGGGGCCTGGCCAGGGCCTCGGCTGCTGACCAGGCCGGCCGCCCCTCCCGGGGCCCAGGAGCGCGGGCAGCTCCAGCACCAGGCCCTCCGCCCCTCGAACAGGGCGAGTGGACCCAGCGTCCCCCCCGCGGGTCGCACTCCCTGGGCCAGCCCTCGGGGGCTTCTCTGGGCGCGACGCCTGTCAAGGGCGGGTCTGCAGAGGGTATTCGCCCGCGCGCAGCAGGACGCAACGGGAGCGGCAACCTACCCCTGCGTGGGGGTCGCTGTCCGCCCCGAAGGCCGTGCGTCCGCGGTGGCCTTCGCCGACCTCCGGCGGTCGGGAGCCCTGGCGTACCCCGCCGGCCCAGTCCCCCCGCCCGGCCTGCTCGCCGTCGAAGTGAGGCCGCTGGCCCGGCTCACCTTGGGACCTTGGGGGGGCACGCGTGGGTCGTTCCACGTCGTGGTGCGACTGTTGTGGTCCACGAAGAAGGGCCAGCCGGTCTGCGGGTCGATCTTGATCTCCCAGCCGGGGGGCAGGGGGTCGCGGTCACCGGCGCCGTTGCCGGACGCCATCTGCACCATGGGCGAGTGGGTGGCAGCGCTCATGCTGGGTCGGGGTCGGGCCGCAGCGGCCGCGGGACGCGGGGTCGCGGGGTGCGGACACTTCGCTGCCGCCGGTGGAGCGAGAACTCTGCGCGCCGCCGACGTGTCCGGGAAGCCGGCCCCGGGCACCTTTATGAATTAAAGGACTGGGTGACGTGGCCGGAGAGGGGTGGAAGTGTCTGGAAATAGCCTCCTCGCTGCCAAAGGGGAAGGAGGAGATAAAGGGAGGTAGCAACTGGCCGGCTAGAAACTTCTGGTCCCATCCAGAGAAGTTGGCGGCCGTGCGGGTTGGATGCGGAGCTCCGCCCTGAGTCATCGGCTATAATCGTGGCGCGGCGGGGCGGGGCCGAGCCAGGGGCGGGGCCGGGGCGGGGCTCGTATCCCCTCCCCCACCCCTTCCGGGTCCTCCCTCCCTCCCCGGAGCTGTCCCAATCGCGTCCCCGCGAAGGGATCACCCAGAGGTGGACCTGGGCGCCTGGCCGGCCCGGGGCGTCCTCTGTGCGCCCGGGCGGGTTTCGGTCTCCAGCCTCGCTGCCTCCTTCGCGCCGCGTGGGTGTTCCCGGGACGGGAGGCCGCGCGCTGCCCCTCCTCTGAATAAGATAGAAGTCGTCTTCAAACTAGGGGAGTCGCGCCCACCTCCAAACCCTCATACACTGATACTCGGGGACCCTGGCGTCCCTTGGTGACGTTTAAAACACTTTCTCTCAAGGGCGCAAGTGCTGTCCAGGAGGAGCTCGGGAACACTAACCTGACACCATGACGAGCCTGGAAGAAAACGGAAGTGCAGAGGAAAAGAACCTGCCTGCCTTTGGAAACCTAAAGAAGAAATCATATCGACTGATGGTTTTATTCTTGAACCTCATATCTGTAATAGAGGAACATACAATGCGGGAAACAATTTTAAAGAAAAATCACATTTCTTGTTTTTTTTTTTTTTAATAGTAGAGGTTGGTTCTTGATGTCTTGATGTCTTAAATCTATACCCTTTTTTGGAAAGTAGGCACCAAACCAAACCATGAAAATTCTTTATTTGGTTGATTCAATGGCAGTTTCACTTGTAACCTCACAAGCACCCTGATTCTCCAATGTATTCCAGAAAGAATTTGGGGAGGTGCCAATTTAGATCCTTAGGCATGACGACTCATTCTCTTTCCTCAGAAATGTCTTGAACTAATATTGGGCCTGATTTCCCAACTCGAATTCAGAGAATATTCTGGAGTTGGGCTGGTGGTGGGCCTGTAATCCTAGCTATTTGGAAGGCTGAGGCAGGATAGCATGAATTGGAGGTCTGCCTGGGCAAATGATACAGACCCTGTCTCAAAAAAAAAAAAGAAAGAAGAAGAAGAAGTAGCAGTTGGAGGAGGAGGAGGAGGAGAAACAATCCTCAGGTCTTTTCCTGCCCTCAGATTATTCCCCTGGAGCAAATACTAGAGAGGTCTGCCAACCCTTTCTAGTGGGATTATTCCCACTTGCAAAGGTCTTATTTGCTTTGAAGCCGTAAAAGTGCAGAGGTGATCAGGCCTCAGGGACTGACTCAGATCATGAAACATAAGAAGGATCCATGTACAAACTTGGATGCCTGCACACTAATTTACCATGAGAAATCTGGTGGTGATAGGGCTGGGTTCCATCTCCACCATCCCCAACACCATTAAAAAAAAAAAAAGTTACTGTTGAAGGAACTGGGCCCTCAGGTTCACGGGTCAGTGAACTTATATGCTTATGCTTCCTTATATCCGAAGCCCTGAGCACAGTCCCTACCAATAAACATTGTTGATGTTCATGAAGATTGAATCCAAAGTGAATTTTTCTTTCTGTCTTCTTCTTTGCCTAGTTTGCTTCCCACTACAACTACAATTAAACACCGAGAGTGCATTCTGCTGGCCAGTCCCCTTAGAAGGGAAGGAAACAGGTACCTCTGGGATTAACATAGCAGCTTCTGGTGATTGTACTGTACTCTACTGGGACTTCAAATGGGCTTCTTTAAAATGGAGGCATATGCTCCGAGAGCTGGCTGGAAGAGCTCCTTCGAGCCATTCTGAATAAGGAGTGGCATGTCTGAGTTCAATGGCTTTTTTCCCTCCTGGTCTTAGGACACTCATTCCATGGCCTCCTGAAGATCTCTTGCCCAGATCAGAAGTTCAAGTCTAACCTTGAATTCCCTTTCTCTCTCACCGTCCAGTCATCACCCCTTCCTAAATATTACTTAACTCAGTGTGCTCTTATGTGTTTTCAGTGCCATCAACTTGTCCAGGTCACCTTTGCCTCTCATCTGGACACTGGCACAACCTCTTGTTGGTCTCCCAGCCTCTAACCTTGTCTGTCTCTATTCACTTGCCTGTATGTCAGCCAGCATGATCTTTTCAAGCACAAAATGGACCTTGTCCTTTCTGTGGTTAAAATCCATCCATGTGGGCTGGGGCTGTAGCTCAGTGGCAGGGTGCTTGCCTAGCATGCGTGAGGCAATGGGTTAGATCCTCAGCACCACATAAAAATAGACAGATAAGATAAGGGCATTCTGTCCATCTACAACTACAGAAAAACATTTTTAAAAAATCCATCCATAACTCCCATTGCCCTCTCGGAATGCAAGTTCACATTCCTTGTCCTGTGTACACAAGGCCCTTCCTCCTAGTCCTGGCACACTCTGGCTGCCTCTGCAAACTGTGTCATGCACACACATGCACACACTGCTTCCTCCACCTGGACAGACCTCTCCCCACCCCACCCCCACCTGTTGCTCCCTTTGCTTGACTGGGGCCTCTTCATCCTCAGGTATCACCTTCAGCGTTGCTTTCCATCCTCCTTCTAGTCTAGGTCATGTGCCTCTTCTAGGTGCTCCCATGCACATCCTGCGCCACCTTGTCAATTGGGTTGTAATTGCTTGTTTCATTGTTTAAATTGCTCAAGGATTGAGTTTCTTGAGGGCAGGAACAGAATCATGATCACCGCTGTGTCCCCAGCCTCTAGCACAATGCCTGACAAATAATAGTTATTAAAGCAACAACAATTGCAATGTCTACCACTTATGGAGCAATTACTACATGCCACATATTGTGTTGAGGGTTCCATGTGGATTATCACATTTAATCTTTGTGGTGGAAGCTGTTACGTGCTGCCCAGGTCTCTTTCCAAGAATAAGGGACTTACTCTATCCATTACTGGGAATGCTACAGGAAAAGGGCAAGACACAATCTCATTTATCTGCACATCAATCCTAGCATGCCCAGGCTTTTATTAAACCCATTGAATGGATGAAGAAACCAGCTTAGAGATGTCCAGTAACTTTCCAAAGTTCACATAAAAATCTCAGCTATCCTTCAGGGACAGGCTCAGCTGAAGAAAACTGCCTGACCCATGGTCCCGCTTCCTTGGGGGCAACCTGCGTCCAAGGCTGAGCTACTAAGGGGCTTACCAACCTCAGTTCCTTTGCCTCAGCTTAAGACAGGGCCAAGGGACATCCTGGTTCCAGAGTGTCCCCTGGCTTTGGCTGATGTTTTCTTTGGGACTACATCACAGCTCAACTCTGCCCAATCCTGAGGTGTGGCTCTTCAGAGAATTCCCTGAGCAAGTCCTTCTTGCTAACTTTCATAGTCTGCTTCCAGAAACCTGGACTGGAAAAATCTTCTGAGCAGCTTTTGGGTCAGAGATGGTTATGATTTTCCTTTTACAGATGAAGCAATTGAGGTTTTTAGAGTTGCTAACATAAAGCTTTAATTGGTGGAGGTGGGATTTGAATTGAGGCAATTGATTCCAGAGTCCACATTATTAACTGCACTCAATGCATAAGATAAGTAAATCAATGACTTGGCCCCACTGGTCACCAAGAAAAAGTATTAAAAGCTACAATTGAGAAACAAAGCTTGTGCACATAGTTTTTCTCAGTGCTGAGGAAACAAGCAGCAGCCAGTGGCTATGGAAGATTACAAATCAGCTCTAGCAATGATGTGTCCGAGCCTGGTTGACTCATAGCACAGGTCACAGACAGGGGACTCCAGCCCAGCTATGATGGCAAGTTTAAATGAAAATGTCACCCAAAAGATTTCAGTGTCTGGATGATTTGATCCAGCTCTAATGGAACATGAGCTGGCCCACGGGAACAGCCAGTTCTCTCCAATCTATGAAAATTACTGATTATCTCAAGTGGGTTTGTTTGCCTTTGAGATGTTAGCAGAGATTTGCCCACTCAGCCTTGCCTACTGTCCCCAGCTGTCCCCTCCCAGGGGGTTCTTCCTCAATGGGCAGCCTAGACAAGGGGAGGCCAGCACACCCAGAGGGAGTGTGTGGATGGTCAGGTGAATCAGAGAGAGGTGTTAGCACAGAGTGGCAGAGGACATATCTGGTCTGGTTATGCTATGGAGACTCCAATGATAAGTTCTATAAATACACCCTGGTGGAGGTGGAGGGGTGGGAAATCAATATGGCTTAGCTGCAGCATTTCAGATTGCAGCTCTAACTTTGCATCTGTTTGTCATTAAAAGTTAAAGTCGGTGTGTGCTCGAGCCCAGCCACTCCGTGCTCTCTGACCTCATGAGGCAGGTACATCCTGTAACAGGCATCTGTGCCTTTAATCATAAACTATCCTGTTTTGCCGATTAACTGTCTGCATTCTTCCCCGAGAGGATGGCAGGTGCCTTGGAACGGGGCACTTCAGTATTAAAAGCTTTTTTTTTTGGGGGGGAGGGAAAAGGGAAAGGGGGAGGGTTGGGGTGAGGGGGTGAGGGCAGTAGAATCCCTGCAATGACAGCCCGGAGAGGGCTGGGCAAGCGTGGGGGTTAGATGGGCAGAGGTCAAGTGGGGGATCATGAAGGAGGTGTGGCGATCTCCAGGCCTGACTGGGGCTGGTGGGACAGAGCTTTCAGGGGCTGGAGGACAGATTTTATCAGGTCTGACTCTGGTTGGCAGGAAGTGAAGGCTTGTCCAGGTTTGTCAGCAGCCTTTGGACATGTAAGCACTGACCTGGCTCCTCTACCCCCACCTCAGACTCTGTCAGGACCTTCCGAGCCCAGAGCTGGAAGGCAAGTGGAGGACAGCCAGCTAGGCGTTGAAAGACAACACATCTTGGGGGAATAACTGCCTCCCCAGCCCCAGGGCCTCAGACCCAACACATCCCAACCTGTTCTCCTCACTTCTATCCCCCAGCCTAAAAAAAAGAAAAGAAAAAAATCAGGGACCCCTGGTAAGATCATCAGGATAGGATCTCATTTTTCTGCCCAGCAATAGAGGAAGCACAGACTTTTATTAAAATCCAATCATTATGGAATGGGGAGCAGGCTTAGAGATGTTGAGTAACCTAACACACTGGCAGGAAGAGCCAGGATTTGAAAGCAGGCATTTGTACTAACTGCAAGCGCATGCACGCGCGCACACACACACACACACACATTCTGGGGATCAAACCAGGCCTCACATTTAGCAAGAACTCTACTATTGAGCAATACCCTACCCCCCAACAGTCTGTGCCTGACAAGGCTAAACAGCTCTGGTTTTTTGCTGCTTCTCCTTCCTGTGCAAGTCCTAGCTTAATGCATGGGTTGAATAGTATCCCTCCTCTCCCAATTCATGCCCACTTGGAACCTCAGAATGTCACTTTACTTTGCAGATGTGACCAAATTGAGATGAGGTTATACTGAATTTGGGTGAGCCCCCATCCAACGACTGATGTCCTTATAAGACAGGAATGTGTCACAAAGACTTACAGACACACAGGGAGAAGGCCATGTGACAATGGTGGCAGAGATCAGAATGATTCATCAACAAGCCAGTGAACATCAAGGATTTCTGGGAACCACCAGAAGGTAGAAGAGATGAGGAATCTCCTCCCCACCAGATTTCTGACTTTGGGTCTCCAGGACAGTGAGATAATAAATTTCTATTGCTTTAAGCTGCCCAGTTTGTGGTATTTTTTTAGAGCAGCCTTGGGAAAGGAAGACAGTAGCCAGAGTGTGGCTGTTTAGTGCCCAACTCAAGTGTCACTTCTATAATCGATATAGGAGTCCCCCTTTGGAGTATGAGCTACAAATTGTTCCATTTTTCCCTCATCTAATGTGGCTCTCCAGAGAGGAAGATTTTCTTGAAGTGTCTCTCTTTTCCAGAAAAAAATGAACTCTTCCTGTTTGAGGAATATCTCCCCTGAATTGGACTAAACTCTTAGCTCATTTAAAGTTCAACTCTTAATGTGCTTGTAAATGATTTTTTTTTTCCTTTCTACCTATCAAGATCCTCCAAAGCCTAGGGCCAGGTTTCAGACGTCACCCTGGCTAAACATAAATGCACTGACAGCTTATGAAACCCCAAACCAATAAATCATTATAGAAAAGAAGGAAGGAAGTGAAAAATGTCTAGTTATTTATTTATTCACTTCCTCCAGCAAACCCTGGAGGACTGACTGGCTCTGGGACCATAATGAATGAATGGAGGGCTCAGCCCCTGCCCTTCTAGAGTTATGATTTTGCAGAGGCAGACCCTTGTGAATAGTTAAATTACATTTACCACTGGGTAAATGCTGTTGCAGGGATTTTAGCTGTTGCAGCTAAAATGGTTCTGGGGATTGAATCCAGGGATATTTTATCAATAAGCTACATCATTTAAGCCAGGTGCAGAACAGTAATCCCAGCAACTAGGAGGCTGAGGCAGGAGGATTCAAAGTTTGAGGCCAGCCTGAGCAACATTTTAGCTATTGCAACTAATGCCAGCTCAGCCTGGTGAATCAGGAAGGTTTCCAGAAGGAAGGAGTATTTGTGTTGAAAGAAAATGTAAGCAGGATACAGTGGTATACACCTGAAATTCTAGCAACTAGGAGGCTGAGGCAGGAGGATTCTAAGTTCGAGGCCAACCTGAGCAACTTAGTGAAACCCCCCATATCAAAATAATAAGGGTAGAATTGGTAAAGCATCCTGGGATTCAATCCCCAGTACAAAAAAGAAGAAGAAGAAGAAGAATTTTTAATCACTAACACGTGCACTTTTGAATACAGAATTCAAAAGGGACTCGGGAATACTGTTATCAGCTTAATAGAGCACCACAAGCTGGTCTTGGAAGAAGAGGCTAGAAGTCTATGATCAAGGTATCATCAGGATTAGGTCAAGAGAGAAAAATCTATTGTACACCTCTCTCCGAATTTCTGCTGGTTTGCTGGGTATCACCTGGTCTCTGCCTTCATCCTCACATGATGTTCTCTGTCTCCTTGTCTATGTCCAAGTCCTCCCTGCTTTTTTTTTTTTAAAGGGGCTCACTCTACACCAGTATGTCTTTATCTTAACTAATTATATCTGCAGTGACCCTAGTATTTCAGTCTCTCTTCCTCTGATGTTCTCCAGCCTCCCAGCTTCCTGCTTTGGGTGCAACCAATGCCCCCCAGTTACTGGGCATTCTTCCAGGGGTCCTCCATTCATTTATCAACATCTGTGTGCACTTTCTTCTAGCACATCTTGTGCTCTGACATCCAGCTTGCTTTTTTGACTTAACAATATTCCTGTGAAATTTTCCATCTGTCCATAGAGACCTTCCTTACCCTTTTAAGTGACTATAAAGCATATTCAAGTCTATACTTTAACTGGTTCCCCACCTTTTTTTTTTTATTGGGTTAAGTGTCAAACATAGGGCCCCATGAGCACATTGCCAGCTTAAATTGGTCCCCTCTTGATAGACACTTGGATAGTTCCAGGCTTTTGCTCTTACCAACAATGCTAAAATGTATATTCTTTTGCAAATATCATTTTGCTGTGCATATACAAGTAGATCTGTTAATACCTGGAAGAGGAAGTGCTTGTTCATCAGGCCAATGCATTTTAAAATTTGAAATATTTTGCCAATCCCTCTCCAAAGAGGTCAGAGAATATCAGCTTCCACCAACAAGGTTCAGAGTGCTTGCAACTGCTGCCCCCACCCCCCAAACACATTTTACTGAACTGGCTGGCTCCTGTTCTGATCTTTGACAATCTCACATCTTCCCCTGGTGCTTCTAATTTGCATTTCCATTATTAAGAGTGTAATTGAGCATCTTTTCAATGTGTTCAAAAGACTTTTGGAGTTCCTTTGCTGTGAACAGTCTGTACCTATCCTTTGCCCAGTTTTCTGTTGGGACAGAGGAAGAATGAAAAAGGATTTTTATAGATGCAGAACAGGGAACAAAACAAGGCCACCAGATAATTGTGGGGCACACAAAGATGTGGAATGGCATTGAAAAATGGCCTGAGGCATACTACCTCTGTGCCAGTTGCTTGGTATTTCTTACCTAGGTGTCCCCTGCTCCTTCTAACCAAGCTGCAGTCTATTCTGGAACCAAGGGGAAAGCCTGAAAATTAAATTCTGGGTTTAGAATTGCAAATTTGAGCTTGGAATGTGAATTGTCCAAGAAACCACTAGGCCCTTCCTCTGGGCCTGGTTATCTCTAAAGAGTGAGGTAAGCTTTGTTGGAGATAAAGGGAAATGAGATGTAGGAGTTTATTGAGTGAATTAATAATAGGCTTGGGAGAAAGTCGAAGATTGAAATAAGTACATATGTCATAAAGTGACATCAGAGACCAGAGTCAGGTACTTCCCCAAGGCCACACTTTCCTTTATATTGTTCTTTGGTCTTTTTTTCACCGCTAGGGCTGTGCAAATTTCAAACCCAAATAGACAGACATTTCTGTCTGAGTTTGTTATTATCTTAAGCAGGTATAACTAAGTAAGGCCAAAGAGTCATTTTCAGGGTGGAGAAAGAATCAGGGTTGTGCTTTTGCGGTCTCTGCTGCCAACATGGTTTGCATGACGGGTTTTAAGCAGAGATTGGCGACACATCCTCTGTAGTTTCTAGAAGGTACACAAAGTTGCTTCTACAGGATCTACCAAACCTCATATTCTATTCTGCTACTCTTCAGGGATTGATTGAACACCTCCTGATGATAGTCCTGAGATAGGCCCTGTGGGAGATTTCAAGGACATGTAAGAGTTGATCCATTCCTTTCATGTAGTAGGCTTCAGTTGGGGAGATAAGCCTAACCTGAGAGTTAGTTTCATGTGTCAACTTTTTGGATGAGATTAACATTTAAATCTGTGAACTCCTGAGTAAAGCAAATTGCCTTCCGGAGCCATAATATGAGTATATGAGTGGATCTCATTGAATCAGTTGAAGGGTTTTGTTGTTGTTGTTGTTGTTTTTAATACTGGGGATTAAACCAAGGACACTCTGCCACTAAACTATATCTCCAGTCCCATTCTTTCTTTACCTTTTCTTTCTTTCTTTACCTTTTCTTTCTTTCTTTCTTTCTTTTAAAGACAAGTTCTCTCTAAATAGCTGTGGCTGGCTTTGAATTTGCAATCCTCCCCACTCAGCCTCCCAAGTTGCTAGGGTTATAGAAATGCACCATTATGCCTGGCCCGTGAAGGCCTTTACCAGAACAAAGACTGTCCTCCCCTGAGAAAGAAGGAACTCCACCAGCAGACTACCTTTGGATTCTTTTCCATGGATCTCCAGGCTGCCTCCTTACTCTGTAGATTTTGGACTTGCATTTCCACCATCTCCTGAGTCCATTCCCTAAACTTATATAATTTTATGTAATACATACATTCTATTGTTTCTATTTCTCTAGAGAACCTTCCTCAATACAACCAGTAACGAGTTGCATGATCCTAAGGTGTTATCTGACAGGGTCCAGATGAGGGAGATGCCAAATGGGGAGGTGGGGAGATGGACATTTCTAATCCAGGAGACCTTGAATAGGAGCTGGAGACCTGAGCAGGATTGTAGATCAAGTCCCAAGGAGGAGAGCAGGCTGGGGTCCTGGTGCCTCTCTTGTGGCCGCCATCACAGGTACAGCTGGACACGTATTAGAGGGAATATGTGTTTAAAACCCATTTCCCTCTTTAGCTGGGTCTTCTTTAGCCCTGTGCAATCTCTGTGCCTACTTAGTTCCATTCTTGGCA
This sequence comes from Marmota flaviventris, assembly GCF_047511675.1. Taxonomy (NCBI): domain Eukaryota; kingdom Metazoa; phylum Chordata; class Mammalia; order Rodentia; family Sciuridae; genus Marmota; species Marmota flaviventris. Next base: position 11,311,265 of record NC_092501.1, read on the forward strand.
TTGTCGATTTCAAATAAATGTTGTGGAATTCATGAATTAACTTTGTTCTCCTAGTGAATCATAATCAAGGGCAGAATGAGTTCCCTTCCCTGTTCCAAAAGGTGATGAGAACTTGGCAATGACAGTCATGAGAATTGTTTTTCCCAAAGGGGAGATAACCTTATTACTTTCTATTCCTAAACACATACTTGTAAACAATTCAGACAATGAATAAAACTATAAAATAGAATATCTGGCTGGGCGTGGTGGTGCTCGCCTGTAATCCCAGCAGCTCCGGAAGCTGAGAGAGGAGAATCACGGGTTCAAAGCCAGCCTCAGCAAAAGCGAGGTGCTAAGCAACTCAGTGAGACCCTGTTTCTAAAGAAAATACAAAATAGGGCTGGGGATGTGGCTCAGTGGTCAAGTGCCCCTGAGTTCAATCCCTGGTACAAAAAAAAAAAAAAAAAAAATAGAACATCTGTAGTCCCAATGCCCAGAGATGAGATGTGAATGAAAATAATGTTAAATCACCATTGACTAAAAATTTTACAAATTATTGTTGTCACCTTGTCAGATCCTTCCTTGCTCTTAATTCGAGAGCCTCATATTTATTGAGTACCTACTGTGTGTTAGCCAGCGTGTGGGGCCTGAAATACAAAGATAAACATGAACATAGCGCATTCTTGCCTCCAGGAGAGGCTCACCAATGAGAGACTTTTCTAGAACCAAAGCTTTTACGGCTCTGGTGTTTCTGTGTCACCTCTCGGCTGCTGGACCCACACTCTTGTTTTTGTGCTTGAAAATACTTTTTTTTTTTTTTTTTGTAAAGGCACTTCCCCCCCAAAGGGTTGTGAACAAAATTCTCAGGACATTTCTCTGAAACCATTTCCATTTCCTAGAAAAATGGGTTGTTAACTGTTGAAGGGCCCTTTTCATGACTTCCCTTAGATCCCTCTGGAAACTTGCCCTCCTTAGTTTAATGGGTTTTTTGGTGCTTGTTTGTGTGTGAAGATCTCATTCTTCTACAGGAGAGCGGTTATTCACCCTGACAGGTCAAACTGGTTCTGTTTGATCATTTTTGCTAATATAAAGGGGCACTGTTCTTTGTTAAAAGAAAGATATATTTAGCACTATCTCCCCATTTATGTTTGGATTTTCCCCCCAGTACTAAGGATTGAACCCAGGGCCACATACATGACCGGCAAGCACCTCACCACTGAGCTATAACCCCAGTCCAATTCTTTTTTTTTTTTAATATTTATTTTTTATTTATTTATTTTAAGGTGGACACAATATCTTTATTTTGTTTTTATGTGGTGCTGAGGATCAAACCCAATGTCTCACGCATGCCAGGTGAGCACGCTACCACTTGAGCCACAACCCCAGCCCCCCCAGTCCAATTCTTTAAACTTTATTTTGAGGTCTTGCTAAGGTGTCTAGGTTGATCTTGAACTTGTGATCCTCCTGCTTCTGCACCTGGCTGGATTTTTTAAAAATGTTAATAATTTTTTATATATATACTGGAGATTAAGCCCAGGGATATTTTATCACTAAGCTACATCCTCAGCCCTTATTTTATTATTATTATTTATTATTATTATTATTATTATTATTATTATTATTATTATTATTATTTCAGTTCATGAGATTGAACTCAAGGGCACTCAACTACTGAGCCACATTTCCAGCTCTATTTTCTATTTTATTTAGAGACAGGGTCTCACTGAGTTGCTTAGCACCTTGCTGTTGCTGAGGCTGGCTTTGAACTTGCGATCCTCCTGTCTCAACCTCCCAAGCTTCTGGGTTACAGACGTGCACCACTGCACTCAGCTCCCCAGCCCTTTCTATTTTTATTTTGAGACAGGGTCTCGCTAAGTTGCTTTGGGCCTCACTAAGTTGCTAAATACTGGTTTTGAACTTGCAAGTCTCCTGCCTCAGACTCCAGAGACACTGGAATTATAGGCATGTGACACCACAATCAGCAATGTTAATAATAAATAACATAAATAATACATAAAATACATAAATAATAATACATAAAAATCTATCCTTGTTTGAAAATGTGTTTGACATTCTAAGCTATTTTGTAAAGGAAGTCCTTCATCTCACAAGTCTGAATATAGCCTGTCTTTGCAATCTTCAGGGTTGTTCTTATAGGTTCAGGTCTAAAGCTTAACCCTCTTTTACCTGGGGAAAGTCCGTTAGGATTTTCTAAAGCTTCTGTTTCCCAGGTTGATGTTACTGAGTTTCCTAGGGGCTACCCATCTGCAGTACAGCTGTCCTGTGCAGTATTGTTTTGCAGTATTGGTTGTGGTGCTGTGGGGTGTGCTGGGCAAGCAAGCCACACGGAGCCTTGGCCCCATTCCTTATCCTGTGCTGTTGACTGGCTACAGGATGCCAGACCTACTCAGGCACTGGAGCAGGTATCATTGTCAAGGACTCCAAGAACTGGGAGGCAACCTGTTCCCTCTAGAACAGGACTGGTGACCATTGGCTGGCCATACACTATTCTAGGCATGGAGTACCAGACTGCTAAAGGCAAGAAAAGCACCTGCTAGTTAGTGATGCTTGCAAATAGCACGCAGGTCCTAACAACGAGGACGAGCTGTGCTTGCACTGGACTAGGTCATCAGCTTCATTCAGGTGATTTGGGGCTCTGGCTGGCGAGTTGGTGGGGCCAGATCCTGCAGTGGGAGAGGAGGCCAGTGATTTGATTCTTTTTCTTCTTCTCTCCTTTCTTGTTTATGTAAAGGTTGGAACAAGATTTTGTGGTTAGAGTTTTTTATTTTTTAAAAGAATTTTAGTTGTAGATGGGCACGATGCCTTTCCTTTCTCTTATTTATTTATTTTTAAGTAGTACTGAGGGTGGAACCCAGTGCCTCACACATGCTAGGCAAGAGCTCTACCACTGAGCCATAACCCTAGCCCCTAGAGTTTTTTAAATGCATTGTTTTCTTTCTAATTATGAGTGATTTATTCACACTTTATAGAAGGTGGAACCTTCAAAAGTCACAGGAGAAAATAAAAATCTCACAAATGGGGGGAACTCATAAGGATGAAGGATGATATGGGAAACAACTTGCTAAGGATTCAGAGTAAGCTCCAGGTTGCTGGGGTATCAACAGCAGAGGACTAGACCATCAGCCTCTGAAAGGACTTCAGCTCTGATTTTTGTGATGGGGCAGCGTGAGTCCTCTGACTTCAAAATAACACACCCCTTTGTCTCTGCTGGTGCCCACAAGACCAGAGGAGGCAGATAGTGTTTACAGAAGAGGGTTATGGGTCCCAGAGAGGGAATGCCACATCTATCATGCATTTGTTCATTCATTCATCCAATCTTTTATTGAGGGCCTGCAATGAGCTGGACAGCACACCAAGCTCTGAGGATGTTCTGTGGACGACACAAAGTCCAAATCATGTTCCTAATGGACATTAAAGTTGTGCAAATAAGAATTAATTGTTTAATTCTTATTTTGAGATGCTGGGAGTCAAGTGCTAGGCAAGTGCTCTATCACCAGCCCAAGTTATACAAACAAGAATTTAACACAGTAGTTTATACCAGGAAGAAACAGAGGGAGAGGCCTTGTGAAATCTGTCCTGATCGGGAAGTGGGGAAGGTATCACTGAGGAAGTCACCCATTGCTGAGGCTGGTCCAGTGAGGAGGAGTTTGCTGGACAGTAGTAGATTGTGAGGACAGGCCGTTATCCACCCTGCGGGAAGCTTTGAGCTGGGGAACCTTCTGGGGAAGGTGGTGAAGCGGCAAGGAGGATGCAGGTGACTTGGGGCTCTGGCTGGCGAGTCGGCGGGGGCCAGATCCTGCAGGGCCAGGGCAGCCTCTGTAGGGTGTGGGAATTTATCAAGGGCCATGGGATCACTTGCAGCATTGTGAGCAAAGGCCCGTCATGATCAAGCTTGTGTTTTTAGAAATTTTAGCTGCTGCGTAGCTGAGTCTTGCAGGAGGGCAAGACTAGAAGTGGATTAGGGGTGGATGTTAGTTAAGAGGCTAGATAAGGGGCTGACTGTGAATGTTGAAGTAAAAGACAGTGTGGCTGGAACAAGAATGGGGATAGTACTATGAAAGCCAGGCTATGGGGTTTTTGTTTTTGTTTTTGTTTTAGTACCAAGGATTGAACCCAGAGGTTTATGGCTGAGCCATACCCCAGCCTTTTTTATTTTTCATTTTGAGACAGACTCTATGTTGCTTAGGGCCTCACTAAGTTGCTAAGTATGGCCTCCAACTTGTGATCCTCCTACTGCAACCTCCCAAATTACTGGGGTTACAGGTACGCACCAACACACTGTTAGACCAGGACGCAAGAAAAGACCACTGACTCCAATTAAAATCAAATTAAAGCAAGCTTATTATTTCAACAGGCCGGGCTGCCTCTCCCACCCAAAACCACGGGAACAAGACAGCAGCAGCAGCTTTCCTGCAGCCCAGCTTTATAGCCCAGAAAGTTACACAAAGGGGGGTGACAGATAACAGAACTCTGACGAGCATAACACTAATGGTAGTTTACATTTTTTGCTGGCCCAACATCAGAATTTATGAAGGTCATTAGAGCCTCAGAGAGGGTCATTATCTGGCCAGGGAAGGCCAAGATTTGTGAGGCATCACTAAAGTCTCAGAGAGGGCTGCCATTTGGTCAGAGGGCCAGGCATGGGTGAGTTCAAGGCACGGGCAGGCATTCCAAGCAGGTTCAGAATTTGCAGTAATTTATAGTAAAGCCAAAATTATCTTTTCATGGCTTTGTGATGAGACGGCTCCCAATTTTAAGAAAAGATCAGGTTGGGTCTATCAACACCTGGCTGAAAATTATCATAAGTGCCAGGCACTGTTCTCAGCACTTTATCTGAATGATCTCACAAACACCTATGAAACACCTATGAAACAGATAGCATTATGAGTTTTGACTGACAGAGAATACAAAGGCTCAGAAAAGTTAAGAAACTTGCCCAAGGTCACACAATTGGTGTGGAGAGTCAAGATTTGAGCCTGGGGGCTTAATACCCACCCATAGTGGAGAGAACTAGACGGAATCAAAGCGTATTTCAGAGTAAGAAGCAACAAAACTTGATGATGGGTGGAATGATTTCTTCCATGAGCCCAACAAGATAATTAGTTCCATTTGTTATCTTAGAGACAGCTAACTCAAAATGAAAATTTGATAGGGTATGGTAGCACATGCCTGTAATTCCAGTGGCTTCAAAGACTAATACAGAAGGATCCCAAATTCGAGGCCAGCCTCAGCAAATTAGTTAGGCCCTAAGTAGTTCCTTAGTAGGCCCTTAGTGAAATCTTAAAAAAAGGGGGGCAGGGGTTGAGGGTTGGAGACATAGCTCAGTGGTAAAGTGCCCTCGGTTCAATCACCAGTACAAAACAAACAAACAAAAACAAGAGAAAGCTAATTTGTTGAAGGTATGGCTTAATGAGTTGCAGATCAATTAATTTATACCAAGTAAAAATAACAATAACAAACACTCACACGGAATTTTCTATGTGCCACCCAAATATCCTCTAAGAGTTTCGTCCTTAGAGGATTCACTGAATTCTCACAAGAAGTCTCAGAGAGAGGGGCTGTTTTTATTATTCCCATTTCACAGGTGAGGAAACTTAGGAACAGAGAGCTCAAGGAACTTTCCTACAGTGGTGCAGTAGAAAGTGTCAGAGGGTCTGTGACCTGCAAAGGGTGGGCTCTGAACCACAGGTCACAAGACATGCAGCTTCCGGGGCTTCTGCAACACAAAGGTCCCCTTCCATGAGGCTGGCCTCACCAGAATGGCCCATTTCCCGGAGTCACAGTCCAGAAGCTTGCTTCTACCTTAAGCCACCCTATAAATGTGGTCCAGTGAGTCATGAAATTAGCCCTAGGACTCTTAAATAATAGAGCGCAGATGGTATACTCAACCCGCACTCCTCGGGGTTCCCACCTCGGGACATGTGGTGAGCTGCTTAGTGGTCTGGCCTGAACTGCAAAAAGGGGTTCCCCATCCAGACATTATTTTCTGAATTTGCTTAGAGGTTGTTTATAGGAGGAAGAGGAATTATCTGATAAGGAGTCCACAGGGAGGCTTTTCCCAGGTTTTTGGTTAAACCTTTTCATTATGCAGATGTGGCCTTCTTGGTGCTTAATAAGGCTGTGCTTAATTTGGATGTCTGTGGAATTGTATTTGAAGGGATTGCTATTAATGGGAACCAGTGGAGGAGCAGTCACTAGTTAACTAGGATGGCTTTTTGGTAAGGAGAATCTGGCTTTCCAAAACATGCCACCGGGCACCTGGGAACCAGGCTCAGAACAGCAGGGGTACTCCTGTGCATCTTTGGGCCTTGTCTCCCTCCTTGGTTGCTCTCAGGTAAGCCCCTGGAGCTACCCGTAGTACTCATTTCTGTTTCAAATCCCTCAAGGGGTCCCCATTGCTTGGCAGAGCCCCCACACTGGCTGAGCCCACCAAGCCCTTCATAGAGTTACCCCAGCTGACCTCTCAAGCTGTGCTCCTATCCTCCCGCCCTCTAGTCCTACTTATAGCATCTCACCTTCCCTCAAAATATCACCTGCAAGTTCCTTTCAGCCAGGCATGTGGTTTATTCTCCTCTGTCTCATCAATTCCATCTTGCCCTTCAAGACCCTGTCAGTCTTCCTGGGGAGTCGTCCCAATCAGCCCCAAGTATAGGCATCGTCCCCACCCTAATGCCATGGGGTATTTGGTTATGAGTGTCTTCCTCTCTAAACAGAGAGTCTGGCGATCAATTTGTCTTCCTTTTCTTCCTTGTCCCTTCCTGTGGCCCCTGCATTGGACACCAGGCCTGGGGAGCAGTAACTATATATGGCAGGATGCCTGTCCTGAGATCTGTCCTGCCCAGCATCCCATCTTAGCAAGACTGTCTTGACCATAGCCTGGGGCTAAGGTCTTTATGTTCACTTCCTCAATGTTTAGGCTAGGAGTATGTCCTAAGAAGCCACCCCATAGGCTGGCATGTGACTTGCGATGACCTGAGGAAAACATGACCTGACCCATCAGGCTCTGCTTTTAGGAAAGTGAGCTAAGAGACATGGGAAGAACTGGCAGTAGCAGAGGGAAGGCTGTGGCCAAGTCACATGAAGGGGACAGAATAGACTGAAGACTCTGGGCCCTGCCACTAAAGTGCCCAAAGCTGCCTTGCTTCCCACAATGCCCTCCAGTTCTTGTGTCTCAGAGGCCTAGCTGAGCTATGGCACTGTTCTGGATTCCTGAGACCCAGTTCCCCTTCATAGAAGCCAGCCTCCCAGATGGCCCCATGATCATTGCTTCCTGGTATTTGCCCTTGTATGTTCTCTTCCACATTGAATAAAGCTGATGTGACGGAAGTGATGGTTGTGACTTCCAAGATAGATCATAAATGTTACACATTCCGCCTTGCCCTCCTGAAACATCACCTCTGGGGGAAGCCAGTCTCCATCTTCTGGAGATGATCACATAGTCTCATCCACTCCTAGAGAGGCCCACTGCCAAGAACCAGCACCAACTTGCCAAGCCCATGAGTGAGCCACCTTGGAAGAGAATTCTACTTCCCCAGTCAGGTCTCTGATGACGTTTTGACTGCTTGATGCACTGAGCAGCTTCCAAATTTCTGACACATAGGAACTGGGTGAGATGATAAATATTTGCAGCTGTTTTATGCAAGTAGATATTGAGGTAAAATGTCATGTTGTTTCTTTACAACACGAAGTTCTTGTATCAGCTTGTGTGCTAAATACAGTCAAATGTTTCATAATAAAATTTTTGACTGCATGTCCAGCAACCATTCAATACCATGCTATCACTAGTGACATTGTAGCCATCTTAGTTGGTGAAGGTACTCTCTATAATGATTGTACAATGACAAAATCACCTAGCAACTCATTTTTCAGAAAATATCCCCATTGTTAATGATGCATGATTATTCTTGCTATTTACGCATAGCTGCTTCATGTGATTGGTGGGTTCCCATTTACATACGGGGCAGTTTATGCCCTAGGACTAGCACCATTGAAAGGATAGAAGAGGAAGAAAACTCTCTCTCTCTCTCTCTCTCTGAATTTCATCTATCAATAACACCTTGTATATGTTTACTGTGATACTATTTTCAAAGCAATTTTCATTATATCTCATTGACCCTCTTTAGCAACTGACATGAATACGCAGATCTCACACATATTTACAACTAGAGATGCTGATTAACTTTACATTAAAAACTTTGGCAGGAATAAAGCCCATTTTGCAGTTTGCAGTTCTTTCATTGTGTATGGGACCAAAAGATTCATTTATTCAACAAATGCTTACTGACTCCTACTATATTTAAGAAGCTAGAAGACAGAGAGAAAGCAGAAATTATGTTGCCTTCAGAAACTTTATAACCAAGTGAGAACATTCAAATTTGTATATAAATAGCTAAAAAGTTATACAGAAACTTCTAAAGTCCACCACCTAGACCAAACAGTGGCTTTGTCCTGAGTGTTTTACTAAAAGCTTTATGTGGATAATCTTCCCTGCTAAGATGTGATCCTCATGAGAGCGGGGATTCAACTTTACCTCCCACACCCAGAGCTGTCCTTGGCACATTTTACTACATTTGGCACACAGTAAATATTTATTTCATGAATCTCATTGTGTCCTCACAACAACCTTATGAGAAAAACAGAGTGGTTAGTATTTCAGTTCTAGAAAAAGTCTCCTGGATTTGAATCCTGGTTCCATTACTTGCTGCAAACTGATCTTCGAGAAGTTACTGACTGTCTCTGTGACTCAGGTCCTTGGCATGAAAAGTATGAATAACAATAATACCTAAGTACAGTACCAAATAATCATGCTCATAGAGTTATCACGAGGATGTCATGAGATAATTCATGGACGACCCTTGGAACAGTGCTGGAACATGATAGACACTAAAAGTGCCAACACATACTGTCACTATGATGGTCCCCATTTTGCAGATGAAGAAATGGAGGTTTGGGGATGTTCATTAAGCCATGACTGTGGGGCTGGGGATGTGGCTCAAGTGGTAGCGCGCTCACCTGGCATGCATGCGGCCCAGGTTTGATCCTCAGCACCACATACAAACAAAGATGTTGTGTCTGCCAAAAAAACTAAAAAATAAATATTAAAAAAAAAATTTCTCTTTCTCTCTCTTAAAAAAAAAAAAAAAAAAAAGCCATGACTGTGTTGGGTTTTTTTAAAAAAATCCGTTTGTTTTTTGTTTTTGTTAGTGTTGAGGATGGAACCCAGGGCCTTGTGCATGTTAGTTGTACCACTTAACTGCACCCCTAGCCTCTATGCTGCACTTTTAACTGTATCATTCTAACATCTCCAAGAAAGCTGGTAAAGGAAGGCAGACCAGGATCCGTGTCAAAGTACATTCTTATAAAGAGAAAGAAGAGTTGGTTTCCATCCAAAGATGATGATTGGACCTCTTGAAAACGGTGTTTTAAAGCAAGGTCAGCTGGACCCTAGCCATGAGGTTTCACTACGTTTCCTCTTAGAGGGTTGTTCAGCAAAGAGGCCTGCCTGGAATAGGGAGGCAGACGAGCTGTTGGCGCAACCATCTTTGCACAACTCACCAGGCAGTTTATAGCACAACTTAGAAACACCAGGGATAGCAGGATTACTAAGCACGATGTCTGCTGATGTAAACTCTATTTGGATACAACAATGATTTAAAATAACCCGCAATACAATTACCACCCTGAGGATGGTGCTGGTTGAATGACTGCAGAAATATCATTCAGATAGTTCATTAACTAATCACAGAGCACCACAAACAGAGCTTACTACCAGGCAGAGGCTGTGGGGATGACTCATAGGGCTGAGCTTAAGGGTGTTCAGTTCTCTGTTCTGGCGTCAGTATCAGGAAGTGGCACTCTTGACTGACAAAGAGAGGCTCTTCCCTCCCTTGCTGTCTGTAGCATCCATGGGAAGGTGCATGGGAAGCTCAGAAATACTTCCATTCCATGGTTACATGGCATCAAAAACAAACAAACAAAAAAACAAAAAACCCTACTCCTCCCATCATGGCTCATTGCATTTATAAGTCAAGACAGTGTCTCAGAGAGCTTGGACAGGTCCCTCATTTAGTGTCCAGAGGTTGAGCACTACAAGGGAGAAATATTTACTAGGAACAAAAGGGCCCTGATGCCCCACAGCCCTGCTACTCGGGGAGCACCTGCTGGAGGGTGTGACTCATCCCCATGTGGAACCATGTGGATTGGGAGCGGCCACCCAGCCCACTGAGTTTGTTGCACTGGGAATATTAAAGTTGTTAGGTGCAGGAGTGTTTGCAGGGCATGTAGAAATCCTGCCACTTTGGACAAGTCAGTCCTTGAATCTTGTTTTTTTTTTTTTTCAACTGCAAATGGGGTGGGTAATAATGATGACTACATCAAAGAGTTATCAGATCAGATGACATCAGGACTGTCAAGTTTTTAGAATAATGCTTGGCAACAAGCCATCTCACATAACATGAGAGCTATTCTGTTGTCTTTCACGCATATGTTTCCTCATGGCCTGTAGAGGAGGATTCAGACTCGGCGCCTTGTCCCCAGCTTCCCCCAACATGCAATTCTATCAGTGTTCAGACCCCATGCTCAAATGCCAGCCTTGGTAGTCAAGAACAACTACTCAAAATTCCTCCTCTGAACTTTTTTTTTTTTTAAGAGAGAGGAGAGAGAGAGAGAGAGAGAGAGAGAGAGAGAGAGAGAGAATTTTTTAATATATATATATATATATATATATATATATATATATATATATATATATATATTTTTTTTTTTTTAGCTTTTGAGCTTTTGGCGGACACAACATCTTTGTTTGTATGTGGTGCTGAGGATCGAACCCGGGCCGCACGCATGCCAGGCGAGCGCGCTACCACTTGAGCCACATCCCCAGCCCTCCTCTGAACTTTTAAAACCAACAATAGTAGCACACTATCTCCTGCTTTCAGTGGTCTCCCAACAGCCCCTGTTTTGACTTCTCAGACCCCCTCCCCACCTTGTTTTGAAAATAAAACAAAACAGTCTTTAGGAGACTATAATTGAGCCTAGTTGACTTAGACTACCCTATTTTTTTTTTTTTTATTTTCTTCCAAAGTGAATGCCAGGCATTTCTGGGGCCAAAGACAGGGATTAATATTTCTCAGCCTAGTAAACACACCCATCTGGATTCAACACACGGAGCTTTAGCGCTCCAACCATTTCCTGTAATCAGCTTGAATGATCCAGGCTGCAAGCTTGGAAATTAAATTCTAGAAGCAGTTTTCCCATCCTGGAAGCTCTTTCAATTACAGCTTCTTGCAGTTGGACCTCAGGTAAATGGCAAATTTACAAGCTCTGGCACTTATGTAATGAGGCTGCACAATGGGAACCTGGCGGTGATACAAGGAAGACGCCACCTGGAGGCTGAGACAGGGGGATGTGCCTGCACTGAGCACCTGTGGCAGATCAGACATCCAGAATCTCTAAGCCGCCACAGAGCAGCCAGACTTAGGCCTCCTCCTTAAAGACTTGCTGTGCAATGGGGGAGTTGCATTGCTAGGACATTTCCATGTGATAGATGGCATTAAACTTCAGCTCAGCTAATGCTGACTCTCCATGATTAAATACTGCTCACCAACCCAATCAATAAATGGGTGAAGGAACTGAACAGACAGTTCTCAGAAGAAGATATACAATCAATCAACAAATACATGAAAAAAAAGTTTGACTTCTCTAGCAATTAGAGAAATGCAAATCAAAACTACTCTAAGATTTCATCTCATTCCAGTCAGAATGGCAGTTATTAAGAATACAGGCAACAATAAGTGTTGGCGAGGATGTGGGGGAAAAGGCACACTCATACATTGCTGGTGGGACTGCAAATTGGTGCGACCAACCTGGAAAGCAGTATGGAGATTCCTTAGAAAACTTAGAATGAAACCACCATTTGACTCAGCTATCCCACTACTCGGTTTATACCCAAAGGACTTAAAAACAGAATACTACAGTGACGCAGCCACATCAATGCTTATAGCAGCTTAATTCACCATAAATTTTGGAACCAACCTAGATGCCCTTCAGTAGTTGAATGGATAAAGAAACTGTGGTTTATATACACAATGGAATATTACTCAGCATTAAAAGAGAATAAAATCATGGCATTTTCAGGTAAATGGATGAAGTTGTAGAATTTCATGTTAAGCGAAGTAAGCCAATCCCAAAAAAACAAAGGCAAAATGTTTTCTCTGAGAAGTGGATGCTGATCCATAATGGGGGGTGGGGGATGAGAGGAATGGAGGAACTTTGGATAGGGCAAAGGGGAGGGAGGGGAAAGGAAGGGGCATGGGGGTAGGAAAGATGGTGGAATGAGATGAACATCATTACCCCTAGGTACATGTATGAAGACACAAATGGTGTGACTCTACTTTGTGTACAACCAGAGAAATGAAAAATTGTGTTCCATATGTGTACTATGAATTGAAATTCATTCTATTATCATGTATAACAAATTTAGAACAAATAACTAATCATGTTAAAAAATACTGTTCACCCATGTAAAGAAAGTGGAGAAGGGTATTTCAGGCAGAGGAAAGAGCAGGTGAAGACCTCTAGGTATGTAACAGTGTGTGCATATGTGCACATAGTCAGCCTGGGATCCAGGTGTAAGGAAGGTGGTGCCAGGAGACTAGCTCTGCACACCTTTGCCCTTCACTATCATGTTTAGCATCAGAAATTTCTTTGGATGTTGCTCCAGGATCTTGCCTTAAGGTACCAGATTTCTAGGGTGTGAGAGGTAGAAGAGTTCCACCAGCCCTTCCAAGATTTGTGGAGGCCATGCCTTGGTATTTCCATGCTCCAGCTCTAGAGTGCATTGAGGCCCTGGTATTAGAATTAGGCGTCAGTGGATGGCAAAACAGGTAGCCCAAAGAGGTGAGGAACCAGATCCCAGGGGAAACCTCAGGACACAGCAATCACTCTTAGATCTTGGCTATAGGCTACAGGGATGAGTTTCAGAGATTGTCTAGGGAAGAGGCCACAGGGTGATCTGAAGGCAGATTCTCCTTCACTGAGAGTTCCTCCACTGTGCAAATGACCTGGGGACCAGGGTGGGTACTAGCAGAGAGACAGAAAGACCTGAATTCAAGTAAGTCCAATCTTGCAGTTAGTTGTGTGTGAGACTTAATTTCACCAAGTGCCAAGTTCTTCACTGTTATAATAGGGACTATGAAGCTCATGGGTTGTTGTGGGCATGAAATGAATGTTCATGGGAGGTCTGGTGTCACAATGAGTGTTTAATAATAACAGGTTTTATCCAGGTGCTGCTGGATACAACAGCTAGTGCCTACTCTTGAAATTTTCAGGCTGCATGGGGGTCAGTTTGGAGGTCTGTGATGTCTCTATGGTGGGCATTGTTAGGAAACCCAAGTTGGCTATTTCCAAGGGTCTCTCACTGGACTTTCCTCCTCCCTGTGCTTCTGCTGAGCTCTGCATGTGAGACCCACGGTCCCTTAACCACCTTCACAGTGCAAGGCTGTGGGGAAAGGGCACCCAGCTAGAAGTGATGCAACCTGAGTTTTCTTTCACTGCCATCATAGGAATTGAACATTTTTATTGCTCGTCTAGGTTTTTAAATTCCAAAAGAGTAAAAGATTTAGTTTGGGTTTTTATTGTTTGTGAGTGTGTGTTGTGGGGGAGGAGTATGGGGGATTGAATTTAGGGGCACTCTACCACTGAGCTACATCCTTACCCCCTTTTTTATTTTTTGAGACAGGGTCTTGCCAAGTTGCCAAGACTGGTCTCCAACTTGTGATCCTTCTGCCATAGCCTTCTGAGTAGATGGAATTACAGGTGTGAACCATGGGCTCTGGAAGAGTTTTTTTTAAATGAGGTTAAGAAAAAAAAAAGCTGGGCATGGTGGTGCATAGTAATCCCAGTTACTCTGGGAGGCTAAGGAGAGAGGATCACAAGTTTGAGGCCAATCTCAGCAATTTAGGGAGACCCCATTTCAAAATGAGAAGGTCTGGGGATACAGTTCAGTGGTAGAAGGCTCCTGGGTTTAATTTCCACTAGTGAAAGAAAAAAAAAATCTTGAAGAGTACAGAACACTGAAGTTACTTTCCTTCTCCTGGCCTCAATGTCCTAATCTGTAAACAAGAGACAATAGTAACACCTTCCTTGTAGAGTTATTGTGGAGATGAAATGGAGGCATAGGAGAAGTGTTTGATGCAAGCTTGGCAGAAAACAACTACCTGATGTATTGTACCAAGTATCATCATAGCTGTTCAACTTCCAGAGATGACCAAGCGTCTCTTTCCAGAAAGATTCCACACTTATAATAAGAAAAACCTTTACACACAGGCACACAGAGAGATATTATGTTTAATGCTCTTCAATTTGTAGTTTTTGCTTTGTAATTATCTTGAGCATGTTTTCAAATTAATGCATATTTATTCTCCACACTCTTTTTGAATAACCTGGCAGTATTTCATTGAATGGTATATCATAGTTTACATGACCACAAATGAAAATTTTGGATATATAATTACATATTTATTCAGAGGTTTTATACTTGGAAATTCTTGCAAACAACCATTTAATAATTCAAACACTTTTTTTTATTCAAATATATTTTCAACATTTGCAAATCCTATAAACTTGACCCACGTTATGTACAAACAATGCTGCTGAGAGACAAACTGGAACCACAAATTAAGAGCATTATGGGCCAGACTGGACATGCCTAATAGGGCAAGGTAAAAACAGTGCAAGTTGCTATATTACTCCAGATTTATTTGGAAGAGAACAGAGCATTAAAGGAAGCGTGATAGTCATTTGTTCAAGCTTTTAACTACAATATAAAAGGACCAGTGGTTTTACTATTTATTTTCAATTTGGCTTCCCTACACCTCAAATTCAATCAGTGTCCTGCTGTTCAGAGGTATTTTGAAATGTGCCAAGTCTTAATTGAAGTGGAAGCGCCTGAAACCAGAGTTAATATCAGTAGCAACAGGAAGCCGAATTTATGGAGGTAAACTGTTGCTAACCCTGCATTTCAATTCCTTTTGGCTCCTGATTGTAGATTGAGGGTTGGGCACTGAGCTGGACCACATAAGAGATGCAACTCTGGTAAATATGCAGAGCTTTGGGGTCCCTTGGAATATAAGAAAAGAGTTGTGCTACAACAGGGTCCAGGATACTAAGAGAGCACCTGGCATGTCTTCCACCACTAATTATGAAGCCTAATGAATACTTCAGATATACTGCTGAGAGCTAGAGATACAGAGGGCAACAGGATGAGATTGGATCTCTGCCCTCAGTGAGTTTAGATTCTAGTTCAGGGGGAGGCTGACATAAATAAGGAAGTAAATGAAATGGAACTTTTAATTAACATAAAAAAGAAATAAATAGGGTGATGAGAAAGAGAATACTGAGGGGAATCCATTGTATTTGTCCATTTTCTACTGCTATAACAAAATACCAGAAGCTGGGTATTTTATGGAGAAAAAGTTTTATTTTATTGACTCACAACTCTAGAGATTCAAGAACATGGCATTGGCATATATTTGGCTCTGGTGAAGGCTTCATAGTGGATGGCATCACGGTGGAAGTATGTACAAGAGGGAGAGTTTACATAGTTAGAAAGCAAGAGACTGGTGAGAGACCAGGCTCACTCTTTTCCCATCACAATCCATTCTTTTGAGAACAAATCCAGTCCCGCAAGATGTGCAATAATCCCTTCAGAAGGTAGAGTCCAACGACTTAATTACCTTCCACTAAGCCCCACCTCTTAAAGTTCCCATCTCATCAACACCACTACACTGAGGACCCAGCTCCCTGCACATGAGCCCTTGAGGGACACACTCAAACCATTTTCAAACTGTAGCATTTGTTTCCAGTCTGAGGGTAGGACCTGAGCTAAGTGGAAGATGAGAAGGGCTCAGCTCCAGGAAGAGCTGAAAAAGACCATTTTAGGCAAAAAGAAGAACAAGGGCAAAGCCTTTGGTGGGGATGAGCCATCATACTAGGTGAAATGAAAAATACCCATGTGGAGCAAAGTGAGAAACAGAGGAACAGAATCAAAGCCAACGGGGGCCGTGTCTTGCAGGGTGTATAGACCACCATGGGGTTGGATTTTGTTTTAAATTCTATGGGAGGCCATAGAAGAGTTTAAGGAAACAATACAATAGTCTGATTCTTATCTTTTCAAAAAGACCACTTGACTACTGAGAGCAGAATGTATTAAGGGAGACCAACAAAGAAGGAGCCTGCAGTGCCCCTTGCAAGAGATGATGCTGGTGGAGGCAGCAGCCATAGAAGCAGAACATGGTTATAGATTCCCTCCAGCAGGTCAGAGCCCACCATAGTCTTCAGAACACAAAGACCTCCAGGGATCTCCAACTGGTGCTCAGGTATCTACTGAGCACTTGCCCAGCACAGGGACAAGTGTCTGGTGTAGTAGGAGGTAGGCCACATTAAGACACTTGCCTTATGGGGACATGAGGCAAATGAAATTGTAAGATGCCAGGCTTCAGGCAATGGTGAGTGCGGGCACGGGAGTCAGAAGAAGCAGTGACAACTTTGTTAGCATGCCAGACACCTGCCTTCGGGACCCTAGACACAGCTGTGAATGTACACCCTCTATGCCAACTTCCCTTTCCCCTGCTAGGAATGCAGGCTGATCCCATCTTCCACGCAAACACTCTACCCAGACCCCTTTTGCAGAGTTAGGTCCCTACAACAAACATCTGCTTCCCTCTCATCCCCATAGTGGGGATTAAACACTGGACCTCACGCATGCTACGTCGCACTCTACTGCTGAGCTACATCCCCAGCCCCCCATATCTGCTTTAGTTGCTATAACTCAAATGGACTTTGAGTTTTGAGTCTGTATGGGAGAGATCTGTAAGGCCTGGCTCTGACTAATGATCTTGGCCAGCAACTCTCTGCTGGTGGTGAACAGAAAAGTCCCACACATCACAGGTTTGGGACTAAACAAGCGCTTTGTATGTTCAGAGAAGGCAAACCTCCAGGCAAGATCTCTTGGAGAGACAGGCCTGGAGCTGAGCGGGACAGTTTTCAAGGCTGGTTTTGAGTATGCATGGAGGGTTCAGGCGACAGTAGTGGCCCAAGCTAGGTGGAGTGAAAGGCTGTTTTCTTCATAATGCCAGCCTAAACATTTGAAATACAGGTGGTAAGAACCATTTGTCTGTTAACAGGGCTGTGGTGTTTCTCTCTGGTTGCTTTTAAGGCCTTCTATTTGTCTCCGTGGTTTGCAATTCCACTATCTGGTGTTGAGTTGTGGATTTCTGGATTTCTTTCTACACATAATAACTACTATATATTGTGGTTTGTATTGTCTTGGATCATTGTGTTTCTCTACCAATTCATACGTCAAAGCCCTAATCCCCAGTGTCTCAGAATGTGACTGTATTTGGAGACAGTATTTGGAGACAAGGTCTTTAAAGAGATGATTGCCTTAAACGAAGTTTAGTAGGATAATGTTTTTGAGGGGATCCTGTGGCAATTTACCACAGAGCTATCCCCAGCCATTATTATCTTTTGAGATAGGGTCTCACTAACTTGCTTAGGGCCTTGCTAAATTGCTGAGGCTGACCTTGAATTTACTATCCTCCTGTCTCAGCCTCTTGAGCTACTGGGATTATGGGCATGCACCACCACACCCTGCAGTAGGGTGAGTCTTTTTTTTTTTTTAGTTGTAGTTGGACATAATACCTTTATTTATTTATCTTTATGTGGTGCTGAGGATCGAAACCAGGGCCTCATATGTGCTAGACGAGCACTCTACCGCTGAGCCACAGCCCAGCCCAGTAGGGTGAATCTTAATCCGACATAACTGGTGTCCTTGAAAAGGTGAGGTTAGGACACAAACAAACAGAGAGAAGACCATCTGTAAGCTATAGAGAGGCTTTAAGATAAATCAGTCCTGTTGACACCTTGACCTCAGACTTCTAGCCTCTACCCTGAGATACTTTGTTAGGATAGTACTAGCAAATGAATATACCTATCTCTACTATGTCAGGTTTTTCAATTTTTTAAAAAATTCCCAGTCCTTACCCTCTGACTATACTGCTTCTTGTTCTTTCTTGCTGTTCTCTGATGGGCTTCAATTTGATGTATGTTAGATTATTTTATTCTTTCCCCAGACTGCTTTCCCCTTTTCTTCCTCTTCTCCTCTGTGTTCATGTTGGGTAATTTCTTCAGATTCACCTTCCAGCTTACACATTTCCTCAATGCCTTTTTCAATTTTAGGTTTAATTTATTATATTTGTTTAAACGATTATATTTTTCATTTAAAAAATTTTAGTTGATGATGGAACTTTATTTATGTGAGGTGGTGAGAATCAATCCCAGTGCCTCACACATGCTAGGCAGGCGCTCTACCACTGAGCCACAACCCCAGCCCATATTTTTCATTTTTAAAGTATCAATTCTTTTAAAATCTAGCCTTTATTTCTTGAGAAAAGTCAGTTTCTTGAGATGATAATGAAATTGACAGGTGGATTCTCATGACAAAGAATAGAAGGTAGAAAAAGGGCAGAACATGACTTCAAGAGAAAATAAAGAATGAAAGCAAAATTTAAAAATTAGTTTTTTGATTGTCTCGTGGTTATTAGCTAGGAATAAAAGAATATTACTTCAAATCAAACATTGGGGAAGCAGAAGGACTGGCCAAAAAAGAGTGTTTTTGTAACACTATAGTAATGATTGATGTAACACTATAGCAAGACTCATAAATACTAAAACCATCAGTGAAAGAATGTTGGATAATAGACTTTTGAATGGATTTGAAAGATTATCTCAGAGATCATTTATGAATTGCAAAGGGTAAAAGGTATCTTTCTAAAAAGGAAATCCAGACAACATTATTTTAAACTAGCAATCAGTCTTAACACCAACAAAGGGACAATCCAATACCAGGTCTCTTCTGATGTGACACATTGATGATACAACACCCTCTACACATTAGTCCTACCAAAATATTTAACCTGAATATAATTGTGAGAAGACAATAAGACAAATCCAAATTGAGGGCCTGAACTTTTAAAAAGTATTCATGTGAAAGGATAAATACATGGTGATAAATTTGTTTTTTATAATTTTTTAAAGGGTACCAGGCCAATAATCATCAGATGCTAAATAACTAAAGAATTATACTTCTGAAAACTTTTTAGAGGATTCCACATGAAAAACAATTGAGTTGCCCTATGTGTGCCACTAAGGACAGAGACCCTTTTTTGTTTATTTATTTTTTATGTGGTGCTGAGGATTGAACCTAGTGCCTCACACATGCTAGGCAAGTGCTCTACCACCGAGCTACAACCCCAGCTCAGAGGCTCTTTTTAAAATTAGTATTTTTTGAGTAGAACCACAAATTCAACCTCTTGTAACTTACCTTCAGAGGGGAAGCAAACTGGAGGACAAGGTGCATATGAATCAGAGTCCCTTTAAAACTAAAAGCAGCTTCCTGAACAGTGCTTGTTTAAGTCAGCTTTTGCATCACTGTGTGACCAAGATACAGGACTAGAACAACTTAGAAGGAAAAGTTTATTTGGGGCTCATGGTTTCAGAGGTTTCAGTCCATGGACAGCAGCCAACTCCATTGATATGGGCCCAAGATGGGACAGCACAACACTTGGAGAGAAGCTGCTCAGCTCACCCAGATCAGTAGGGGTCTGGAAAGGAGTGGTGTACCCTGAGGGCAGGTGCACCTTTCAGAGCATCCACCACCCCCACCTCCTCTCACCATGCCCTATCTGCCTACAGTTACCACCCAGTCATTCAAATTAGGATGGGCTGATTAGGTTACAGATCTCACAATTCAATCACTTTACCTCTGAACTTTCCTGTATTAACACAGGAGCTTTTTTTTGGGGGGGGGGGGACACCTCACATTCAAATCATAATAGTGATTTTCTGCATCCCAAATTTCCTTACACTGAGAATGAAAACCCAGAAAGCCCTGCCAGGTCCTGAGGCACCAAGGAAGCTGAAACTGACATGTGGTCTGGCTACCACAGCCTAGCTAAATCTATCTATCTATCTATCTATCTATCTATCTATCAATCAATCAATCACCTGGCTCTGGTTTCTATAAATGGGGTGGAGAAACAACCTAGCTGCTTCTCACCAGTTTGATTAAATTGGACAAAGTTCATTTTTCCTTTTTATAACCCATTTCATATTGCAGGGGTAGGGTGTTGAGTCCTGGCCAGCCTGGATCCTGGCTTGGGAGCTGGTAATATGTGGAGGTACAAATCCAGGTGTGGGTGATGCACACATTCTTAAGCTGGGTGTAGTGTTCCTAAGTACCCATTTTATTATGTATATTCTTTAGTATGAGTTATATGTTACATAATTTAAAACGCATTTTGGCTAGGGAAATCAGAAATGTCCAGTTTCTACCTTTGGCCTATCAATTCTTCCTGGACCTAGATTCAAAGCAGGTATGAGGTAGGAATTTGGGAATAAAGGGAGATACTAAATCTCAGAGGGAGTGCCCATGAACCATTGAAATGTAGGAAACACCCATGAACCATCAAAATGCAGTGAGCACCCATGGGCAACTGCAACTCCTGAGCAACACGCCCTTGTCTGCAAAAGCAACACGAAGGCAGTGCCTGTGAGTGCAGGGAAACTGGCCTGGAATCGTGTAATTCCACCCTGGCTCTGCCTCTAGTCCAGCCCCTGGCAACCATCCCTCTATAAATATTAAGCCCACCCACCAATGGGTTGCTATCTCTTCCTTGGGACATGATCCATGTTCTCTCTTGAATGAGTATTCCTTGCTTTACCCCAAAGGCATTCTTGAGATTGCCCCCATTCTCCCTTGAATATGTATCTACTTTCCTAAACCTCTGCCCGTGCCTTTGACTGGCATGTGCCAAATGCTTTTCCTTCACATATGCCAAGAACCCTACTGGTTCTGAGTCAAGTTCCTACTTCTTTTCTGGAACTCTTTGGACCCTTCTTCAGAAACATCACTTCTCCTGTGACAGGTATAGGGTACAAAGGAGGCTAGGGTAGGTAACTTGATAAGGACAGACAGATGTGAGTGGTGGGTACAGGAGGCTAAGGGAATAATTCCATAAAACAGGCCCACTGTGCTGACCCTCTCATGCTTTCTTTTCCAAGAAGCAATTTACCTGCAGCACTGCCTGGTTTAAGTGGACAGGATTCCCCAACAAACAGCCTGTTATCTGCAGGAGAAATTCAGGCTCAAAATAATATCAATAAGAGGAAGCCAAATTACCTGAAAGGACGGACTTTTGTGACCCTTTTCACAGACCAGATCCCCAAAGGAGATAAGGATAATTCCTTCTAACCACAAAATCTGTAAGAATTAATGGTTAAGAATACAATTAGAACCAGTTAGTATGGGCCAAAGTAACCTAGAGTTGTCATGGCAGTGGGGAATTGAAAGTCTGATCTCATCCTGCTGTCAGTAGAAAGTCAAAAGGTGAACCTGGGAGGGATTTTCAGAAAACTTCTCTGGTATCCCCAATTAAACTAGAGTGCATGAGAGGCATGCTATCCCTCTCCTTTCTAAGAGGACCCCACTGTCTCCCTTGAGAGCATCCCCTTTCCCTTTTCCTATCCCTTTAAGAAACTCATGCTTATTACTCTAAGAGACATGTCTGAAATCTTTCTGATAATAGCAAGAATTTAAGTTCAAAGGGGATAGGGCATCATGATGCCTCAGTTTCCCAGAGTCCCCAGCCCTGTAACAAATGGAAGATCAAGAGGTTACTGAAGATTCCCTTCAAACCTTGGTGCAGAAAAAGCAGGGAAGCTGGGCAGGTCCAGTGGGTGTTTTTACCCGAGTTCAGCTTCCAGGCCTGTCTAAGTTCCAGGGTCCAGTGTTTACTCTCCTGGTTCTCAGACTTGGATTTCTGATTTTGCCATTATGATAGGGAGAAAACGTCCATTTCACACAGACCTGACATCCTCAGTGAGAATGTTCACAAAGAGTAAGAACACAACAGCCTCTAAAGGACTGGGGAAGTAGCTCAGTAGAAGGGTGCTTGTCTAACATGCAGGAGGCCCTAGTTCCATTGCCAGTACCTGTTCCCCAACAAGAGAGTGCCTAGAGCCAAGTGCAGAGTTGGCTCGGGTCTGAGAGGAAGGGAAGGGGAAAGGCAGGGTGACCCAATGTTCTCCAGAGAGAGAACAGGCCTGCCCTCTAATACTCCTGCCATGCGGCAATGAGTTTGGAAGGAGAGCCACACCCATGTCCCAGATCCCCCTTACATGGTAATTCTGTCCCCTGGGAAATGTGCCCCGCTAGAGAGAAAAACCCATTAACCTTGGGATAGAATCAGGAATAGAGTGGGAGGAGGACAGGATGGGATCCTGAATTCCTTTTGAGGGACAATCTGCTTCCAATAGGTGGGTCCAGTTTATTTTAAAATTATATTAGCACATTTTCTGAAGCTTGATCCAAATTACCTGGCTTCTTGTCCCTTCCCCTCAAGGAAGCTGCCATTGCCTACGATGACCTATCTGCCCAAACCTTTTCACCATCCTTCAAGATGGATATTCCTTGTCTTTATTCCCTGCTGGGTCAGTGGAAGGTGACTAGCTCCTTAGGGACTGTGCTCCCTCTGCTGGTTCATGAGCAGGAGGCTTCAGGATGTTGGCCCTTCCAATGGTGATATCAACTTCAAATAACTGCCATCATAATAATCTGCTATAGATTATCAGTTGCTGTAGAATAATAGTGTTAATATAAAATATGTCAAGGGCTCTGGAGTCCAATGAGGTCCCCATGGACCTTTGGCATACTTAGTCTCTTTGAGCTGTTTTATCTTCAAAATTGCAGGATCCATCAGGGTCCAGTGAAGGAGACAGAAATTACACTCGCTGATTTAACAGAATATGGGGAAAACTGCTAAGCATGTTGGAGGGCTAAAAAAGCAGAGTGGGTATTTGGAGATCACAGGTAAACACTTGGGGAAGCAGCTGCCATCCCTTTGTAGAGGGAAGAGGTTGGGATTATCAGAGCTTTTCTACTTTCATGTGACAAATCTCTCTCAATCTCAGAGGCTTCCCTATTCTCAGGGATGGCTCCCTAAGGCTCATTCATGCTGCCCTCTTATGGAAGGTCAGCTAGGACATCTGGTTGACTTGGCCTGTTTTTCTTTCATCCTCACACGGTGGCATCCACAGTCCAAGAAAACAAGTGCTCAGGAAGACTCTGCTTGTTCATTTGTGTCTGTCTCTCAGGCAAAGCAGTTTCCTGGCCTCATACAGGGTGCTTGTGCAGGGGACAACGGGGGGGGGGGGGGCAGATATCAGGGGGCATGATTCATCAGAGGTTAATGGTATAACCAACTATCCTAAGAAACTGAAAGTTGAGTGGAGAGGGTTCGTGGGGCTTTGGCTACCTTGGGAGCTTGGAGGAGGGGTTTCACGGAGCTAGAGCTGGGACATGTAAGAATGGGCCCCCACCAAGCTGTGCTGGGAATATGGAAGTTGGAAATTGGAGCCATCTAATTGGAGCCATCTAGAAGAACTGGCAAGAAAATTGGGACAAACAAACCCCTTCTTTCCTCTTGCTGCCCTCTGGTGGCCCCATATTAGCAGAACTTATTAGGATGCTTGCCAACAAAGGGGATGTAGTTCCCAGACTTCTAGCCCTGAGCCACAGAGTACAGTAGAGAATGGCAGGAACTGAAACAAACCTTCAAACTGTGCAGGGTTGTTGTGAAGACTGGAATTGTTTGTATGGTTATTAGCCCAATGAAATGTCAAGTAAGGACAATTGTTTATTATAATTAAAAAGCTAACTCTTGTAATCTTAAACATAATCTTATTGAACTCTCACTATGTAGGTACCATGAGGTGGGATAAAATCTGGAGGTAACTGAAGTTTTTCCTAACCCAATAGAGTTGGCCCTCTGTATCTGTAGTTTCTACATATGTGGATTCAAACACTGATTGAAAACTTTTGCAAAAATGGTGCCGAGCCAGGTGATCACCAATTCAAAGCCAGCCTCAGCAATTTAGTGAGGCCCCAATTTAGTGAGACTCTGTATCTAAATAAAATATAAAAAGGGCTGGGGATATGGCATAGTGGTTAACCACCCCTGGGTTCAATCCCTGTAACAAAAAAAAAAAAAAAAAGCAAACAAACAAACAAACAAAAACTATACTGAACATGTACAGACTATTTCATGTCATTATTCCCTAAACACAGTATAATGATGATTTGCATAACATTTACATTGCATTGGATATTATAATAAGTAATCTGGAGAGGACTTAAGATATATATGAATATATGAAAAGGGTTCTATGTAAATACTATTCAATTTTTAAAAAATATTTATTTTTTAGGTTTAGATGGACATAACACAATGCCTTTATTTTTATTTGGTGCTGAGGATCGAACACAGGTCCCACCCGTGCTAGGTGAGCGCTCTACCGCTGAGCTACAATCCCAGCCCCAACTATTCCATTTTTAATAAGGGACTTGAACATCCTTGGAGTGTGTATATAGCATTATAAATTTTTAAATTCATAATCCCCTTCATCCACAGTTTTGCTTTCTGTCGTTTTAGTTACAGTCAACCATGGTCTGAAAATATTAAATGGAAATTTCCAGAAATAAATAAGCAATTCACAAGTTTTAAATTGCTTGCCATTCTATACAGACAAGCACCCTGAAAAGCTGTCCCTTTGCAAAAAGAAACTTACATCTACATTGGTAAACAGCAGATGCAAACAGAGGCTTTTCTGATTACTACCTCCCCCCCACCCAATCTGCTTAGGAAAGACCTTGGACAAGAGGGGATTGGGGTCTGACACCTGGCCCAGGCAGAGATTACCACAGGTGATCTCCCAATGGCTGCTACCCAGAAGACTATCTGGAGAATAAGACAACCTTTCTCTGAGATCCAGTTTCCTTCCCTCACTCTTTCATTACTTGCCTTAAAACCAGTTACAAGAAGCTTGAAGCATCTACACTATATAAATTCCAACCATCTGGCGCTCCTTTGAGTTTTCTATTTTGCATGACTCCCTTACTTATGCAAGTTAATTTATTATTCTTGTCTTGTTAATGTCTTTTGTTATAAGGGTGTCTTCCATGACCTGTTATGATGTGAGGGAAGGGACCACCCCCTGTTCTGCCCCTACACCCTCTTCCCCACCACAATCATAGTTTCCCTTATTATTACCATTCTATATTACTGTGGCACATTTGTTACAATTGATTTACCAATACAGAAACATTAGTAGGTCTTTGCTTACATTGGGATCCACACTCTCCAGTTGCAGTTTTTTGGGTTTTGACAGAAATTTCACTCAGAATTTTACCACCTTAAAAATGCAGTTATCGGTCTGGGGTTGTGGCTCAGCGGTAGAGCGCTCGCCTCACACTTGTGAGATCTTGGGTTGGATCCTCAGGACCACATAAAAATAAATAAGTGAAATAAAGGTATTGTATCCAACTACAACTAAAAAATAATATTTTAAAAAAATGCAGTTATCCTCCCTGATCCCCTAAAACCTTGACACCTACCAATGTTTTTTAATTGTCTATAGCTTTGCCTTTTTCAAAATGTCACATAATTAGAATAAAGTATATGGTGTTTTCAGATTTTTTTTCCCCACTTAGCAATATGCATTTAAGATTCCTCCATGTCTTTTTGTGGTTTGAGGGCCTATTTCTTCTTATCACTAAATAATGTTCCACTGTATGGATGTACCACATTGTACCAGAGTTCATTCATTCATTTATTCAAGGACATTTTGGTTGCTTCCAACTTTGGGTAATCTAAATAAAGCTGCTATAAACATATGTATGCAGGATTTTATGTGGACATGTTTTCAACCCTGCGATGGTTTGGATATGGTTTGAGGGTATCCCCCAAAAGGTTTATGTGTGTAGAAGCTGGTCCTCAATATGGTGATCTTGAAAGGTGGTGTAACCTTTAAGAAGTGGGACCTACTGGAAGGGGTTCAGGTTATTAGAGGCACTGCTCTTGGAAAGAATTCATGTAGTACTCATATTGTTGTTTCCATGAGTAGACTGTTATAAAAAGAGTGAACCTGGCCTCTGACCTCCTGTCTTACCAAGCAGATTATTCACTTGTACTTCCATTGTGACCCAATTTGCCATGTTGTGGTAGAGCCAACAGGGACCCATCAGAGGCCAAATAGACAAGACCACCCTATCTTGGACTTTCAGCTTCCAAATGGGAAGCTAAATTGACCTCTTTACAAGTACCCAGTGTCAGGTATTTTGTTACAGCAACAGAAAACTATGATAAATTCATTTGGTAAATACCTAGGGGTTATGTTTAGCTTTGTAAGAAAATGTCAAACTTCCAAAGTGGCTCCCACTGACATGAATGAGAGTTCCTGCTGCTTTAAGTCTTCCCTAGCACTTGGTGTCCTCAGTGTTTTGCATTTTCAGCCATTCTAATAGGTGTGTAGTGGGCATATATGTGATATATACTTTTCATAGGACTATATACATATGCAACACAATTCTGTAAAAGGAAAGCAAGAAATAGTAAATGAAAAGCCAGGCACAGTGGTGCACACCTATCATTCCAGTTGAAACAGGAGGATTTCAAGTTCAAGGCCAGCCTCAAAATTTAGCAAGATCTTGTCTCAAAAAAATTTTTATTTATTTTTTTTAATATTTTATTTTTTAGTTTAAGGTGGACCCAATATCTTTATTTTTATTTTTATGTGGTGCTGAGAATCGAACCCAGTGCCTCACTCATGCCAGGCGAGCACGCTACCACTTGAGCCACATCCCCAGCCCCTTGTCTCAAAATTAAAAAATAAAAATAAAAAAAAAAAAAAGCTGGGATTATAACTCAGTGGTAGAGTGTTTTGGGGCACATTCTGAAGTACTGCAATAAATAAACAAACAAGTACACAGGATGATGGTTACCCAAGGTGAGGGGGATAAATAAGTACTGTGTGTGACACATACCATACATTTAGATGTAAATTGCTGTGATGACTTTTTAAGATTTGCAGCTATTACATTAAGTTCCTAAATTAGCAATAAGTAAACTGATATTGCCCACTGAGGTGTCTATGTCCTAATCCCTAGAACATATGAATGTTTTGGTTTTTTTGTTTTGTTTTGTACTGAGGATTGAATCCAGAGATGCTTCATCTTGAGCTACATCCCCAGCCCTTTTGATTTTGATATAGGGTCTCACTTAGTTGCTGAGTTCTGGGCTGGAGATGTAGCTCAGTGATACACTTGCCTAGCATGTGCAAGGCTCTGGACTTAGTTCCCAGCACCATAAAATGTATAATAGATATATAGATAAAGGATAACATTAAAAAAAAAAAAGTTGCCAGGCGCAGTGGCACATGCCTATAATCCCAATGTCTCAAGAGGCTGAGACAGGAGGATTGGGAGTTCAAAGCCAGCCTAAGGAACTTAGTGAGGTGCTAAGGAACTCAGTGAGACCCTGTCTCTAAATAAAATACAAAATAGAACTGGGGATGTGGCTCAGTGGTCGAGTGCCCCTGAATTCGACCCCTGGTACCCTTTCCCCCCAAAAAAAGTTGCTGAGGCTGGCCTCAAAATTGTGATTCTCCTGCTCGGCCTCCTGAGTCACTGGGATCACAGATGTGTGCCACTGCTCCAAGCTGAATGCTTTGTATATAAAAGGGGACTTTGCAGATTCGATTGAGGATCTTCAGATGCAGAGATTATCCTGGTCAAAGTAATCACCTAAAATCATTGAAAGTAAGAAAAGGAGGCAGGAGGACCAGCCAGAAAGACAGCATTGAAGGAGAGAAGATATGCAACAGTTTTTGAAGATGGAGAAAGGGGCTAAGAGTCAAAAAATCAGGCAGTCTTTAGAAACTGGAAAAGACAAACCAGCCCTGTCAACATCTTGATTTTAACCCAGTGAAACTGAACTTGGGCTTGTAACCTCCAGAATTCAGATAATAAATTCATGTTGTTTTAAGTCTCTAAATTTACACTAATTTGTTATAGTGGCAACAGAAAACTAATACACTGGGCTAGGCACTGTCAGTGAATTGGATTATGATTAATCCAATTCTGTACCTAAGTCCAAGTTAAAAAATAAATAGCTTCAACTTTTCAATGGTTCCTCACTGCTTGGAAGATAAAACTCCAATTCCTCAGCATGGCATAGATCCTTGACAACATGGTTCTACAGGCCCAGGCTTAAATCTCTAGCATTGAAGACCAACTCCACATTGTTGCCAACACTCCCACCCCTAGACCCAGACATTTTACCCATAGATGCTGGCCTCTGAACCCTTTAGCTATTCCCATTGAGTCTTATGGGGCTCGACTCCTCTGTCAACCGTTCTATGAAGTCCTCCAGGTTAAAATCTCCCTCCCCACCAATTGACAGTACCATGCGTTGCTGCATGGTTGATGGTGCCTACAAGATTAGGATCCGATGGTACCTGCAGAGGTCTTCAGAAACAACTCTGTTAACTGAGAACTGTCAGGTCAGGCAAGAGACAAGTCCTCTCTTCATCTCCACCCTTCACTCATCCACAAGAGCAGCTACAAATTGTGTGCTTTTTCCTGTCGGTGCTGAGGAGGTAAAGAAGCATACAGAGAACTGGTGTGTGTGTGTGGGGGGGGGGGGGGGCTGCAGAGCTAATTTGAACGTGGCTTTCCACTTCTTCAAGCAAGACTTCCTTCCCCACATGGCTGATGTCTGTAAACACAACCTTAAATCTATGCATTTCTGTTAAAAGACTTTTACTTCTACGATTAAATACGGGGGGAAGGAGGGCAAGTCATTCAAATGGACGGTTGCTCGTCTCACCCGCTAACCCGACGAGATATGAAAGGTAGGCAGCCCTCCGAAACATACAGCAACCTACCAGACTATCTCGGCTAGGAATTCCTATCTGCGGGAAAAGGCGCCCCAAAGACGCGACCGGCCCCTGGGGAGCCCACGGTCCGTCGAGTCCCGCCAGGTGCCCGCCAGGCCAGCCTCTCTCGGGCCAGGCGCGAGTTGGCGGTTGATGACCGCGGGCCAGCCGTTCTGCCTCCAGAGGAAGGCCGGCAGGGCCTGATAGCTCTGACAACACGCGGAGCCGGCGCAACGCCTGGGCCGCAGTTGAAGAAACCGCTCTTGGCCAGGACGGAGGCGGAGCCGACGCTGACGCCCGGCCAACAGAAGGGCCTTAAGATGCCTGGAGCGGACCTGAAGCCGCCCCCGGCGCGAGGCACGCTGGGACTTGTAGTTCACTTCCAGGACAGCGACTCTCCCACTCGGCCGGCCCGCGTTTTACCGTCGCTTGTTCTCTTCCCTCCCCTCCCGGCACGCCGACTTCCTGGTGGCCGCACGCCCTCACGTACGACTACACTACCCAGAAGTCTCTACTGCGCGTCCCGGCGCGGCGCGGGGTCTCCTTCGGACTCCAGTTCCCAGAAGTCTCCTGGAAAGTGCTTCCCTCGCTCCTTCCCAGGACCGCGATTCCCAGAGACTTCACTTCACGACGTTTCTCTTTTTGCCCGATCTCTGCTGGAACTGGCTGGGGTTCGGTCGGACGGCCAGCAGACAGGCTCTCGGCGACAACGGGGTCGTCGTGAACCGGCACAGGGCTTGCTCGGCGGCCTGGCTTTCTGCCCCCCTCAGCTCTCCCGGGGCAGGCCGTCGCGGCTGGCCTGAGCGGTGACCTGGCGGGCTGCGCCTGCGCCCTGCCCCGTTTCCTGCCTGGCTGGTGGCGGCGGCCATTTTGTTCATCCTCCTCCTCCTTCTGCTCCTCCTGGTTGGAGCGCAGTGTCCGGAGCGGGCTGGGGGGAGAAAGCCCTAGAGCAGGGTTCGGTGCCTTTTCCTCTGTCCCCAGCCGGTGCCCGGAGCCCCCCTCCCCTTCCTCCCCACCCCCTCCCCTCCCCAACCCTGCCCTCCCCCTTGTCCCGGGATCGCTCCGTCGCACCCACCATGATGGAAGACGACGGACAGCCCCGGACTCTGTGAGTACCCGAGACCGGGGGTGCCGGGAGCCTAGAGGCCCGGGCACCGCGGGACGCTAAGGGAGGGAGCAGGAGACAGGGGGCCGAAGCCGGGACTCTCGGCGGCTCCCTGGCTGGGGCGGCGTGGACGCTAAGTGCATTCCTCATGTGTCCCCTTTTCCTAGGGAAGGAAGCCCTCCCTGCCCCCAAACGCAGTCACTTCCTGGGGTCTGAGGCTTGTCCCGACCTTTTCCTCTCGCGCCCTTCTTCGCGCACCTTTCCTAGGCCTGGCTTCTGCATCCGCTGAGGCTGTCAGGCCCGAGAGAGCTTCTGCTCCCCCTGTGCTTGGGGGCCCTGGGCTGGGCCGGGAGCTGCCGGTCCCCACGGGGGCTGGGCCTGGTGGGGGTGGGACTGGGGGTGGGACCGTCGCTGCATCCCTTGCGGGCCCGGAGGAATTAGCGCTCACGCCCTCCATGTCCCGGGCTTGAGGCGCCCCCGTCTCTTTGCCCGAACTCGGCTCTCGGAGGAAGCCAGACACTCTTCAGCCACGGGAGCCCCTTGTCTCTTTCTGCCCCACGTGCCCCCGCCCACGCTGTCAGAAACACCCGCCCAGCGCCCGCTACTTTTGAAGTGCAGGCGGAATGCCTCTGGCCGCTGCAGCATCGCTCCCTTCTCGGAGAGCGAAGTTTACTTTGAGCGCGCCCTGCGCCAAACTGACAACCAGTTGTTACACTCTTTTTTGCTGTTTGGTGTTGCCGCCTCCTAATCGGTGTGTCGAAATCATCAGAATCAGATAGAATAATGTCTTCGTTCGCTATACGATGCGTGTTTTGGGGGCGCTTCTTTGGTCTTGCTGTTGCATTTTGCCCAAAGCCCAATCTAATGAATGGATTTCATCTTCCAACCACCTAATTCGATTTTTCCTTCCTTTTCCAATGAAGAGTGATGACTCAGCAATTACATTTCTTTCTGAATAGCGTGGCACTCTTTTTCTTCTCTTGTATCTTTTTTTAAAATTTTTATTTTTAGTCTGAGTTATTTCTAATTCAGTGTTTAAATTGCGCACCTTTGGCATTCCCAGCCTCTGAGGCCCAGTTCTCCTACCCTGAGTTACAGGGAGTCCAATCTCTGCTTTGTTTCCCTTGCCTGTGCCTGATATTGATATGATCAGAGTTCACTTGGCTGGGTTATCTGCTGGGGAAAGTACTTTTTGGGGAATAGATGAAGGTAGATGGACACTCAGGAGGTTGATTAGCTTCTCAAAACTTCACTCCTACCAAAAAAAGTATACACTCCCTAAAGAAGGTAGACTTCTGTGTTCAAACTTGATTTTTTTTCGCCTGTATTTTCTTTTTGTTCCTATTTCTTTTAGTGTCTTACTCTAAAGTACTTGTCATCCTGTTTTGGGAATTTAAGGCCAATTTAAGCACATCTACTACTTGAATGAAAGGCTTGCTCAGTAGAACTTTTTTGTGTTGTCTTCCATTTTTTGCCCATCTTCCCAGAAAACAGAATTAGGACAAACTTGAAATTTGTCCTCAACATCTGTTGAAGCCAAAGCTTGGTAGTTAACATCTGGGAAAGTTAGATTTAGGGACTATCATGTATTTAAGGAAGATAACAGTTATATTGTATCTGAAATATCATCATCGCATCATAATAACTATTGAATAATTGATAATTTCTTATGGTTAATGTCTCATTTAATTGTATCATTTGTTCCCAAGAAGAGGAATTCCTGGTTTTGTCCTTCTAAATAATGTACTTTTTCAGTATCTTTCATTCATATAGTTATCTATGCATCTGCCTTGTTTTCATTTCTATTGTACCTTCTCCAGTAATCTAATAAGCTAATTCTTTGTTACTTCCTACCACTACCTTTTCCAGTCTCTTGTCCTTCCTCTGAAACATACTTAAGTTGTCTGTGTTTATTATATTTATCTAAAAATGTGACATGTATACATAGGAGTAAATAAAAAATCTAAGCTCTGTTATTTCTCAATGTAGTACATGTTTACAACTCTCCTTTATTCTTCCTTTTTCCTTCTCCCACTTTTCCTCCATGGGAAGGTTTTTATTGTTTAAGATAAGGACTGCTACATCTTCCTAGGTCTTACCCCTTAAGCACTTAGTTCACTGCTGGGAACGTAAGAGGTACTTAATAAACATTTTACAATGATTATATTTCTCTCATTAAATCAGTTTTAAGTCCCTTCTTAATAGTCCTGATTGATTTAAATTATAGGCAGACATTATTGTCATACTTTGTGCAGTTGATTTGTGTGTGTGTGTATATATAATATATATATTAAAACCTTCAAATGTAAAATCTTGAGATAAAATCAAATGTTTCACAATTCAGATTTTTGCAAGCATTTAATAAAATTAATGCATAATAATTTTTAAAAAGTATACATTTTATATATTTCTGAAAGGGCTCTTTTAGATACAAATAATGTAATGGAAACTGAACATGATTTTAGAGGTTGTTATCTAGTAAGGTTTGGTTTTGTTAGTTTATGGAGATCCTATGTTTTGCCTTGTGATCTATGGATGAGCTTTTCAAGTGGCTAGTATGTTTTTAAAGAATGTACTCTTAACAAAACTTATCTTAAGCTGTTTTCCTTAAAATGCCTGTGTGTTACTAGTGAGGTTTTTTTCCTGCAGACACACACAAGCTAAGACATATGGTTCTATCTTCAGAAAACAATATGGTGTTTATAGCCTAGGTAGGTCTTTAAATATTCATTACCTACAGTATTACTAATTTATTTGATGGTATTTAAATGGTATAGAATTGCTTTGATGTTGAGCTTAAAGTTCTGTTTATCATATAGTTGCTTTAAAGGACTGTTTTTTCATTCTCATTTGACATTTATTTTGGGATATTATGTATTGGCTAACTTGTGATCTTAAAAAAATAAACAAGATCATGCTGTGTAATACTGGTGTTTGAAAGTGGACAAGCCTTTAGGACATAAGTTGCAGGCTTGTGTGTATTTTTATAGTACAGTGATTTGATCCATGGTATATCTGAATCTACAATATGACACTAAATTACATTAGTGTTACACTATAGTTTATTTTACTCAGCTATTTGATGTACCAAAATCAATAGGAATTGTGGTTCTGGGATAATAATAATCATGTTATATAATGCCATCCTTTGAGGCTATTGGTTCTTCCTGATACTCACTCAAAAATAGGGAAATCTATGATTTAGAGTATAATATGAACATCTAAGAACACAGCAGAAGGAAATACTATAAAATCTAGTTATAAAACTGAGTAGCTATACCATGGATTTGGCTAAATTGTGGCTGTAATCAAGCCCTTCATTCAATTTAATCATAGATTTTATTGTTGCTGTATTTTTTTTAAGTGTGTGTGTGTGTGTGTGTGTGTGTCCGTCCCTTATAGATAGATGGTCAATTCAATGGTACCACCTGCACCTTTCCTCCTTCTGACCTCCTTCCACAGTACTGACAAACTGAACATTCATTAGCTGTCTATTAAAGGGTATTGTTGCAAAATCTCTTGTATAGGAACTTGTCAAGAACAAAAGCAAAAATGTTAGTTTTATGGAAATATGACCATAGTATTTTGTGTAAAACTGCTGGTAATTTTAGCCTTGGTAGGGCTACTCTTTGCAGAGAGAGCACATTCAGTGTTGAAAACTATCATTAGTCTCCTGTAAGTCATGATGTTCTTTAACTTAAAATTCTGCCCAGTTGGACATATGAAGTAGTTTGGCAGTGTGAACTTCTGCCTACTGTGAAACTGCCAAGTCTCTGGTCTCAAATTGGATTTTAACCCTAATGTTAGGATAAAGGTATCATTTTCAGTTTTTAATACTTCATTTCCTGTTCTTAGAAGACAAAATAGAGTGTCAGGTATGCCTTTTTTTTTTTTTTTTTTTTTTCAGTGAGATAAAAAACATTTTGGAATTTCTTAAGTGTTCTCTCTTTTGAATTGACCTCTCACTATAAGAACTCAAATCATTTGTCTTTTTTGTTGTTTTATTATTTTGTATAGGTTCTTCAAGTAGAATTATATATTTTAAAAAAAAACTTGAAATTTTAGAATATGTTGACTACTTCATAATCAAAGCAGAAAGAAAGTGAAATATAGAGGCTGTCATTTGAAAATAAAAACAGATTTTCAGTAAACTACCAAAAGATGATGCTTACTAGGTTAACAATTGAAATTTGTCTTATTTTTATTAGTATTTATTTCAGGACAGGTTATTTCATGATAATGTAAAGGTACTTAAGCAGTATAGTAAAGTGTTTTAAAAGCTACAAATTGTGCCTCTATTAAGTATTATGCATGAAGGCATATGTAAATACATGAATTATATAATTCTGAGTAAAAGAAAAAGCAGTCTGAAATTTGGGGGAAATTATATAGTGAATTATGTTCTTTTTATCCTGGTAAATTAAGATGTTCTACATGTTGTTATGGAAGGCCTTTTATGTTACTTTTTGTAATTTAGTTTTCTGCTTTTTTGTTTTGAGATGGGGTCTCATAAGTTGATGAGGCTGTCCTGGAACTTGTGATCCTCCTGCATCAGCCTCCTGAGTTGCTGAGATTACAGGCGTGTGTCACCATGGCCAGCTCTTTTAGAAATAAATTAACTAGCCCTTTAGGTTAGATGAACATAGAATTTAGAATATTAGCATCACTTGTTCATTTTTCTTATAGATACATCTCCTGTGTTTAAAAAAAAGGAAAGAAAAATTATTCCATGGATACAGGCTCACAAATCCCTGTGAGTTTAAAAAAAAAAAAAAAAAAAAAGGAGGCAGTTGTCTCTGGCTAACTCAGAATTCTTTAATCTTTCACTATTGGTGGAAAAAATAAGTCATTGCATTGGCCTACACTTTTAATAATAAGGAAAAAATGGCATACTGGACCAAAACCAATTTGTCAACTGTTTTGATTTTCTATTTAAGTAATATAGGACTTATATTTCAGTTTTAGAACATATGTCCTACGGTTATTAGTACCCATTAGGGTGAAATTCTTTTTTTTTTTTTTTAATATTTATTTTTTTAGGTGTAGATGGACACAACATAATGCCTTTATTTATTTTATGTGGTGCTGAGGATTGAACCCATGCTAGGCGAGCACTGTAACTCTGAGCCACAATCCCAACCCCTAGGGTGAAATTCTTAATCTTAGCTTTCTCAAATCTGTTTTTCCCTTTTAGTATATTCCATCTTAAAGCAGTTATGTATTTAATGTGGCAACTATGTTGCAAAGCTTCTTTTGGTCTCAGTACTCAAGTTTCCAGATGTTATATATTATGGTTAGGAAAATAAAACTTATATCCATTTACCTTCCAGAAGAAACTATGTTAAATTTTACAAGTACTTTTTAGTTTATGAGGTTTGTTCATGACAGAAGTAAGTTTTAGGAACTATTTGCTGAGTACCAGAAATATTCAAAAGTTTGACAGTATACTGACATAATTGAATCAGTGTGCAAAACATAAATCAAAGTGGCATCTCTTGGTGGTAAAGTAGTGATTTTTCTTTATTTAAAAAAAATTTATACAAAATGTGTATGTTTAATCTGTAATCTGGGAAAAAAACCCAAATATTTAAATATCTATAGTCAACAGTATATCTGAATTGGTCTCAATTTTTCTCTGAATTTCAAAGAAGTCTTTTATGTTTGCTTTATTTGTTACCTGCATAAAAATGCATTTTTTGTTGATTCTGCTTTATTTACTTATTTGTGTGTGTGTGTGTGTGTGCGCTTGCGTGTGTGTAATTACTGGGGATTAAACCCAGTGGTTTGTGCATGCTAGGCAAATGCTCTACCATTGAGCTACATCCCCAGCTCTTTTTATTTTATTTTGACACAGGGTCTTGCTAATTTGCCGGGGCTGGCCTTGAACTTGCGATCTTCCTCCCTAAGCTTCCTGAGCAGCTGATTTTACAGGCGTGTGTCCTCACACCCATCTCAGATGCATTTTTGACCAGAAAAATCTTATTTTACCTTATTCTCCTAAAACAAAGCAATGAAGACATACCATTTGCAAACAGTCTTATTTAGCCAACACTAAAACAAAACTCCTCCATTCTTTATGTGTTTTGCTGTAACTTTATTCATCTCTGTTCTTTGTTCATGTAATTGCCGTGGTTGGCATTTTTAAATAAACCCACTGTATCTCTAATAACTTTTTATGATAAGTTGTTTTAGTATTTGTCATATTATGTCTATGCTATGAATTATTTTGATAGAAATTGTCATCATGAGACTGGTTAGAATAAGAAAATGATATATAGGGTATAGAATAATATATATGCCTTTGGGCATATGTATTCATATATAAGATCATATTGATTTGTTCTTTACAACATCTTTGAATTTTAGTGGGAAAGGAACAATTGTTTTCCTTAATAAGGGTTAATCTTACTTTGATAGGATCAGGCTTACTTTGAAATTTTTACTGAAGACACAAGAAGTTAAGTTGAAAAAAAAGGTGATAAATTAAATGATAACACAGAGCCAGAGCTAAAGGTAAATTGCTGATAATATATATATTTTTTCTCATTCAGATACGTAGGTAACCTCTCCAGAGATGTGACAGAAGTCCTTATTCTTCAGTTATTCAGTCAGATCGGACCCTGTAAAAGCTGTAAAATGATAACAGAGGTAAGATCTTCCCAATTATATGTGCTCTCAGTTAGTATGATGTTGAACATTTTGAAATTTATTGGTTGATTAGTATCATTTTTTAAAATTTATTTTAAGCCTCAGGTTATTCTGGTGGAGAGATCAGTGACTTATTTGATTTGGCTGGTAAATGAGACTTGGAATGGAGTCTTGAAAGGGCAAAGTTTCTGTGCTCTTATTCTAACACAGTCATTCTTTGTGATGTAGTTATCTCTAAGTGATTTTACTTGTAAACAGCTTATCTCAGAATGGTGAAAAACTTGATGGTATATCGTATAATTCCAATTAGAATGTTAATAATTCAGGTAGCATTCATTTAAAGTTCAGGAATTGGTGTATGTGAAAGAATATTAGGTTATTATGTGCATAGTAAAGCAACATGTGTCATGTGCATTTTTAGTAAATATTAATGATCACACAACTTAAGTAGTTAGGCATTTAAATTGTTAGAATAATTTGTTGAGGCTGGGCATGTGCAGGCGCTGGATTCAGTTGACTGTAGTGATACCCAATGATTCACATTTTAGTTATTCTTTTCTTCCTGTCTTTTTGTTTGTTCATCAACATGTTTTTTGACTATTATGTACCAGATACTGCGGTAAGTACAAAGGATACAGTAGTGAATAAGACAATTCCAAGACCTTTAGTACTTCACAGCTTAGTAGGGAAATAGAGAAGTTAACGGGTACTTAGAATATAAAATAATAATGTATGCAGTGTGGTTCGAAATCAGGGAGGCTTCTTGAAGATATTAGTATACAGGCTGAAACCTAAAAATATAATAGAAACTGACCAGAAAGGAATTTGGGGAAGAAGCAGTTCTAATTAGAAGAATGTTGGTCTGGGCTGGTAGACAGAACAGGAATGCTTATAAGAGGATAAAGGGGGGAAAATACAAGTCTGTTTTTTATTAGAAACCTGTATTCAATAGTAGCATGGTTGGAGTTTAAAATGGAGTTAGTTGTAAGACATCAGAAGCTGTGATAAGGAGTCGGTGTTTTATCCTGAGATGGGGATCTGTTAAAAACCTGTAAAGTGCACTGGTTTTTTTTATCTTTCTTAACTCACTATAGTTATTAATCTGTGCTGGTATATTTTCCTTCTTTCTTTCCTGACTTTATTCATTCATCTTTTCATAAATAAAATGTCTACATTGCACTAGGCACTCTTCAAGGCACTGGGCATATAATGGAGAGGCAGAGAAAGGAGGTTCCCAGGCAAATAGGGATAAGAGTCATGATGAGAATAAAACAGTTCTGTGATGATTGGAGGGTTGGTGCTATGTAGGATAGGTAGGTGAGGGAAGATGTCATCTCTTTGAGCTGAGACAGTAATAACAAACAAGATGGTGCCTGTCTACAGTAAGAGCTGGAGGCAGAGGAAAAGCAAATTCAAAAGGCCTCGAGTTTGGGGGTGGGGCTGTGCTGTGGCTCAGAGGTAGCACACTTGCCTGGCATGTGTGAGGCACTGGGTTCCATTCTCAGCACCAACTTTAAATAAATAAAATAAAGGTCTATCAACAACTAAAAAAATATTATTTAAAAAAAAAAAAGCCTCGAGTTGGTAATGAGCTTGTGTTTGTGGAACCAAAGACCAGATGGCTGCAGTCTGGTGAGTGATGGAGGATAAGTGGTGGGAAACGAATCTAATAAGGTAAGCAGGATTCAGAATCACACAGGGCGGTATGGGCCATGACAGAGTTTAGGTTGCAGTGGCAGACCTTTGGAGGGGTTTTAATAGGGGGATGAAGTGCTCTGATTGGCATTTTTAAGATTACTCTGTGTAGACACTGTGGTATAGAGAAGGATCGCAGGAAGCAAAAGAAGGAAAGAAACCAACTGGGTTTACTAGTCTAGGTGAGAAGTGATAGGTTCTTGTGCTTTAGAATATGATGGATAAAAATAGGGGTAGATAAAGTTTGGAATATATTTTGAAGATAGAATTAATAGAACTGGATTGGCTGTGGGATATAAGGGAAAGGAAGAAATTAGGAAAGACCCTAAGATTCTTGTTAGTACGATTATGTGGGTGGTAATGCTGTTTACCAAAATAGGGATGACTGAGCAGGGCACAGGTTTGGGAATTAAGCATTCTATTTTGGTTGTGTTAAATTTATGTATTAGATATCTAAATGATCACTGTATATGGGCAGTTGGATTAACTAATTTGGAACTCTGGAGAGACGAGTGTTGAAGCTTGCAGCAGTATTTGAATCTATGGGACTAATTGATAGCAGAGAAGAGTAAAAGGATTAAGGTCTGAGCCCTGGAGCCTGGAACAGCTCAGCATTTAGAGTTACATTCCGACTTTGAGTTAAGGAAGAACTACCTTCAGAAAGATCCTCCACTGAGGAAACAGGAAAACTGAGTGTATGGTAGGTTGAAGAGAAGAGAATGTTTAGAGGAAGGGGAAGGTAGTGGTCGGCTATTTTGAATTCTGTCTGGAAGTCAAGATGAAAACAGAAAAGGGGTTGTAGAGGTGACAGAGTCATTGGTGAGGTAATCTCAGTGACATGCTTGGGTTGGAAGCTTATAGGAGGGGATTTAGGAGAATGGGATATGAGAAAGTAGAGTCTAGAAAATTTTTGAGAAGCATTTGATAAATGTTTTAAAAATATTTTTGAAAATTCTATATGTATACATAACCATTTGAGGGTTGAAATGATTTGAAATTCGAAATTTTATCCATATTCTAGAACTCCTAGATTTGAACTTGTAAATATAAAACCTCATATTTCTGTCTTGACATTTATGTCATCCAACAAAAATAGGTGACAACACTAATTAAGGTAAGGACCTAACTGAAGATTAGAGTGTCACTTGGTGGTGGTGGTATAAATGGGAAGCTTATAAAGGGCATGGACTATAATACAGAATCTTCATCTAGGCATTTATTTTCCCTTCATAATTTTTTTCCAGTATATGAAAAATCTTTTTCCCCCTTAATTTTATGATTTTTTAACTGTAGATATTATAGATTCTAGCTTTCCCTATATAATAAAATAAAATCTATTCTACATTCTAAGGCAAACATTATATATATATATATATATATATATATATATATATATATATATGTGTGTGTGTGTGTGTGTGTGTAAGTGTGTGTGTGTGTGTGTGTGTTTGGTGGTGCTGGGGATCGAACCCAGAGCCTTGTGCATGCTAGGCAAGCACTCTACCAACTGAGCTATATCCCCAGCCCCAAACATTCAATAATTTTAACACCTCTGACACTTAGGATTTGACTTAAAAAAAAAAATCAGTTGTGCTTTAGATGAAATGCAGCACGATACGAGCATATATGTGATGTGACTATTTAAATACGTGTGTACAGTTTTTTCTCTTATCTGTGATTTTTTTTTTCCCTCAGTTTTGGCTGTGGTCAACCTCAGTCCAAAAATATTAAATGGAAAATTCCAGAAGTAAAAAATTGAAGTTTTAAAATGCATATAGTTCTGAGTAGTGTGATGAAGTTTCTTGCTGTCCTGACCAGGACATGAACCATTTCTTGTCCAGTATATACATACAGGGATCTGGCTTACTACTAGTTAAGTAAATTTGATATTAGTGTGCATGTAATACACTAGTTTCTTAAAGCCTGTTTAATTTTTTTCATAGTTCTACCATTGGACCCGCATATATTTTGCCATAAATATTAAGTATTTTCTTTAGAGACCATCAGGGCTGAGGAATAGAAGGAAAAATGGACCAGCACAACTTTAATTTTTTAATTTACTTTTAAATCCATCAGAAAATGTTTCTGATAAATATTAACTCTTTTCACAAGAGGAACTTAAGTGTGTGTTTCTATTTGGAGTCTTTCCCCCCATTTCCTTTCTCTACTTCTAAAGAACAGTGTTCACATGTCTGTGACAGTAAGATCTTGTGTGAGAGCCCATAGTTTTCTTGTCAATGATAATGATCCTACTTTTTTTTTGCCTCAAAAAATTGCCTCTGCGTGCTGGGGTTGGGCTCAGAGGAAGAACGCTTGCCTAGCATGCATGAGGCACTGGGTTCAATCCTTAGCACCACATAAAAATAAAATAAAAGTATTGTGTTCTCCTACAACTAAAACATAAATGTTAAAAAATAATTGCCTCTGGTTGCTTTGTCACTATTGTTTAGACATCTTATTTTTTTTCTAATTTTTATTTATTTATATGTGTTGCTGAGGATTGAACCCAGGGCCTCACACATGCTAGGTGAGCACTCTACCACCAATCTACAACTCCATCCTGTAGACATCTTATTTGGGATTTTTCTTCTAAAACGCTCCTGGAATGATAAACAGTGGTTGTTTTAAAGGTCTTTATTTTATCTGGTATTTTTATTCCTTGTAGGTCAGCCCACAATTTCACATTTTAAATATATTTTTAGGGCATTTCACATTGAAGAGTGAATGTTTTTAATCTTATATTAAAAAAATTTTTGTACAGTTGTGCTACTGTCTAATATAGACTGCATGTTATAAAAATTTATTTTTGTTGTTAGCACTACTTTCTCACCCTCTTTATAAATATGTATTTGCCAACTACTATCAAGCATATATTTAACAAAGATTTTTATATATTGGTGTTTTTGTGATGACAGAATATATATATAGCTTTATCCTGGATTCTCCTCACCACCACTTTTTTTTTTTTTTTTTGCAGTATGGGGGTCAAATTCAGAGCCTGGTACATGCTAGGCTAGTACACTACCACTGAGTATACCCCATTACTCTCCTGGACTATTGGAATATTTTATTCAGTCACATTTTTAGCAGTTATTTTCTAGTTCGCTAGTGTATTTTTTGGACTTTGGAAGACCACATTTAAAGTATATAGAATCTCCAGTACATTAGACTGTTTTGAAGGATTGCATTTTTCTATTGTTATTCTTATCCAAAAAAGGAATACATATAATCCAGTCTCAGTAGTAATACAAAAACACTTCTTATTTGTGGTACCAGTCCTGGTTTTGATCAGGAAATAAAGCTTATAAAGTTAGTTCAATTCTGTATCTTTTTATAGTACTAGAATACAGTTTGGGAAAGATTATGATACATTAGTAGAATATAATCATTTCAAAATAATTTTTGGAAGAGGAGAGCAATGATAAAGAGTGATCCTCATCAAATCTGAGTTTGAGGTTTGGTTTGGCCTAATCTATTTCATATTTAACATACTTCACTAGAATTCTATATTTTAGTTTAATTCTCAAGGTTATGATTCCATACTGCTTTCTGTTTAGTACAGTAGTGCTGTGAGGCACAAAGTGAGGTTTAGCTGTAAATCTTTTTTTTTTTTTTTTTTAAGCGTTAGGCTTTCATAAGCTTTTGCAATCTCACTTTGTACATTCCTAGCTATCAGTAATGTTTTTTCCTGGATTTTCTTCTCAGCAACCCGATAGCAGAAGGGTCAACTCTTCTGTTGGATTTTCTGTTTTGCAGCATACAAGCAATGACCCATATTGCTTTGTGGAATTTTATGAACACAGAGATGCAGCTGCTGCATTAGCTGCTATGAATGGGAGAAAAATTTTGGGAAAGGTAAGGTAATAGAATGGTGACGCCTTATGAGTACATATATTTGCATGTTTATATTCTTTCTTAGCAAGTTTTTAAACAGATATTGAACTGCTGATTGATGGTTTTGCTTTATTCAGCCTAGTGCTTTTACAAAAATAATCCGCTTGATAAATGGTTTATTAAGTGGTAAGTGTTATAAATGCATAATGACATGCTTAATAATTGTATTAAATATAATCTTTATTTTTAGGAGGTCAAAGTAAACTGGGCAACAACACCAAGTAGCCAGAAAAAAGATACTTCCAGTAAGTACTCCTGCTGCGTTTACTGTGGAAGAGTTCTGAAATTTTCCTGGCAGCATTACCAGCTTAACTAGGGTTTTTTTTCCTCCTTAGTGTTGCCTAAAAAAGGTTTAGTAGCTGACTTCTTAAGTATTTGATTACCAAATGCTCTGATTTCAGATCACTTCCATGTATTTGTTGGGGATTTGAGTCCAGAAATTACAACAGAAGATATCAAATCAGCATTTGCCCCCTTTGGTAAAATATCGTAAGTATCATAATCAGTACTACACTCAACAGTGATAGGCAAAATTGTATATGATTAACTTGTATTGGAAATAAGATTTTCTTTCTCTAGTTAGTGTACTTTTCTTTTGCTTTTTGATTTTCTTTTTTTGGTTTTGTTTTTTGAGTAGATGTTGTTGCAAATGTTGCTGTCATTTCAATGTTTTGGGGTCTTGTTTTCATATAATCCTGTGTATAATATGTTTTAAAAATTTAAGTGATTCTGTTTGTTATCTTTGAAGCACATGTTTAGGTGGTAAAACTTACAAAGTCCAACTTTTTGTCAAATGTTAAGAAAAATGGGTTAACAAAAAGCAAATGTGATTATACTGTGTTACACTTTTATTGGAGGAATTGATAAGTGGGGGAAGTAGTTAAATCTTTGGGTATATTGGTAAAATTGAAAATGTTCATGTTTAAATGTGATGATAAATGTGTTTTGATATCTTAGGTATAAGTAAAAAGTAGTACTATTACAGTATTAATGTTTCATGTCTGAATTATAATGTGGGACTAATTAATAGATGTTTTTTGTTAGTGATATTTGATTCTGCTAGTAAGGGGACAAATATGGTTTGATTTTTAACAAAATTTATGCTCAAATTTTACTGTTACTTGATAACTGTATTGGAAAATTAAAAATGGTTATAAGTTGTATAAAGTATTTATCACCGTTTGTCTTTCTAATTAAAATCAGTGTATTTGATATATTTCCTGTAGATGTAAATTAAACGTTTTAGTACTACTTTACAGAAACGTGTTTCAATTAAGAACAACAACTTTTTTCTTTGTATAATTTGTTGTTCTGTAGATTTAATTTATTTGAAGGAAAGATTTAATTCTTAATTTTCTATTTTGATATTTGCTTTGCTTTTTAATCTAAATGTGGTAAGTAGTACTGTTTTAAAAATCAGTATAAAAATAACAGGTTGCTGTTTTTCAATCTTTATTTATACCTGAGACCTGCAGTTTTCTAAAGTCCAAGTCACAATTAAAAGTAATAGCATTCTGGTTATTTTGCAGAATTGCTCATAAGAATGGACAGGATCTTGAAGGCTAACTGCAAGGAACTGTGCACACTGGAACTCAGTTGTAGATTTTTTTTCTCATTTCTATTTATTCTTATTATACATTATTTATATATACATATTTTAGTATTTACATTTTAACATTCTATATTCAGTGGAGTTCTATATTTCCAATCATTTTAACTTACTCACTAAAATTTCTGTGTAAATTTGTTGTTTTCGTACTGGTGTGCTTAGCATTGTTGTTAGTTTTTTATTCTCCTTTCTTAAATTTCTGAAAATGTCAATTTTTCAAAATTTACAGCTGCCCAAACTCCAAAATGATGATAGAGAATTGACCAAGAAAAATAAAGAAATCTGTTAACAGGCCATGTATGCCTTTTTAATTCCTATTTTTTCCTCTTTTTCAATTTTTTAATATTTCATATATTTTGTATCACTAGGCAGAAGACATTTAACTATTTAGAGATTGCATGGTAAAGTAGTTAGCATTGTTACAGTAATTTATAGAATCAGTAAATCTTAGAGGACACTAGCAAATAGAATATTAGAAAAGGAAACTATTGTTCCTATTAAGCTTCAAATTTGAGCATTTAGTTTAGAAAGCACAG
This sequence comes from Marmota flaviventris, assembly GCF_047511675.1. Classification (NCBI taxonomy): domain Eukaryota; kingdom Metazoa; phylum Chordata; class Mammalia; order Rodentia; family Sciuridae; genus Marmota; species Marmota flaviventris. Next base: position 11,355,579 of record NC_092501.1, read on the forward strand.
GCTATTTGATTAGGTTGCATGTTTATTACATGTTTTTGTCCTACTGCTTTTTTCTAACAGGTAAAGAAGCATTAGGGAGAGTTCAGGAATGGCTGTAGTTAATTAGGGCTAACTGGAATTTTATTTTAAAAAATGCTCACAATACAGTGTGTGTGGTTCCTTTTAGTTTTTATTTTGAGGGTGACTCTTACTTCCCTCATTTAGCTGTGCTTCTTTTCACAGGGATGCCCGGGTAGTTAAAGACATGGCAACTGGAAAATCCAAAGGCTATGGTTTTGTATCTTTTTATAACAAACTGGTACGTTCTTTCAACCCAATTTAAATTTAAAATATATATATGTTTTTAGCAATAGAGGGACATAACTTTGTTTATTTTTATGTGATGCTAAGGTTCGAACCCAGTGCCCTCCTGTATGCTAGGCTGGCACGCTACCACTGAGCCAAACCCCAGCACCCAGTTTAAATTCTTTAATTCTAGATTTAATCACTAGTTAATACACAGTAGCTGAAATTTGAAAGTGCTTGGTTATTAACTACAAATCCAACCTCAACATAAATTTTTTTTGTGTGTGTTAATAGTAGAATATAATTCATTCTTTCATAAACCTGAAAGTAAATAGCTGAGATAGGGTGATTACACTCTAAGGACAATTATTAAACTTGCACTTGTGCATTAATGAAGGTAAAATGTGTTATAAATCAAGCGTAAGACTAGGACAAGTGAACTAATATGGAAATTTGGAGGGGGAAAATAAATTATATTGAGTCTTATTTTTTTGTCAGGGTGTGGGGAGTGCGGGAGAGTCCTGGGGATTGAACCCAGGTCTTTTTTAATTTTTATTTTGGGTCAGACTCTCGGTGTTGGTGAGGGTCTCACTGAGTTGCTGAGGCCAGCCTTAAATTTGATGATTCTCCTTCATTGATTCTTGATTCTCCCAAGTCCCAGGGTTTCCAGACATGCGCTACTGTGCCCAGATTATATTCAGTCTTAATCATGATCTCAGTTTTCATTCTTTATTTGAAATTATCCATACTTTTATAACTGGTATGTTATTGAACTGAAAATTTAAGCAATTTTTCTTGAATGACTTTTTTTAAGAAAGATGATGTACCAAAGTACCTAAGCATTTGCATTTATTATAATATTCAGTAATAAAATAGAGTTTAGTTCGGTTTCAACAACTTAAATTACCTACATTTTATTGAAGGGGTATGATAAAATTACCAGTTATATTCTATCTTTGCATAGATTAATCTCAGGTTCATATTAATTTGGATAACCTAAGCTTTTTTGTGTGTGTGTGGTGCTAGGAGTTGAACTCATGGCTTGCGTAATAGTCAGGCATTGTACTGCTGAGCTATAATCCCTCACCCTAAACTTATTTTTTGTTGATACATTTTTTAGCATTATAAGTCATAATTTAAAAGTCTTCCATCTTAAAATATTTTAAATCTCATGTCATAGTCATAACTCATACTAATAGAATACATTGTAGATTTTGAGGGGTAGGCAATTTAGACTAATGTTTGTGTTTTTAAATTTTCTTCAGTAAATATTACATTATAAATCAACAATAAAATTAAGATATTTGATTACTTTGTCTTATGGGATTTGTTTTTATTAAAATGTGTGTATTTGAGGAACTAAACCTTAATTTTGGGTAATCAGTAGGATTATGATTTTTTTCATATTTCAATTATGATAAATGTTCCTTTACATCAACTTAAATGCTATTTTCATAATCTGCAATCAACAAATTAAAATAGCTTTATGATTAATTCAAGTTCAAATTATTTTCTTGTTAATTGTTTAGTGAGTTAATTTACTGTTGAAATTTAGTGAATCCAGCAGTGCCAACTTTTATTTATTACTGGCCTTATATACCATTCCGTTTTGTTTGTGATTGCTCTCTCTCTCTCTCTCTCTTTTTTTTTCCCCCCCATAGGATGCAGAAAATGCAATTGTGCATATGGGAGGTCAGTGGTTGGGTGGCCGGCAAATCAGAACCAATTGGGCCACACGTAAACCACCAGCACCTAAAAGTACACAAGAAAGTAAGCTATGTCTGTCACATATGTTAAGATTATGGATTATTCACAAACCACTTATTTCTATATAAGATTTAATTTCTTAATATTTAAATTGTATGGGAAGACTTATTTTGTCTTGAATTTTATTATCAAAAACAATTGAGATTTGATGTATTTTGTGAAGATGTGAACCACCTGATTTTACAATCAAATCATAACATTGAGAAAAAATTATATTTTCTTCTTCCTGAGGTGTATCTTAACAGTATATAAATAATTAGTAAGACTATGTGTGTGGTGCTAGTCATCGAACCCAAGACTTTGCACGTTAGGCAAATGCTCTGAGCTACACCCACAGGCCAGAAAATAATTTTATAACATTGTATAGCAGTCAGTATTTTTCTTTTCTTTCTGCATGTAGATAACACTAAGCAGTTGAGATTTGAAGATGTAGTAAACCAGTCAAGTCCAAAAAATTGTACTGTGTACTGTGGAGGAATTGCTTCTGGGTTAACAGGTACAATGTTTGCTTTCCTAGTCACTTTCTTTGTGGGGCTTCATTATTATTAGTATGAATTTTTAAAATACTTTTTAGTTATCAGTGGACCTTTATTTATTTATACATGGTGCTGAGAATTGAACCCAGTGCCTCACACATGCTAGGCAAACGTTCTACCACAGAGCCACAACCCCAGCCCTATTAGTATGAATTTTATGATGTATAAGAACCCTAAATATTATATTCATATGTTTTATAGATCAGCTTATGAGACAAACATTTTCACCATTTGGACAGATTATGGAAATAAGAGTTTTTCCAGAGAAAGGCTATTCATTTGTCAGGTAATAGTCTATTTGTAATATCATTATTAATCTTATATTTGATTTACTCCTACACTTGTGTTATTTGACCCTGTCAAGGAATCAGGTTTTTATTTTAGTATTTCTTTACAATATAGAACTTCTAACTACATGATGTAATTTAAGGGAAATACCAATTTATAGTAATGAACTAATGAGTTTCTGTATTAAGTTCTTAAAAAAAAAATAAGACAAACATGATTTTTTTTTTTCTCTTAGATTTTCAACCCATGAAAGTGCAGCCCATGCCATTGTTTCAGTGAATGGTACTACGATTGAAGGACATGTGGTTAAATGCTATTGGGGTAAAGAATCTCCTGATATGACTAAAAACTTCCAACAGGTAATTGGATTTTTCATAGTACTTTTTAAGGTTCCATCTTATATATCTACAATACAAGCTTTGGAAACTAAAATAAACAGTAAATAAAATAAAGCATATATCTACTTTCAGTTGATTGTATTAATGCTATTTCAAAATTGATTTTGCGGTATTAACTGAATCTTAATACTTTCTTTTCACAGGTGTCACCACCCCAATAAACTTAGACAATGATAAATAACAGAGTCCTATTCACATAAGGGTGCTTACTTAGTTTTTCTCTTCCTTGTCTCCCACTCTTTCTTCAAATACGGTGTTTCTTACTTGTTTCTTAAAACAATAATTTGCTTTTTTCTAGGTCGATTATAGTCAGTGGGGCCAGTGGAGCCAAGTATATGGAAACCCACAACAGTATGGACAGTATATGGCAAATGGGTGGCAAGTACCGCCTTATGGAGTGTATGGACAACCATGGAATCAACAAGGATTTGGAGTAGAGTAAGTTGTTTGGGTTTTTCCATTGTAGACACAGAATATAGTTCTGACAAAAGAAATTTAAAAATGTATTTTTCTAGGGATGATCTATTTAAACTGTGTATATTGAGGTATTTGGATTATAAACATAGAAATAAATGTACTGAAATGTGATTTATAATGTTAAAAAATTACTTCTCTTTACCTAGATGGAAAGGGAGGTTAGGGGTAACCTATTAGTATAACCTGTCTTTGTAAGCAGATGGTAAAATTTGACTTAACATTTCCAATGATACTTTTATTTGTCTATTTTTGTATGTATAAAAGATTTTTTTCTAGATAAATTTGGAAGTTTGATGATTTTATGCCATTTGGCATGTGTGAGAAATCCTTCAAATAATGTGATATAAAATATCTTACATTTTATTGTTGTTGATAGAGTGGGTTGGTTCTCCCAAGTTTTTCCCCCAGGCCAGCCCAGACCTTTACTTTTACTGGTTCCTTCTTTTGAGACTCTTTCCAACTTGAACTTGAGTTTTTAAATTTTCTTATAAATTCGTAGATCATATATGCATTTTTTTAAAAAATCACTCTTGCGAGACGTGCTTAATTATGGTGTCCTAACAACTTAAACAGTGGGATGTACATTCTATACATGTAGCATTTATTTATTTATTTTAAATATTTATTTTTTAGTTTTAGGTAGGCATGATATCTTTATTTTACATTTATGTGGTGCTGAGGATTGAACCCAGTGCCTCATGCATGCTAGGTGAGCAAGCTACCACTGAGCCACAACCCCAGCCTCTACTTGTAGCATTTATTTCTTTGATCTATTTAATAATGTAGGTTGTTGATTTCTTCTAGTTGTTTATTCTGTGATTGGACTGCTTAATTTTTCTATAAATGTATAGATGATTTTTTTTTTTTTTTTTTTTTTGTCTTGTGTTTGCTGAAGATTTTTTTTTTTTCTTCCAAGTCAATCACCTTCTGCTGCTTGGATGGGTGGATTTGGTGCTCAGCCTCCCCAAGGACAAGCTCCTCCCCCTGTAATACCTCCTCCTAACCAAGCTGGATATGGTATGGCAAGTTACCAAACACAGTGAGCTGGGACTCTAAACAAAATTGTAATTCATGATAGGCTTCGATTTCCTGTGACACTCTGAAGACATGAAAGTAGACATCGGAAAATGAAAATATTTATTTTAAAAATTGAAATGTTTGGAACCTTTAGCACAGCTTTGCTTTGGTGAAGGACACATGTCTTCTAGTTCTGCCTTTTTAAGTTTTTGTTCATGATGGATATGAACATGATTTTTCTTTGTGTACAAAAACTAAAATAAAGTCAATAAAGACAATTCTGACTACAAATTTTGATATAATAAGAGAAATGGGTAAATACATTTTGATTCTTAGATACTATTCCATTTTTATCTTATTGTTCAGTATTTTAACTCACTGTGTTTTTAAACGAGCAAAAAAGGGAGGATCTTGAAAAACTGGGAATCACATAATTTCATCCTGAATCCTGATACTCCCCTCCCCTACCCTGAGGTGGACCACATTTGAAGTCAGCAGAAAAAAGTGTGATATTCAGAAGAAATGCATGATTTTGGAGTCGCTTTGGAGGAATATTTACTTTATGCCTAAAAGAAACTGAAGCCAGACTGAAATTTTGCAACCTAAATAAGGAACAGCGTTGTCTGAGTTCCTTGAGCAAATGTTGGTTGGTCCTCATTAAGACATATTTTTAAAACTTCAGAAAGTGTTATTAAAACTGTAGTATATTACATTTCGTTTTGGGGAGAAATTCCAAGTATGGTGTTTGTATTAAAGTCAGACAGTCATACTTGTGCTTTTACATGAAGTTTAAATGATATACATTGTAAATATTGAATACAGTGTTTAAAAAGCATGCTTCAACATAGAAGTAGCAGCAATGTAATTATTTGAAGTAACACTTAACATACTCCACTGCATTGAATGCAGTGGATTGATAAGAATGTTAAAGACTGACATTTCCAAGGTTGGCTATCTATGTAAAATTAAAATGACACAAATTATTACACAGAAAAGGCCTTAATTTTAATTCAATATGAATCTTTGATGGATTAGTACATTCTAAAATGTCACTGGAAATTAGATTTTCGTTCTTTGCTTATACATTATTTGGTATGTAAATACCTTGATTAAAACCTGTAAAACAGTTTCAAGGTTCCTATAAGTTGTATAGCACAAGTGTTTTTTAAAAATCTTGGGGTGTTTTTAAAAATTAGATATATTTTGCCCAAGAATTTTTTTAACAAGATTGCTAAAACATCTTATTTAGACAGTTTGATGTACCAATTTATAATTGGATATTCAGTTTAAATAGTACACAAAGTTGTGACTTTTATTTTTGATTAATTTTTTTTTCTTGTGGGGAGTGTGCATGGGATAACAAGCCTGGATAGAGGCTTGAGCTGTATGTGTGCAGTTTGTAAATGAATCAACTGGAAAGATGCAGAAAAGGTTGAGGTTTGTTCCAAGGTATTTTTCAGTCTATGTGGATAAAATCTGCCTCAAATTTCTATAAAACAGGAATGTAAAATAGACAAAATCTTATGTGTTTAAATTGTGACAGCTAGGGGGTGCACATGTTTTGGCAATGTATTCAAATATTGGTCTGGGCAATTGAGAAAATAGCCTTTTACAGTTAAGTAGTATGATGTAACTGGCATTCACAAATTGCCATTTTTTAAACCTTTGAGGTCTTATAATTAACTTGAAAATAATGATGATTTTATATATTGACGACCACAATTATTTTGGTATTACTTTCTTCCTTTTCCCATTTAAAAATATAGCCAAGTGTATATTCAGCATAAAAATACACAGGGTCTGAAGTTCATCTTTGAGCCAAAATTTTTAAAATACCTTAGTTTTAACCACCATATTCATCTTTTGCACTTTTATTAGTAAATATAGCTTTGTTTCTTTTGCTCATGCTATCTTGGGGGAATGTTGTTTTGGAAAAGTTACTTTATATTTTTAGGGAGACACTTAAGAATTCACATCGATTATGTTCCTGAGTTAAAATGTTCATGAATATTTATGAAACTTGAATAACTAAAGACTTTTTTAACTTGATAAATGCCCACTAAACTTCCAGGTTGTTTTTTTTTTTTTTTTTTTTCCTCTGCCAGTAAATTAAGTGGCTTATAGAGATAATGAACAGCTAAGTTTGGCTGCAATGTTTCCTGGTTTGTATATTGTGACTTAATTAAATTATCCAAACTAGTTATATTGCCACGGTAAGCGCCTGACTGAATTGTCCTCCATCTTAATCTGGATGAAAATATGATTTCATGATCAGTTAATTGAAGTTGTTTCATATTAAACAATTTTAAAGCATAAAACTACTTGTCTGAAAGATGCACCATTTAGAAAATGCAACTGTCAAGCTTACAGACTATTTTCTAACACAAATTGAAGTCAGCGCTATTTTAATCCAGTTTGAGCCTAAGAATCGTTGTCTTTTCTTTCCCATGTTCATTAAAAACAGCAGCAGAGATTCTTTGGCATGCAATGAAATGTTTATTATTTCGAAATTATTTCAAGATTTATTTTGATGATGTGTTTCTGCCTGCCATCTTCTTTGCTTAAATTATCTCTATCAGTATTTCCCCCATGCCATTCCCATTTGGTTTTTATTTTTATGTCTACTGGCAGTGAGAGGCTAAAATGACTGGCCAACTAAAGCCAAAGCTGTAAACCACAGTTAAAGTAAGTCTTTCAATAAAGACTAGACTATATGATAAGTGGCTTTTTCTTATTGTCGTTTATTACATAATTGTATTTTCTAGCCTACCATGAAATAAGCAATTTGGTTTTAAGTTCAGTAAGATATAAGAAGTACATATATACTCAGGATTTATTTCTATGTTCTGTGTATGTATTTAAAAGGACATTAGCCTTGTTGAATTAAATTTTAATCTGGATATGGAAGAATAGAAATTTGCATCCTTCTCATGTGTTCTGTTGAAAATTATAGTAAAATTTCATTAATTTGGGGCCCACAAATAGGGAACATTTTAACTTGACTAGGCTGATCCTTGGTAGCATCTATGTAAAAATCATGCTTGACAATTAAAAAGTGTGAGGGGGTTGCGGATATAAAGGGTCTAGACACTTATGACTTTTTGTTGTTGTTTGGGATTTTTTTTGTTTTTGTTTTGGGTGCTAAGATTGACCAGGGTGCTTTTTCACTGGGCTACATCCCCAGTAATTTGTATTTATTTATTTTTAATTTTGAGATAGGGTCTTGCAGAGTTGCTGAGGCTGGTCTCAAGTATGCGGTCTCCTGCCTCAGCCTCCTGAGTTGCTTGGATTATAGGTGTGTGCCACTGTACCTGCCTAGCTGTACTAGACACTTGAATTAGGTATGCCTCACTTAAGTCTTCCAGCATCTGGGCTTCTACTTAATACATTATAAACATTAACTGTATTTTTGGTATGTTTGTAAAGATGTAAAAACTTTTTTAGTCTTTTACTAGTTTTTAAGAGCCTTTATTTACTTTTTATAAATAACCTTATTTTATTTATTTATTTTTTATGTGGTGCTGAGGAACAAGTCCAGTGCCTCACACATGCTAGGCAAGTACTCTACCACTGAGCCACAACCCCAACCCCTTTATTTACTCCTTAAGTGGTTCAAATGAGTGAAATTTTGTTTAAATATACGTTTAGTGATAAAATATTCTAGTAATTATGTTCATATAGGTTATATAATTTATATTGCTATTCATTCCATTTTTTAAATAAAGAAATAATGTGAGTAATTATAGCTTTACAAATATGTTGGTGCAGTGGTGCATGCTGGTAATCCGTCTTGGAGGCTGAGATGGAAGGATCAAAAGTTCAAGGCCAGCCTCAGCAATTTAGTCAGGCCCTAAGCAACTTAGTGAGACTTTGTCTCAAAACAAAAAGGGCTGGGGATGTACTTCAGTGGTAAAGCACATCTGGGTTCAGTACTAAAAAAAAAAGTGGCAAAGTAGTGTGGCGTCTAAATGCTATATATATATATATATATATATATATATATATATATATATTTTTTTTTTTTTTTTGGCACGGGGGGGGGGGTACCAGGGATTGAACTCAGGAGCACTTGACGACTGAGCCACATTCCAGCCCTATTTTGTATTTTAATTATAGAGACAGGGTCTCCCTGAGTTGCTTATTACCTTGCTTTTGCTGAGGCTGGCTTTGAACTCAGGATCCTCCTGCCTCTGCCTCCTGAGCTGCTGGGATTATAGGTGTGATCCACCATGCCCAACTAAATGTTATATTAATATGAAACCTGGACTTCTGTTTTTTTACTGAAGTTGGGTTCATTTGGAAAGACTTATAGCTAGGTGAGGTACTATAAATTCATAAGGTACTTTGTGCAAATATGTCCTTTTATAGAGCAGGAATGGCTTTTGGGTTTAGAATTGCTTAAATATAAAAGGTGTTCAATTTAGGATATAGAGGTGAGGGAACTACGTATATGTATTTATTACCTTATCAGGGATCGATAGTAATTGATCCTTTAAGAGACCCATGCTTTTATTTGGGAGAAAGATTAGTTTACATAATTTTTTTTTTTATTTTATTTTATTAGTTTACATAATTTTTATGTTTTGTTTTTTAAATAGGAATATCAGGGTATAAATTGACAATGAATGCACTGAACTTTGTTTCTCAGGTGTTATATTGGAAAAGTGATCCATATTTAAAGTGTTTATGTGTGTGCATGTGAGCCATCGATCAAACTCGGCCTTGAACATGCTATCCTTTTTCCCTGAACTATACCCTTTCAACATCTCCTTGCTCCCTGCTTTCTATTATTGTTATTATTATTATTATTTTATTATTATTATTATTAAAGAGAGGATCTTGCTCTGTTGCCCAGGTTGGCCTTGAACTACTGGGCTCAAAGGATCCTCCTACCTCACTTAGCCTCCTGAGTATTGGGATTGCACGTGAGTACCCTGTACCTGTCTTCATATCTAGTGTCCTAAAGTCAACTTGGAAAGTTCACAAAACTGAAGTGCTTATGCTGAAAAGCAGTCTCTCCTGGTTAAGCTGTCCAGTTGTCGAACTTGCAGCTAAGCTTGACTTGTCAGTAGACCTCTTTTGACTCTTCATTCTTATAGATTTTGCAAAATCCTGGTTATTCAGTGATGCTGTAGAATTAATTCATTTTGGCCAGGCACAGTGACACACGCCTGTAATCCCAGCAAAACAGGAGGTTGAGACAGGAGGATCCCAAGATCAAGCTGGCCTCAGCAACTTTGTGAGACCCTATGTCAAAAATAAAAAGAACTTGGAATATGATTCGGTGGTCTATTTAACCCCTGGGTTAAATTCCCAGTACACCTAAACAAACAAAAAAATGCATTTTTAAAGTAAACCAGATTTTACTGTATATAACTGGTATATCCTAACTTGCTCAGCCGTGATACTTATTTTTTTTTCCTGTTCTTTAAAAGAGAAGTCAAACTATACTGGCAAAATGGGTGTGAAATATTTAGCCATGGGCAACTGTGTATGGTCTAAGGTTTGATATTGTATACATTGCAGTTTTCACATTCAGATTACTTCACTGATAAAAAGTTGAGTTGAATTGTTCCTTATGTGGTTTATATAATTGCTTTTGATCAACAAAAATAAAGCAGGTTTTAATATAGATAAAAAAGTTTGAAATTCCCTATTTAAATCTTAGATTGTTTCCTTTTGAGAAGGAGTAAAGTTGAAAACATTTAACTGATTCCATTGGGTAGGTTATATTTTAGCACATGGCACAGCTTATGCTTTGTATCTGTTTAATGAAGATTTGGACTAGGAAAGGAGTGGTAACTAGAATACTAAAGAAGAAAGTCCTTGATTAAGGAGAACGCTGACATTGGACAATCCTAAGGAGGGATAGATAGTAAGCTATTTGTGATAGTAAGCTATTATCTAGTTAGGTGTTGATATAAAAAAAATTACTGGTTTAAAACTGTACATACTTTATCAAGAGGATTGAGAGACTTATTCATGTCATTAAGAATAAAATATTATCTACTTCTTTACTGGTAGATGGCCATGATAGTTTAAATTTCCATTAGTATGTGCTTTTACTTAGTAATATGTATTCTCAGTGTGTTGTATTAGAAAATTGGGCAAATGTTACTGTTTTCAAATAACTGAGCATTTGCGATAAAATTATGGGATTAGGAGAACCTTTAAAATGCACATTTAATCCACATCCAAGGATATATTTTATTTTAAAATATTGGTAACCTTATGCCCTGATTGCTTCACCTTTTTGTATATTTATTATGTCTGGCTTCTTCCATTGGAATGTAAGCGGCAAAGGAGCAAATTCACTAGGTTCTCTCTCTTTTGTTCAGTACACAAATCCTAGGGCCTGTAACATGTAACAGTACTTGGCATGTGGTAGATGTTCAGTAAATGCTGAATGCGTGAACATGTTTGAGGAAGTGAGAGTGAACATGTATTCTAGCCTCCCACTTGAAACTGGAACACCACCTGGTATTCTATTTGAGTACAAGTTAATCAGTTGATTACTTATTGAAATACAGTTTCTGGGGCTCCATAGTTGTGGGTGAAGTTGTCTGAAATACAATTAATTGGCCTGGGATCCTTTTTTTTTTTTCTCATTAGGAGAAGAAAACCCATGGTCACAGAAAAACTAGTTTTTTGGAGTTAATGATCTCTTACTGCTACCCAGTATAGTTTGCCACGCATGTTTCAAAGATAGGTTGCACTTCTAATGGGAATACCTGGATACACCAGGTGGCAGCCATAACTGCCTCTACATGGCACTCTTTTTAAGATGGGGTGGTGATGGGCATCAGTGCTAAATAGCTTGAGGAAGATTGTTTTTTGGGAAGAGAGGCTTGCCAGCACAGTACAATTGGGTTTTTGGTTGGGAAATATCTAAGTATAACAGACAAAAATGGAACTAGCCATGGGAAGTGACACAGTTGAGATTCTTGAAGTGGCGATTATATATATAGCACAGACATCTAAATTCAGTGTGTGCTTTAGTGTTTTAGTGATAAACTGGTTAGCATAGGAGGAAGTTTCTTAATTAAAAGAATTAGGTGAAAATGGTGATCAGACAAGAAAGACTTGTAGCAATCCTGGGAAATAGTACATAATTAACAGTATTGGTCTTAAGCAGTTCAATATCCCTTTCTATCATGAAGGATAAATGTCTTTTGAAAGCTTTATGTTCTACAATATTAGTTTGGTTGAGTCTTAACTGTGTGCCTTGAATCTAGTCATGCTGCCAAATAAGCTTTAAATTGTACTTTATTAATTTATTTATTGTATTGGGGATTGAAGCCAGGACCTTTTGGTGCTAGACAAGTGCTCTCCCACTGAGCTGCACCCCATTGTGCAGTATCTTCTTACCTTGCCTTCATATACATATGCCTTAAAAATAAAATGTTACACAGAAAAGTCGAGATCAGGTGTGCAGCTCAGAATTTTCACAAAGTGAACATATTCATGTAAACAGATGTCACCCAGATCAGAAAATATGAGTGTGCTAGGACTCCAGAAGTCTCTCATGCTCTTCCCCTGAGATAACCTCTAGCCTGACTTCCATGACCACAGATTATTTTGTATATTTTTAACTATGTAAGTGGAATTACCATATACTCTTTTGTATCTGGCCTACTTAATACTATAAATCTCCATGTTGCCTGTAACTGTTTCAGTGCTATAGTATATTTGAATGTTCAGTGCTACAGTATATTTGTTTATTCTACTCCTTATTTACTTATTTATTTATTTTTGTGGTGCTGGGAATTGAACCCAGGGCTTTGTGTGTGCAAGGCAAGCACTCTACTAACTGAGCTATATCACCAGCCCCCTCCATTCAGTTTTTTTTTTTTTTTTTAATGTTTCTAGTTGTCAATGGACCTTTATTTTTTTATTTATTTATATGTAGTGCTGAGAATTGAACCCAGTGCCTCACACATGCTATGCAAGCACTCTGCCACTGAGCCACAATCCCATTTATTTGTATAATTAAAAGTCTGAAAATCTGAATATTTGCCTTTCCATTTAGAGGCTATTATGTCTAGTGCTGTTAGATATTTTTATAAATGTCTTTGGGGGATGTTTTAGGACATTTCTGTTGAGTATGTACCTAGGAATGGAATGTTGGGTTATAGGATATGTCTTCCTGTCAGTTGTAATAGATTTTGCCCAACAATTTTCCAAACTGGTTGTCAGTTTAGACTCACAGCAGTATGTGAAAATTTTAGTTGTCCCCTACATTGACAACACTAGATATTCTCAGTTTGTTTTGTTTTAGCTGTTCTGTTATCTTCCCTCGGCTTTTAGCCTTCCAGTCTTATTTACCCAACAGCCAAAGTGACTTTTTCATAATAATTTATTGTTATGCAAGTAATTTTTGAACAATTCAAAAGGCACCAATAATACATGTATAATGAAATAAGAAAAATATATAATGTAGCTTAAATTTTTTCCTCTCACTTGCTTCTCCTAGCTACCTAGTTCCTACTCAAGAAGCACAAATGTTACCAGTGTCCTATCTTTCTTGAGAGGATTACTTGTATAAACATTTACACTCCCGTTTTTCCAGAAATGACAACATGTTATATATACTGGTATCTTTTTTTTTAATTTAATAAATCTTAAGAGATTATTTTATAAATGGTTGCATTAAAAGTTTTTAAAGATAGTGCTAGGAATTGACCACTAACACATCCATCCTCAAAGTGCCAATGACTTCCTCTTGCCCCTGCACACAACCCTGAGCCCTTGACATGCATGGCTTTACAACCCTGTATGTACACATCCATCCTTCCTCCCTTTATGACCAAGCTCTAGGCACCCTGACTGTCCTTCAGTTCCTTCTTAAAATGTCCCACTCTGAGACTGTGACATGTGCTTTTCTCCTAACCTAGAATGCTCTTCCCCATTGCCTACCTGGACATTCTCATCAGTTTGCATTTTTCTCCCCAGAAAAGCCTTCCTTGACTGCCCCATCTTCACACCTAAATTAAGAGCCCATCAGTTAAATTTTCATTGTCCCTTCATTTTTTTGCTCATGATCCCTGAAATGATATGTGATGATTGTTTGCTTGTTCTACCAGACTCTAAATTCCACAGGGCTTTAGGGATTTTGCATATTTCATTTGTCGCTGATGCCATGCCTACATATTAGGTGCTTAATGAATAGTTGTTGAGTGGACAAATGAGTTTATATGAGATGAATTTTCAAACTTTTACTTATACAAATAAATGACATGGTAATTAAATAAGTATTCCTGGGGCCAGAAAGGAAAAAAACATCGTGTACAGAGTTGGAGCAGCAGTCTGGTTACATCTGTTAAAATAAAGTAAATGTATTGATCTAGGAAGCAGCATTGGCCTTGGCAGCCTACGGTGGAGGGAGCCACTGAGTTCTTAACTGGTTTGGGGGGCAGGCAAGTTTGCTTCCTTTAAGGAGCTCCTAGTGGGATTCCTGAAGGAGCTTGTTGTGGAGGTCAGAAAGGAAATTCCAAGAGGAAGCCAGTCATTGCAAAATTTGTTTTCTGCCCTTGCCGTGCATGCCCTTCTCCCCACGTCAAGTCATTCACTCTGACAGTTCCATGTTTGTTGTTGAATGGGCCCTTACTCCTCTATTCTCTGATGGACTCTTCATTAGGAATTATGTAAGTTGTATTTCTAGTGACAAGAATAAAAACGGGCTGTAATAAGCTGCTTGGGAGACTGATGTAGGAGGATCGCAAGTCCTAGGCCTGCCTGACCAAAATGAAAAATATAAAAGGGCTTGGAGAAGTTGTGCCCCTGGGTTCAATCTCTTGTATTGCAAAATAAGAAGAACAAAAATAAATTTAAAAAAAAAAGTGGAAGACTAAAATTTAAATAAAGATTTTGAAATCACCAGATTTTTTTCTTCAGTTCTAGGAATAGTGATTTAGTCAATAACATACTTTTTAAAAATACTGGAAAAATCTTAGGTATTTTTTTTTCTTTTTTCAGTTTCAAATAATTTACACTGGAAACTTTTCACTGTGATTGTAAAAAGTATATAATTATTTTAATCAAAATAAATATTGGCAGGGATGTGGAAAAATCAGAATCCTTGTGAATTGTTGGTGAAATGTAAATGGTACAACCCACTATGGGAAACAGTATAAAGGTCTCTCAAAAAATTAAAAATAACTGGGTACGGTGATGTACCTTTGTAATTCCAGTAACTCAGGAGGCTGAGGCAGGAGGATGGTGAGTTCTAGGCCAACCTTAGCAACTTACGCTCTGTCTTGAAATAAAAAATGAAAAGGGCTAGGGATGTGACTCAGTGGTTAAGTGCTCCTGAGTTCAATCTCCAATACTGAAAAAAAAAATTAAAAATAGAATTACCATATGATTCAGCAACCCACTTCTGTGTATATATCCAAAAGAACTGAAAGCAGGTTCTTGAAGAGGTATTTGCCTATCTGTGTTTATAGCAGTGCCACCCACCGTAGCCAAGAGGCGGAAGTTACGCTAATCTTCAGCTTGTTAGTGGTTTCCTTTTCCATCAAATGCTTTAAAATTACTTCATTGGCATTTATAATATCATAAAAATATTAGACTTGAAGACATAAAGCACTTCAGCAACCTCAACATTATCATTAAGTTCTAAATACCTGCAAAATCAGCAGATGCCAATCTATATTCTTCAGACACCATATATTCAATTATCCCACAAAGTCAAGATGGTCTGTGAGCTGTTAGAGAATTTGCTGTTTATGTGAAGAGAGAAAAAATTTTTTGGTGACCCTGACTAATCAAAGTTGAGGGTAAGTGGCTAAGAACAGACAGCCTCAGCTAGAAATTTACAGATACAGGTAAAGGCTGGTGCCTGGCAACAACCTTTACCTGTATCTGTAAATTCCTTCAAAACATGGGCTGGATCCAAATGACTTTTGATAGTCTATGACACTTGATAGTCTGTTATGTAAATGTTATTAATTATAGTTATAATTATAGTTATTAATTTTGCTATTTATGACTGAAAGCATATAAAACTGAGTACCATTAATGGATTTCCTGTCCTGATCCTCATAACCAGAAATTTGTAGTGTTTTTGTCCTCAAAAAGGTAACTTCCTTATGGAAAGGTGTTTGGGCTTAAAACTCTGGATCTGACAATCGCCAAATCTCTTTGTGGAATTAATGCCTTCTCTTGAATTGTTGGTGAAATGTAAATGCTACAACCACTATGGGAAACAGTTATAAAGGTCTCTCAAAAAATTAAAAATAACTGGGTACGGTGGTGTACCCTTGTAATTCCAGTAACTCAGCATTAAGTTCTAAGCTGAGCAGACTGACCAAAGTGCCACAGCCCTCAGCTTTGCAACTTGCTTACAGTTTCACCTGTAGGTATGTATACACTTTATGTAATGTGTGCACATAGACATTAGATACATGTACACCATAATTTCCACTCTGGGGTGTCTTCAAAATCTGGATTATTGTTTTGTATATTATTGCAACTATTATTTTTCTTTACTTTGAAAAATTATATGAGTCACTAATAAGAATTATTTCCTATTCCTTTGATACCTAATAAAATATCAAACTCCTGAGCCAAAGTACATTTCCTGAGAACTTGGCCAATGTATATCAAGAAATCAGTGATTCAGGAAAGTTTCCAGGTGGCTAAAATTTTTATTTATTTATATTTTAGTTTTAGATGGACACAGTATCTTTATTTTATATTTTTATGTGGTGCTGAGGATTGAACCCAGGGCCTTGCATGTGCTAGGCAAGTACTCTACTGCTGAGCCACAACCCCAACCCTCCAGGTGGCTAAAATTTAATGAGAACTATGATTTACAGTCCCTGCTTTTTTTTTTTTTTGTACTGGGTATCCATGTTTTGTATTTATTTTGAGACATGGTCCCACAAATTGCCAAGCCTGGCCTTGAACAACTTTATATATATATATATATATATATATATATATTTTTTTTTTTTTTTAGTTGTAGAAGGGCACATACCTTTATTTTGTTTATTTTTATGTGCTGCTGGGATCGGAACCCAGTGCCTCATGTGTGTAAGGCAAGTGCTCTATCACTGAGCCACAACCCCAGCCCTGGCCTTAAACTTTTGATCTCTTGCCTCAACCTCCCGAGTAGCTGGGATTATAGATGTGTACCCCTGTAGTCATTTTTTTGACAAATTTTCACTGACCATGTATAAAGTAGGTAGAAAACAGCTTTTAGTGGAAATATGATAACTGATCAGAAAGTACTTGGAAATCATAAATGAGAACATTTTAATAATCTTTTAAAGACTGCCTTGTAACTACTTCTCAGTTGAGTTTTATGATTATAAAAAAGGTTTTTAGAAACAGTTTTAGAGATTAGTTTATAAACATAGATGGCAGTCAGAAGACTTAATAAAAATTTCGCCAAACACTTTGATATTTTTCAGTATCAAAAAAGCACAAAACAGTTTATGCTGGCTGGGGATATAGTTGAGTCGGTAAAGTCCTTGCTTGCATGCACAAGGTCCTGGGTTCAATCCCCAGCACTACAAAAAAACAGTTTATTCCAGGTGTGGTGATGCACACCTATCATCCCAGCAGCTCAGAAGACTGGGGTAGAAGGATCACAAGCTCAAAGCTAGCCTCAGCAACTTAGCAAGGTCCTAAGCAACTTAGCAAGACCCTGTCTTAAAAAATAAAAAGGGCTGGGAGTGTGGCTCAGTGGTAGAGCTTCCTGCGTTCAATCTCCAGTATCCCCACCCCCAAAAAACAGTTTAAATTTTTTTTTTTCAATTGAATTCTGTCTTTGAGGCTTATTCACAAAATGCCCCTTGTTCTTAATAGTAAGTAAAATTTGTAAGTTATTATATGATGGCCATAGACTTTTGTAATGAAAATACTTTATAGGGTGGGATTCTTAATCAAGCGAGATACATATTCCAAATAGAAAATGTGTGTCTTTAAAATTAGTTATCTGCAATCCTCTTCCCAAATGCTGATTCTCGTGGTCATTTTCTTTTTTTATTTGATACTGGGGATTGAACTCAGGGGTTTATGAGTGTTCATTCACAACTGCACCATTACTTTCTCTGATTTGCTTTTCTGAGGACATTTTTGTATCTAGATTTGAAGAAAATACTACATGAAGATTTTTGGAAATCCCAGACCCCTTTTTTCATTTAACATTTAAAAAATGGCATGAGGGAACAGTGTCACAGAAGAGACACCTGAAACAGCGAGGTTTTTATGACAAGCATTCTCATGAGTGTGGGACCATTGTGAGCGTGGAGTTGTCACCAGTAGCCAAGAGCCTGAATTCGGCCTTGGTCTTTCACTTGTACTTGAACACCGAGTAGATCTCGAAATCTCTCAGATGTTTCTCCGTCTCTGATTTCCTATATCATTAGTTTTAGTGAAGATCAAAAAAAAGTGTGAATTATGCTTTTTACCCCATGAAGAACCGCAATTTACTTGTTGGAGGTATTCTTTTTTTGGTACTGGGGATTAAACCCAGGATTTCTTAACCACTGAGCCACATTCCCAGCTCTTTTTTGTTTTATTTAAGGACAGGGTCTCACGGAGTTGCTTAGGGTCTCTCTAAGTTGCTGAGGCTGGCTTTGAACTCACAATCTTCCTGCCTCAGCCTCCTGGGCCTCTGGGATTGCAGGCATGTGTCACCATGCCCAGCTTGTTGGAGGTTTATTTACCACCATTAGAGGCAGTTTTGTGTGACCAAAGTGTCCAAAGCTCTTTGGAAGTTTTGTGTGTGTGAAAGAGGTCAGTGGACTGTATTTCTCTGTGATTGGATGGTGCTAACTCTAGGAACCCCTAAATGTTAAGAAGACCCCTGGAAGAGGTTGTTTAATAAGAAAAATATTTAAAATAGAACAGCCAAGCACTTACTATATACTCAGTGAAATTTAGCTCTTAGACAGTTTTAGTCAGTTTTCCTTTACTGTGACAAAATACCTGAGATACTCAACTTACAAAAAAGAAAACATTTATTTTGGCTCATGATTTCAGCCAAAGTTGGCTGGTTCCATTACTTTAAGGTCTTGTGGAGAAGCAGAACATCATGGTGGGATCACATAGTGAAAAAAGCCGCTCACCTCCTAGCAGTAAGGAAGTAGAAAGCGAGCTTGCTTTTTGTAACAAAGCCCCTCCCCCCTAAGCTTGAACCCAAAAATGAATTAATACATTCCTGAAATCAGAGCCCTCATGATCCAATCACTTCCCGAAAACCCCACCTCAGCATTGTGGTCCAAGCCTGTGAACTTTTGGGGGACATTAAAGATCTAAACCATAACATTATTATTGGTTATATCGAGTCTTCTCTCTCTTGTTATAGACTGCAAGTGGTGATTACTAGAATGTTTAAAAATTTATTTTTAGTAAAATGACATATATGTTTAAGTGTGTGTGTGTGTGTGTGTGTGTGTGTGTTTCAAAAGTCAAACAGTAGTAAGTCTTTGAAAAGTAACACTCCTTCCCTTCTCCCCAGCTTCCTCCTAAGAGGCTACCATCTTTCTTTTATAGCCATTTCTTCTGAGGTATATCTCCACATATCTGAAAAATATTTATTTACTGCTGATTCTTAATGTAACAACTTTAGAATTTTCTGTTGACTTCCCACTATGGTAGATGAAGATTTAGTATCTTCCTTCCTCTTCAGTCCTGTCCCTTAAATATATCTATCTTGTCAGTTAATGATGTTCACATAGTTGTAACTATGGAAATAATGATCACAAGTAGTATATTTGGGTTATTTTCCTTCTTGTACACATTTTTTCCTAGAGTTAATAATTGTCTTACTTTTCTTTGCTTCATTTTCTATGTTTGTCACGAATTTGTACCAAAGACAGAAATGGATTTATCAAATGCTTTTCAAAACAATTTCTAGACATCCAAAGTCATCAGATGTGGCTGGAGCCTTCACTCCATGCTTCCTAGACCCACTACACACTGTCACAATAGCAGAGATTTTCACCCCTCTTTCACATTGGATCCCCTGTTCTCTGGAGCCTGTTCCCTCCCTCCCTCCCTCCCTCCCTCCCTCCCTCCCTCCCTCCCTCTTTCTCTCTCTCTCTCTCTGTACCAGGGATTGAATTTGGGGGACTCAGGGCCACTGAGCCACATCCCCAGCCCTATTTTGTCTTTTATTTAGAGACAGGATCTCACTGAGTTGCTTAGCTCATCATGGAGGCTGAGGCTGGCTTTGAACTCGCAATCCTCCTTTCTCAGACTGCCGAGCTGCTGGGATTACCAGTGTATATGCCACAATGCCCAGCTTCTTTCCTTTCTTTTTGCATTATTTTTTTTCTGGGTTGGGGAGGGCAGGAGATTCTCTGGTAGCTTTTCAAGAAGTTCAATGATGTGTGTGTGTGTTGCTGGGCTGGGGGTCAAAACTAGAACTAGAGCCTTGCGTATGTGAGGCAATTGCTGTTCCACTGATCCACATCTCCAGCCCCCCAAGGATGTTTTGACTTCTGATCTTTTGTATGTGACTTGTTTTTACTTTGTGTGAATTTTTAAAATTTAACAGTTTTGCTGAGAAAAAAATTTAAATACCACAAAGTTTACCCATTTGATGCATACAAATAGATTTTTTTTTTTACAGAATTGTGCAATTTCACCTTAATCTAATTCAAGAACTTTTCATCATCCCCCAAAAGAAAGTTTGTACCTGTTAGCACAGCCATTCCCCATTCTCCTTTTGCTCCCAGGTTTAGGCAAACACTGATCTAATGTTTGCCTCTACAGATTTTCCAACTTGGGACTTTATATAAAGGGAATTTTACAGTATGTGATGGATGTCCTCTGTGCATTTTTGAGGTTTACCCATGTTTAGCATGTATGTATACTTCATTTCATTTTATGGTCAAATATTCCTTTGTATGGACAAACCACCCTTTTATCATTCATAAGTTCATAAGTTGATGGACACTTAGGTTCCCACTTTTTGCTTTAGATATTTATGTGCAAGTTTTAGCAGGGATCTATGTTTTTATTGCTCTTGGGTAGATACACAGAAGAATTGCTGAGTTATATGGTAACTTGATGTTTAACTTTCTGAGAAACTGCCCAATGGTTTCCCAAAAGGGTACACCATTTACATTCTCAATATAAACATAATTTTGCAAACACGTTTATTGAGGTATAATTGATAGTGAAATATACATATAAAAATTATGTGATTTAAGTTTTGACACATGTATGTATATATATATTCAAACCATCACCACATCAAGGTAATGGACATCACCTCCAAACATTCTTTGGCCCCTTCAAAATGCATCTTTCAGCCGGGTTTGGTGGTACATGCCTGTAATGCAAGCGACTTAGGAGGCTGAGGCAGGAGGATCCCAAGATCAGAGCCAACCTTAGCAACTTAGGGAGGCCTGAACAACTTATTGAGACCCTGTCTCAAAATAAAAAATAAAATACAAAGGGCTGGGGATGTGGCTCAGTGGTAAAACAAAAAAACTACTCTTCACACCCCACTCCCTGTTATGCCTAAGCATCCATTGATCAGTTTCTGTCACCAGGATTTGGCTTGCACTGTCTAGAGTTTTCTGTAGGTTGAAGCATATAGTATGCACTTCTGTTTTTTTAGAATAGTTAAGATTTTGCAATGTTGTTGAATGTATCAATAATTCCTTTTTATTGATGAGTAGTGTCCTCTGTGTATACCACGATTTGTCTTCCTATTCATCTGCTGATGGACATTGAATTTTTCCAATGCTATTGCAAATAAACCTGCTGTGAACATTCCTGTACAATTTTTTGTATAGATATATGCTTCCATTTTTTCTGAGTAAATACCTAGGAGTGGAATTACAGATAGATATATGTGTTTGTTTGTTTATTTATTTATCTATCTATTTATTTATTTATGCACTAGGGATTAACCCTACGGGTGCTTAACCACTGAGTCACATTCCCAGCTCCTTTTTTATATTTTATTTAGAGATGGGGTCTCACTGAGTTGCTTAGGTCCTCTAAGTTGCTGAGGCTGGCTTTGAACATTTGTTGCTGAATTAGTCTTGCTTCAGACTCCTAAGCTGCTGGGATTATAGTCATGTGCCATCATGCCCTGCTCTGTTTAATTTTTTTTAATGAACCTTACAAACCACATTCCAAAATGGTTGTACCATTTTATATTCCCACCAGCAGAATGCTCTTGGCAAGTTTTTTGGAAATTATGTTTTGGAATTTCATGTTGGTATACTTTATGGTAGGATTATCATTTTGTGTTGTGAGCTCTTTCAATTTGGGATGAGTTTTCTACTATCTAAGATATTTTCTTTCTTTTCTAAAAAAATAGTTTTAGTGGGGCTGGGGTTGTGGCTCAGTGGTTGAGTGCTCACTTAGCATGCATGAGGCACTGGGTTCGATTCTTAGCACCACATAAATGTAAAATAAAGATATTGTGTCCACCTAAAACTTTAAAATAATAAAAAAAAAGTGCCCAGTTGCTTCTGACAATTAAGGTCTCTAAGATTACCAACATCTTTTAAAAAATATTTTTAGGGGCTGGGATTGTGGCTCAGCGGTAGAACACTTGCCTAGCACGGGTGGGAACCCGGGTTCGATCCTCAGCACCACATAAAAATAAAGGCATTGTGTTGTGTCCATCTACACCTAAAAAATAAATATTAAAAAATATTTTTAGTTGTAGGTGGACATAATAGCTTTATTTTATTTATTTTTATGTGGTGCTGAGGGTTGAACCCAGTGCCTCACAAGTACTAGGCAAGCGCTTTACCACTGAATTACAATCCCAGCCCTGTCTGAGATATTTTCTTGAAATGTATCTTTAATTTCCTCTTCAATATTTTCTCTGTAATGTCTTTTTTGGAACTTCTATTGGATCCCCTGTTTACCCATATGATGCATACAAACAGATTTTTTTTTTTTTTTTTACCGAATTGGGCAATTTCATCTTAATCTAATTCAAGAACTTTTCATCATCCCCAAAAGAAAGTTGGGGATGATGATTCTCAATTTTCTAGATTTATTCTCTAGTCTTTTCTCTTTCTCTTCTATTATACATGTCTTTATCTGTTCTAATTTTTAGATTTCCTTCACTTTATCTTCCAACTCCTTTTGTTGTGTTTCCACTTTATTTTTCTATTCCATCCTCTCTCTTTTTTTTTATAAATGTAAACCTTCTCTCTCCCTCTCCCTCATGTTAGAAGCATTTCTTCCGTGTTGGGGATCCACGCATGGCCTTCATTTTTGAAAGGGAAGTGTCCAAAGCTCTTTGGAAGTTTTGTGTGCGTGAAAGAGGTCAGTGGACTGTATTTCTCTGTGATTGGATGGTGCTAACTCTAGGAACCCCTAAATGTTAATATCTATTGTGTTTTTTGTTTCATTTAATTTTCTCTGGCTACAGGAAAGGCATGTGGAAGTAGAGGGCCTCATAATTCTGTGTGCAGACCTTCCCCTTGATTCTTTACCTGAATGAAGCCCTGAGCTCATCTGCATCCTAAGCTCTGCCAGTGGCCCCTGAGTCCAGAGCCTATGGGCCTCAATATTTTCCCCAAATAATTTTGTTGCCAGGGAGGGATGGGAAGGGACCTGGGACCCTCTGATACAGACTTCTCTCCAGTTCCCTGATTTCAGCCCTTGTCTGTTCTGCTTTCTGTGATCTGTGTCTTCTAGGCAGAGCTCTTCTGAGGCTCTGTGTGGCCAACTGGCTTGCTCTCACTGCACCCTCCACCTGCATTTGGGTTGTGGCTCCTTTTGTAGGTAATTTGGCCTCTGCTTATCCACACACATTCAGATTGGTGGAGATCTATCTATCTTACATTATTGCCTTCTTTCTGACACACTTTATCCAGGTGCTTATACCTTATTTTATAATCCTCATTGGCACCAGGTGCAGTGGCACATTCCTGTAATCCCAGTGACTTTGGAGGCTGAGACAAGAGGTTCACAAGTTCAAGTTCAGCCTCAGCAACTTAGTGAGGCCTTAAGCAACTTAGTGAAACCCTATCTTAAAAAATAAAATGAGCTGGGAATGTAGCTCAGTAGTGAGTGCCCCTAGGTTCAATTCTCAGTACCATAAAGAAAAGGGGTGGGGGGGAATCCTCCTATTTCTGACAACACAGATAAAATCGGAGGACATTATGCTAAATGAAATAAGCCAGATACAGAAAGACATATACCATATGATTCTACTTCCATGAGATATTTAAAATAGTCAAATTCATAGAAACAAAGTTGAACAGTGGTGGCTAGGGACTGGGAGATGGAGAAATGGGGATATGTGTTCAAAGGGTACAAACTTAAGTTAGAAGGTGAATAAGTTCTGGGTACCTAGTATACAGTGTGGACGGTAATGGATGTGTTCAATAATTAGATTGTGATTGTCATTGACAATCATTACACATATACCTAGGACAAATCATCTTGTTGTATGCCTTAAATATAGTTCTTATTTGTCAATTAAATATTTGTAAATGAAATAAATAATAAATTAAAAAACAAACCTTTATTGCTCCATTTCATTGTAGCCCAGTGTCTGACATCTGCAGCCACCCTCCTCAGAGCCACTGTCTGGACCTGGGTCAGGGTCATGCAGTGGCCTCCTTCCAGGCTTGCTGAAGGGTGATCCTTTCCAGCCAGGGAAAGCTTACCTTGACCGCCCTTCTCTTGACACTGTAGCAGCTCTCCATGTTGCTCTGGGAGGAAGCCCAGACAGGTTCAGCTGCTGTCTGAGCCTCAGTTTCCTGGTCTGTAGCTCAAGATGCTGACCTCCAAGGATCCCTCCAGCTGTGATATGCCAGCAATGTGTGACTGGAGATACAAGAGAGATCAAAGATGGGAAAGGCAGTCCTCTGCTGGCTCCTTCCATGGGAAATTGGGGGTTTTAAGAATGCAAAGCTAATATTGCAGTGTTTAAACCTAGCGGAGGTATCAACTAGTTTCTAATTACTGATCCCCAATTTAAAAGCATATGTACACTACAGACATTTTGCAAAACAGGGAATTATAATAATGAAAATTTAAACCACCCATTATCCTGTCATCCAGAGATAAAGTCTAGTAATATTTTGGTTTTAGTTAACTGCTAGCTTTGTATATGTAAATATATGGTATTTCCTTCCCCAGTCCCAGAAAATTTTCTCTATATTTGTATCTTCATTTTTCAATGAAAATGTCTTCATATGCAAACACAAGTACCACTAAATAGTCTTTACATGGTCTTTTACAACTGTTCAGTGCTCCATAACACCCTTCCCCCAACATTTCCTGTGGTATTGGGGATTGAATCCAGGGCCCTTTACCACTGAGCTACATCCCCAGCTCCCCTCTTTCCTTTTCTTTCTCCCCCTCTCACACTTCTCCCCCACCCCCCCGCCCCTTTCTTTCTTTCAACTTTTTAAGTTGTCTAGGCTGGCTTTGAACGGTGTGCTTCCTGCCTCTGCCTCTGAGTTACAGGGGTTACAGGCCTGTGCCACCACATCTGGCTAGTCATTCTTTTAATTTGCATTTTTAGCTACAATAAATAACACTGACTTAAAAAGCGTCGTGATACACATAAATCTTCACAGTGATTTGTCTTCCTTTGGCACAAATTACTGGTTGTATAGTTATTTACTGGTCCAAAGGGTGTAAGCATTTAAAAGACTCACACATGTTACCAAATATGCATCTTAACACATCTTCCTTTCCTAACTTTCCAGGAGGTTGTAACAATTTTCCCCTTTTTACCATGTGAGTATCACACTGTCCCCATCCTACTAACTTACTATCATTAAAAAAAAAAAAAATCACTTTTGACTATGTGTAGGTTAAAATTTATTACTTAATAAAACAGCCTTGTAAAGGGAGGAAGAATAATTCAGAACTCAGATTCCAGTAATTTTTTTTGTGGGCCTACATGAATGGGCACTGTGCCAGATGCTTTTTTGTTTGTTGCTGTTGAACACCACACCCTTGGAATGTAGGTGTCATCCTTTCCTTGTTCTGTCCCATGAGGCTGAGATGTGCCTGAGGACGCACAGCTGGTCTCTGAACCATCAGGACTAGTACCCAGGGCTCTTGACTCTGGATGTGCACTGCATTCTTACTTGCCTCATCAGCCTCAAATGACCTAGAGTAATCTTGTTACATATATTCAGATCATAAGAGAGAAACGCAAAACATATCCAAAGCTTACCAAGTTTTTGAAGTTTGTGAGTAGAATGAAACATACTGGCCTCTAAGTTGGATGATCCCTCTGAAATTCTGCTTTATCTGAAGACATCCAGGGCTCCTGCTTCTTGCCTGATCTGAAGGTCATTGAACCAAAGGTGAGACTAGTAGGATGAGAAAGGGGACTGAACTGCTTGACCTCAGGTCCAAACTGTCTGCCCTTGTTTGCTAGTGAAAGCTAGACTGAGCTGGATTTGAAGGAGTATTGCTGCTTGGATGGTGAGCACCTTCTATCCAAATGCAAACCCCAGACCCTTCATGTGCATGTACTTGGTGAGCTTTGGGAGCCACGAGGCCTTATCCTTTATACTTGGTGAAGGGAAAGTGAGAAATCGAGAAATGAAGGATGGAGACCAGGCAGAGATCTTCACAAAGGTTTATTTGTCAAAGTTGACAAATAAAGGCCATCCCTCTGTGAAGTGGAGAGAGGCACCCGATTTTGGGTGTTCAGCTTTTATGGGGTAGGGGTTTGGAGTTGTAGTTGTGGCGCTGAGATAGGCTGGAGGTGCTTGCCTCAGAGCTAGGCAGTGGGGAATAGCATGGGATTGGCTTAGGTCAATGGTACCCCGGGGCTTTCCAGAGCAAAGAGGTTGTGTTATTCTGGGATTGGTTTAGGGTTATAGTACCACGGGGTAGGTCCCTAATTGGGGTGGGGGTTGTTTGGGTAAGAGGAAGTACAGGAAAGCAAAAATTATAAGATGGCAGTTAACATTTAAGATGGCTGCTCGAATGTTAAATCAATACCTTATACTTGGTCTTCTGCATACTAAACGTTGAAAACTGGCTTTTGAATCTTTAGACCCTTTAAGGGTTTTTATAGCAATTTCATGAGGGCAGTCTTTCAGTACCCCAAAACAATATAAACTATGTACATTAAACCTTAACCATGGTTCCTTATTTTTGTACTATCTGATATGCTAACAGGACAGTAAAAGCGACCTGGGGCTGTTATATTTTCCCTTTATTTAGGAAGGGGTCTGGGGTTCTTAACTCAGGAGGGACTCCTAAACATGTCCTAGGCCTAGGTTGTTGAGGATTCCGTGGGGTGTACCTGGTAATTAGCTTAACATGTGGCTGATTGTGCTGAACTTCTTCCCCAGTGCCAGTCCCCTTATTTCCTGTGTTAGGGGATACTTGAGATTTGGTCTTTGAGGAAGTTTTCTCCAGAGGTGTGCCACACAAATTCTGTTACTGCTGTTAGAATACAGTGATCTCATTTGGATATGAAACCCTGCCAGCACTTAAGATCCTACTCTTACCAAAGGCAGGCCTATAGTTAAGTATTATGTCAATGCAGTGAAACTTGTTTCTGGAGAAGGGAGCATTTTTCGTTTGGGTACTACAATTTCTGTAGGGGCACTTAACCACTGATCCACATGCCCAGCCCTTTTTAAAGAATTTTTGCTATTATTATTATTATTATTATTTTTAACTTTGAGACCATCTCATTAAATTGCTTAGGGCCTGGCTAAGTTTCTGAGGCTGGCTTTGAACTTGCTATCCTCCTGCCTCAGCCTACCAAGTCACTGAGATTGCAGGGGTGTACCACCGAGCTGGGGTAGAATAAAGTGTTTTTAAAGGCCAGCTTCTCAGTTAGATTCTAACTCTGTCCACCATCATTGTGGTCTTTGAGTTGAAGCTGGAAACCCTACAAGACTGGAAATCCTGTACCACCAGCCGAGGAGGTGAAGAGTGCTGCCTAATACTCAGGGAAACGACTTTGAGAGGAGAAGGGACAAATGAGAAGAAACCACAGAGGGCCAAGCTGGTGTAGAATTGGATTGTGGGGTGAGGGTGGGGGAAGGAAAAACTAGCAGAATGAGAAGCTCAGAATAGAAGATATAAAAGAAAGTGCCAGCTAGTGAAAATACTGCAAAAGAATGGGGGTGGGGGGACGACGGGGAACGGTTTAGAAAAA
The DNA here is from genome assembly GCF_047511675.1 of Marmota flaviventris. Lineage (NCBI taxonomy): Eukaryota > Metazoa > Chordata > Mammalia > Rodentia > Sciuridae > Marmota > Marmota flaviventris. Next base: position 11,383,436 of record NC_092501.1, read on the forward strand.
TAGCAATTAGTAGAGCTAAAAATAAAGACCAATTTAGAGACAAAGCCAGATACACAAGGAGAAAAATAAAACTCGCCAGAAAGACAATTCCTTGCAAGCCAAATGTTCAAGAAAATGGGGCTAATGACACCTCCTCTTGGGCAGTTTTGTAGAAGAAATGAGAAAATAAATGAGCGTGAAGGCAGCGCTGAGCAGGTGATAGCAATGGGGAGAGGAGACTAGGGGACCTGAGTGATTCCATTGTTGAGCGCAAAAGCGCTGCCTGAAGCTGCACCCAAGTGTCCTCAAAGTTAGAGATGTGTTCGAACCCCAGGGGGTTCCTGCAGAATTCCCTAAGATCTGCCCCTGGAGTCTCAAAACCAAGGGTAAAAAGTGCTCAAGTTTGGGCGCCCGCGCAGCGCGGCCCCGGAGAGGGCGCCCACCCGCGGTAGCTCGGCTGGCTTCGCGTGGGCACAGCGGGCAAGGCCCGGTGACGTCTCGCCCTCATTTGGGGCGTGGGGAGGCACAACACCCACGGAGTGGGCGGCAGTTAGGCCGGGGCACGCAGAGACCCTGCATCCCCGGATGGAGCCCAAGGCCCCCCGGCCACGTACTTCGCTGAACTGCGAGGTCTCGGCTTCCCGGTGATCTGGGACGTGAACCCCATTTGTCAGTCATAAAGCTCGGTCCGCCCGCGGCGCCGAGCCAGTTCTCGGAGAGGGCGGGTGCCCGGGATGGATGAGGGAGCTGGGAACACGGAGGGCTGGCATCTCCGGCGAGCTCCGCCGCGCGGCCAGGGGCCCTGGATGCGCTAACCGCCTTGGCAGGGTTCCTGAGTCCCGGGCGGCGCAAGCTCCCTTCGGGAGTGCGCACACAGTCCCAGGCGCGGGGCTGTGGTCACCTGGGTGGTCCTGCCGGGTCCTGGCACCTGGGGGCGGGACCCAGGGTCGGGGCCGGCGCGGGCGGGAAAGGCGCACGGAGCGCGCCACGCGGCGCCTAGCAGAGAGGAGGGCGGCGGGCGGGGGCCGGGCGCGCCGGGGCGGCGCTGAGCGGGCTCCTCCTCCTCGCCCTCCTCCTTCTAGCCTCGCCGGGGCTCAGCCGCCGCGCGGCCGGGCTGCTCCTCCTTCCTCCCCCGGGTCCCCGCGGCGATGTTCAACCGCGCTGTGAGCCGGCTGAGCAGGAAGAGGCCGCCGTCAGGTAAGTGGCTCCCGGGGCCGGCTGTCGCGGCGCGGGAAGGGACCTCGAGCGGCGGGCCGGGACGGCGCTGCCCGCTGGGCATCCTTCCCTGCGTCCTGGGCTGGGGCGAGGCTCGGCGGTGCCGCCCCGACGGGAGCCCCGGCCGACTTGCCACTTCTCCCTGCTGCGATTCGTGCCCCCGAGGTCCCCGCTGCTGCGGGAGCGCTGAGCCTCGAGAGACGCCCCGGGGAGGAAGTTTGGCCGAAAGGGGAACAACTTCAGTTTTCTTTTTAGTGATGGTCTGGGAGAAAAAGGAGATCCAAAACGCCCCCAAACTTCGAAGGTAGTGTGGGACCCAGATACCGAAAGCAGAACGCGGGCGGGCTTCCCTTTGTGGAGTCCGTCGCCTCCGCCGTGGGCGTTGGTGGGAAGGGTGCCCGCGCACGCCCCGAGGCGGCAGGGCTGGACCTCACGCAGCCCACTCGGCAGCCGGGCCGGGGCTGGCGGTTCTGCAACAGCGCGGAACCAAAAAGTGGGGCCACGAAGGTGTTTGAATAACAGGATGGAGCAGGTACACCTGCGTGGTTCACGCCAGGAAGTCCTGACATGACAAAGTACTCACCTTGGCCATCACTCTGGATTAGTCTAAGCCACAATTTGTGGCAACTTGATGAGATAAAGAACACACGGTGGAGATGAAACCATACCCCTCATTCAATCCTTTTATTCTTTTGATTCATATCAATAGCTAGGACCCTCTGAGCGCTTACTGTGGGCCAGAGGCTATGTCCACTACCTTCTGTGGCTTCTCCTTTTACCCTTAGAGAAGCCCCATGAGAGGGGGAACTGAAGCCAGGAGTGTTAGGTAACGTGCCTCACTTCACACTTAGGTGATGGAGAATCTTCCAAACCCAGGCTTGTCTGACTCCCATGCTCAGGAGTTCACAGGTTTTCCTGCGTTGCTCATTTCCAGGTTCACTTCTGCATACTTCTGGGAGTCTGTGCGTGTTGGTCCGTTTCCTCTTTTTTACCTGACATTGTATGTAGTTACAAGATAAGACATTGGAACCAGAACGGCAGGGTTGGTATCCCACCCCCACCCCTACCAATTCATAGCTGTGCAACCACTTTGTGCAGAATAAGAAACTGCAAAATAGAAATAATGGGAGCTGCCCCTCTCCTTAAGCATGTGCCCCCGATCAAATTATGCAGATTACTGCATTTAGTATCTAGGGTGACTGTAATAAAATCAGACTTCATAGGCGGGGTGGTGGTGCACACTTGTAATCCCTGTGACTGGGGAGGCTGAGACAGGAGGATTACAAGTCCTAGGCCAGTAAGACCCTGTCTCACAATTAAAAAGGACTGGGGATGTAGCTCAGTGGTAAAGCATCCCTGGGTTAAATCCTCAGTATTAAAAAAAAAAAAAAAATTGGACTTCAGAGGGTTATTGTAAAGATCTTACATTGTTGCCCAGCACATTCTAAGTGCTCCATTAGTGTTAGTGGTAATGTAAAGTCTTTCAGTGTTGCATGTGAGCCTAAGGATTCCCTTGTGGGTGTTGATGGTAGTCATTCCCTATTGCCAGCATAGGCCCATGGAGTAGTGATCAGAGCCTGAATTCCAAAGTTAAACTCTATTTCTAACCCAGACTATCATTCATCAACTTTGAGCTAAGTCGCTGGACCTCCCGTGTTGCAATTTCAAGGATGTGCTGTAGCCAGCTGAAACTGGCTTGCAAGAGCCAATTACTAAATATTCAGAAAATATAGGAACTGATTGCTACACCATAGGTAACTTGAAATTAGCTGCGGCGGGATATTTACATTATGAAAATAAGCAAATGCTAAAAATCAAGGCTTTTTTTTTTTTTTTTTTTTTCCTCCTTGGAGAGTTGATATACCAGCATACTTCTGGGTCATTTTCCCCATCTGGAAAGTGGATTTCATAAAACTGTGGGCTTATATATTCTAAAACATGTGAAGCCCCTGGGACAATGCTGAGAACATGATAAATGTGTAATAGTTATGAGTTTCTGTCTTTTCTCTTTTCCTGCTATAAATGAGCTGCTGTGAATATCCCCGAGTGGGTTGTTCATTGATTTGGGTTGCATTTGGGTTGAAGACTCGCAGATAGAACCGTTGAATCATGGGAGATATGTGAATTCATTGTGTTTTGCATGTGGCCAGGTTGACTCCAAAAAGACTGAAGGCAGATTTAGCAACCTGGAGCAGGAACAATGAAGCCCAACTGAAGCCCATCAAAGTGTGGTTGATGATAGAAAGGTCAGCAGCTAACCATCATGGGTTGACATGGATACCTGGCCTCCAACTGCCTGATGTCCTTAGAAGTTTAGGTTTGAAGTCTTCGCCCCTCATGGGGAAGGACATGAGCCCCTCCAGTTTGGCCACCCCCCAACATCAGGAAAAGAAGGAGCCTAGTGAGAAAGCAGGAATGAGGACCCGCAGGAGGTACTGGGAAGCCAGCCAAGTGATCTGCTGGACCCTGAACTGACTTTTTTTTTATACCCGGGATTGAACTCAGGAGCACTTGACCACTGAACCACATCTGCTGCCCAATTTTGTATTTTATTTAGAGACAGGGTCTCACTGAATTGCTTAGCACCTTGCTTTTTGCTGAGGCTGGCTTTGAACTCACCATCCTCCTGTCTCAGCCTCCCAAGATGCTGGGATTACAGGTATGCCCCACCATGCCCACCTGGACCCTGAACTGATTTTGGGGGGTAATTTTGAATTATTTTTCTTAAAGAGGCTCTCTGATTGTATAAGATCAGGCCCCACAAAAGTTGGATCCACCCCTGCAGAACTCCTGATTTGGACCTGGCTACAGTCCTGCCTCCCAAGCATCTTTAGTTAGACCTTTCTTGCTTTTCAGCAAAGTCTTTTTTTTTTTTGCTTTACCACTGAGCCACATCCTCAGCCCTTTGTATTTTGTATTTTGAGACAGAGTTTCGCTAAGTTGCTTAGGACCTTGCTAAGTTTCTGAGGCTGGCTTTGAACTTGCCATCTTCCTTCCTCAGCCTCCTTAGTTGCTGGGATTACAGGCATGTGCCAATATGCCGGGCTCAGCAAAGTCTTATTAGACATGATGTCTTTAAGCTGAGGGTTTTGAGGTCCTAGCCCCTAATTCTAAGACCCAAAGTGGGATTCCCTTAGTCTCTTTTCAGAAGTTTCTCAAAGTATGTTCTACCAACTGGGTGGGAATGAAGGGATCTTGGTAAAAGTCAGCTTTGCAGACTTACCAGTCCAATCTTGGGGACTGGGGTGAGGCAGGGAAAGTAGACTACATTTTTAGCAAGCATCCCAGTTGACTTTTTAAGCCACTGAAATGTGAGGACCCCTCAAAGGATTCTGTCCTCTTGTCCTGCCCCTCACAAGAATTTGTATTTTTGATTACTGGGGTGTGCCCACCTGAGAAGCAAAGCTGAGGTTACCCTGATTTGTGTCAGAGTAATTCCCACCCTGCCAGGCAGGCCACCCAGGCCTGTTATACATTATCCCATTAAACCCTTGGGAACAGTTTGAGATTTATTGCTGGGCTTATGTTTTTATTTAAAGATGACAGTATTTGTAACAATTTAATGTCTTTGTTTTAGCAACTCAGCAGTGAAGCATCTTGGCAGCTGGGGAACTTTCCCTGGAGAACCATACTGGCTGGGCCTGGGGGTTCAAGGAGATCTGGCCTGCTGGTACAGCAAGGTCAGGATGAGGGTGATATTTTGTCCAGGTGAGGTCAGTGCAGGAGCCAGCTGACTCTGTGGAACCCGCTCTGACCCCCCCACTGAGAGCAGCCTGCAGACCCATGAGCCTGAGGCGCTAATGGTGCTTTATTGGCTACTTTGATCTGTGTTTGATCTTATGTGTCCTTCTCTCACTGGTAGAAAACTTGGACACCTAGGCAGGTGCCTGGCTTGGCCATTCTCTAGTGCTTCCTAGGTGAACAAACCCTCCTCTCTCCAGGCTGAGTAATCCCTTTGGCCCCCCGACACTGGGCTTTGGGGACTTGCTGTTTGAACTGTGCTAAATATACTCTCATGAGTGTCTTGTGCTTCCCCCAGATAGCTGTCCACTGCAGCAGCTCTGGGGTGGCAGTGGGAGCAGGGGCCCAGGCAGGCAGCAGCAGCAGCCCCTTGATAAGAGCTGTCAGGAGGTGTCTGCTAGAGCGGAACAGTCCCCTGTAGACTTTCAGGGACAAATTTCCCTCTCAGGCCAGTTTCCATCTCTGGAGGGCCTGCTAAGTGCTTAGGAAACCTTGTTGACCCTAGGCCTGGTGCCTGGGGACCCTCATTCTGGCTAGCCTTCCCTCCCAGCCCTGTTTTCCCCAGTCCCCACTCTGTCCCTGGGGGAACTGGACAGTTCTACTTCTGTGCCTTTGTCACCCAAAGATGTCCCCTGTCCTGTCCCCAAACCTGGGTCTCCCTGCTCTAGAACCTGTCACTTCCCTGTCCTCTGTACCTGACGGTGCAGGAACTCCTGCAGAGCTGCAGAGGTCACTACGGGGCCGGGAGTTTCCAGAGCCACCCCTTTCAGAAGGGCAGACCAGGACACTCGACTCAAGTCTGGGCACATTCAGTCGTTCAGTCACCATGTTAAAATATACTTAGAGAATGAATATGGGGATGATCATCTTCTCCCTCCCTCCCCTTCCATCTTGGAACTCCTGGCCACATCTTCTGAATTCACAGTAAGATCCATGAGTGAGAGGATGCTGCCTTTCCTTTCTGGCACTTCCTGGGCTCTCCTGGCTCTCCAGCCAGCCAACCTGGGCGGAAACCCAGCTCCTCCACTTCCTTGCTTGCTTCTTTGTATCAAGTTATTTCACCTCCTGGTGCCTCAGTTTCTTTTTCTGTAAAATGGGGCCAATGATGGGGCCAACCTCCAGGTAGTATGCAGTTTGGAGGGTTACATACAGGAAATGCTTAGTTTTTGTTAGCTGCCATCTTCTGCTCCGTACCTAGCTTTGCTCAATCCTCAGGAAATATTGATCGTTTATAATTTATATACATGAGGGCCTGACCCTGAGGAAGACATAGCTCTTGCTCTTAAGAAAGGGTGTGGTCTTTCTTTCTGGTTCTAGAGAGGGAAAAAGTCACTCACCTTGTTTTTTAAAATTAAATTACCTTTTTTTTTTTTTTTTTTCCTTTTTGGTGCTGGTGGTTGAAGCTAGGACCTCATGTGTGCTAGGCCAGCACTGTATCACTGGGCCACACCCCCAGCCCCAGTGTTACTCACCTTGACTTGAGGCCAGAGCAAGGAGAAGGAAGAGGAGTGGGGAGGGGGAGGGTACATTTATACATTCATGTCAGGCCCCAGAGGAAGCATGGGGGCTTCTGGGAAGAGAAGAAAATCAATGCCAAGGTCTTCATTTTCAGCCCCAGGACAGGGCCTCTGGGTCATTAGAGAATGAATATGGAGATGATCATTTTCTTGTTCTGGGCCTCTGCCGGAAAAGTGGGGATTCTTGGGTGGCTGCAAATAACAGTTCGACGTCCTTGTTTCCTTCCCTCTGGTGGATACTGGAAACCAGTGGCCATCTGTTGTTTGGTCCGCTCAAAAGAGGATGTTGAGGCTGGTTTTTTATTTGGACCCTGGGTGCTCCAGAGCCCTGCGGCCCTGTCTTTCTCTCTCAAAACAGCTCTGAGAAGGCAGAGGGATTCTGGTCTGCGTGGAACTTCTCGGTGGACCCCAGAGCATGGAACGTAAGGAATGGCCCCCACCCCTTCAGGAGATGTTCTCAGCCTTTTTTTTTTTTTAATACCGTGGCCTTGTCCCTGGCCCTGGGCGGGGCAGAGGTTGGGGGTGTGTGTGTGTGCTTGCAGTCACAGGTGCACAGGTGATCTCTGAAGGGCAGTGTGAGCACTTTTCTTTGAGGCCCAAAGCACCTGTCTAAGTACCAGCCAACCCTCTGCAGCCTGTTCTGGGGTTCCTGTCGCAGGTGCTGGCTGTTATGATTATTTTAAAACTTTTTCACTTTGATTATAATTTTCTGCTAACTGTAGTTCACTTCAATCCCCGCCCCCCCCCCCCCCCCCCCCGGGGCATTGTATATCTCTAAGGTAGTTCTCAGAAGCTAGATACTGGTGTGATAAACACTTAAGTCATATTTAGATACAGTCTTTCCATGACCCAGTTTCAAGGGAGGCTTAGGAGATCACCAGCTATAACAAACGACTCTCTGATTCTAAATTGGGATGATTTTTTTTTAATGTACTGTGTTTGATGTGGTATAGGTGATGTGAGGTTTTAAAATTAGTTTTGTGGAGCGTGTACTTGCCTTGAAACTTCATTTCACAGTAGAGAGTGTTGGAAAGGAGCATGGACGGTGTGTGTTGTACCAAACCACTTTGGAATTGAGGGTTAACATCTCTGCCTTCTGCTTGACTTGAATGTTTACTTTGTTTTCTTTAATATGCTGTGAATTTAGGGGATATTTAGGACAGATCCTTTGAGAATGCAAGTTGCCTCTGCTGTTGAGGAAGTTGAATATTGAGATCACACTAAAATATTTGTGGAAATCATGCAGGTTAATAGCAGAAATCCAAGCTGGAAGCATGCAGCTCTGCTGAGTGCTGCAGATGCCTTTTGAGTATGGATTTCTAGGGAATTAATATCTGGAGAAAATCTCAGATGTGACATCATAGCATCTATAAATAATGCATTATGAAATAGGCTGCAAGCAACCTGCCCCAGGCACCTGCAGGTGCTACACCAGTCTCTGAAAAAAAGTGGCTTTTACTGAAGTCATAAACCACAGAGAACAGCATAAATGTAAAAGGCAAACGTATGTACATTGTGTTTATGTGATAGAGGATTCCACTCTAGTCTTATAAGACTTTTTTTTTTTCCCCTCCATGGAATTGGACCTAGCTTTCTCAGTCTTTTTCCCCAGTGTAATTGTTTTAAGCCTTTTGAAGACTATTGCATTCTGGCCTTTCTTAGTGTGAAGATCAGCAGAAATCAAAACCAAAAATAGCCAGGCACACTGGTATACATCTATAATTTGCTACCAGGGAGACTGAGGCAGGAGCATAGAAAGATCCTAAGTTCCAGGGCAGCCTGGGCAATTTAGCAAGACCCTGTTTCAAAATAAAGTTTAAAAAAAATTAAAAAGGGCTGGAGGTGTAGGTCAGTGGTAGAGCACTTATCTAGTATGTGCAAGTTCTGAGTTTAATTCCTAGTACCTCAAAAAAAAAATTACAAATAAAGTTATGGAGCCTTATGGGAAAGAGCAGGTACCCTAGAGCCAGGCTGCCTGGCTTTGGAGTATGGTTTCCCATTTCCTAGCTGGGTGAGACTTGAAAATTCCTGTGCCTCTGTTTCTTCATTTACAAAGTGTCAATGCTGTTAACCTCATGAATGTTTTGGGGAGAACTGAATGATTTGACCCATGGTAAAAAGCTCAGCACAGAACCTGACATGTTGTAAATAACTTCCAAGCTTTAAATGTTATCCACTAATGATAGATTAATCTGAAGATAAATTTACTGAAAAATTAGTATTTTACATGCAAAAATTAGAAGATCTGAAGTGCTTTAAAAGGAGGTAAAATAAAAAACCCATAGAACTCCAAAACTTTTGTTCATTGCAAATGTTTTACAACTGGACTAAAAACAAAACAAAATAAACGGAATATGACGAAATTGAAACAAATGCTATGACAAATGGCTCATCATTAGCATGAGAGATCATAAAGCTGTTAGGAGAACATGGCTAACGTTTTTACTATGTATGCATTGCAAACCTGCTTTCTTGTACAATCCACGAAAGGAAGTTTTTACCAATGATAAAGGATAAAAGAGTATTGGAAATTTCTGGATCTGAAGGCCAGAAATTGGGCAGCAGTGAAATCTTGGTATTGTTTTATTGCTCAGCTCAGAAGTAACCTGCTTGCTGTTGAGCAAGGTTATTTATTTCTCCTGTACATTGCTGGACTGAAAATAACCTTTAAAGTGAACCCGGGAGGCTCAGGAATCCCTGACTTGGTGCACTTCCGAAGATAGAGGAAGTCTGAGGAGTAGACCCCGAGTGACAGATGTCCTGGGTTCGGGGCAATCTCTAGGGCAGTGTCAGATGGACTGGATTGAGGCTGGGGATAGTGACTTGGAAAAGAGAGACATTTGATTTGGATGGTATGAATGTGTCCTTTAGAGTTCATTTGTTGAAATTTAATCCCCGTTGGGATGTATTAAGGAGGTGGAAACTGAGCTGGCTGGGCACAGTGGCAAACACCCGTAATCCCAGCAATTCGGGATGCTGAGACAGGAGGATTGCAAATTCACGGCCAGCCTCAGCAATTTAGTGAGGCCCCAAGCAACTTAGTGAGACCCTGTCTCAAAATAAAAAAATAATATAAAAAGGGCTGGGGCTGTGACTCAGTGGTAAAGCACTCCTGGGTTCAATCCCCAGTACCACAAAATTTAAAAAAAAGAAGGTGGAAATGTACTGGACTATGGTGTTTAGAGGTGGGGCTGTTGGGAGGTGTTATGATTAAATAAGGTCATCAGGGTGGAGCCCCCAGGATTGAATCCTTTTGGCTTTCTAAGAAAAGAGAGAGGAAAAACTAGCAGAACACACACCTGTGCTCCCTATCTCTCGTCTGTGATGCCTTGATATCTCAGGATTCTGCTGGCAAAATGGCCATGACTCTCAACCTTGTACTTCCAGAACCATGAGCCCAAGTAGACTGTTTTTCTTTATAAATTAACCTGCCACAGATATTTCACTACAGTTATGAAAAATAGACTAACAGACGCCAAAAAGTGGATGGCCTTTGCAAATGCTGCTCTATCAAGATCTGTCTATACTGATACCAATCAAGAAGGATTTAAAGAGGAGGGGAACACAGCCAAAAGCATTAATAAAACTTAAGAGTGGGGCGGGGGAGGGCTGGGTTGTGGCTCAGTGGTAGAGCGTTTGCTTAGCATGTGTGAGGCACTGGGTTTGATACTCAGCACCAAATAAAAAAATGAATAAATAAAATAATGGTATTGTGACCATCAACAACTAAAAAAAAAAAAAATTAAAAAAACCCCCCAAAACCTTGAAAGCCAATCTGGAAGTCTAGGAAAAATTCACACCAATATTTCTGGGCAAAGTGAAAACATGATAGATAGTTAGGGAGTAGGAGACACCTATTGGGCAGCTCTGGGGCAGAAAGTGGGCAGAAGGCAAGAAGGACTTTCTCTTTATCCAGGATGCCAAAGCCAGGAAACCAGTAACATGGCTACTGAGAGAAGCTTCCCATTGGTGTGCTTTCTACTCCATTCCTAAAAATTCCATGCTCTTCTGTAATGGTATCAATTGTGGATGTTATTTCCTTATTCTTGATGCAGGAATAGGAGTTCAAGAGAGAATCAAATAGAGGGCCCATCTGTTGTCTATGTTCTAAGGGACCCTGCAGCCCCATGGAGGTGATCTTGCTAGGGACAGTTTCCCTTAGGTGGAGCTCCCAGTGCTGATTCTGTCCTTCAGTTCCTTAGCCAGGTCCCCTGGGACAGGTCATTTTCCCTCTGGACTTTTGATTCCCAGTCTATAAAGGGTGAGACCAAATTAGTGGGTTTTGAGTTCATAAGATTTTTTGTTCAAATGAAAGCTGATGTAGAATCCTAATATGCAAAAATGATTAGCATATTAGGTTTGATCACCTCTGAATGAAAGTGGTGTCAGCCACTGTGGCACTGGGGCTAGCTGTCTTAGCTCTCTTGGCTCCCTGTTGGCAAATGGGAATCCATGTGTATATTGATATTCAAGATAGTGTTGCAGTGAAAACCCCTGTGGTTTGGATTCTTATAGAAAAGAATGTCAAGGTTTTGGAATCCTTTCAGACCAAAGTTGAAAACTCCCAGCCCCAGTAGTAGTTCTGCAATGGCAGGGGCAGCCTGAGGTTGTTCCTGGAACGGCATCCTGTGTGTCTGGGTTTATTTACTTAAGAGAGGATCTGCTGGGGAAGTGGAGTGAACCGTCAGACTGTGTTCTCCGGGCAAAGAGCAGAAGAGTGAGTTAGTCGGATGCTTGGCAGAATGAACTGATGCAGAAATTTCTCTTAATGATGATCTTTGAATTTGAACTTTGGGAAGACGCTCTGTTCAGGAGCTTGCCATCCCAGCAGGGACAAAGAGAGCAAGGAGCTCATTTCATATCCTCATACTGGATGGGGCACTTTAGAAAACCATCAGGTCTGTTTGGTGATGTGGCCCAGTGACTTCTCTTCTCATTAGAGGAATGGATTTGTCCCAAATAATGGATTCCTCTCTTAGGTACTCCATCACCTCTGCATATTGAAACACAGTCCCGGCTGGATTTGTAGTTCTGTTTTATTTTATTTAGCTTAAGGGGCTAGGAGGTGGAGTCTTAGTGGATTAAGCAGTTAATGTGTATGTTTTCCACTCTAACAGAACATCAGGTATCCTTGAAGCTACTTCTATTAAGCCCAGTGTGTTTTGATATGAATTTTCTACAAAATTTTTTTTTTTTTTTGTATTGGGGATTGAACCCAGAAGCACTTAACCATTGAGCCACATCCTTAGCCTTTTTTACTTTTTATTTTGAGACAGGGTCTCACTAAGTTGCTTAGGGCCTTGCTAAATTGCCAAGGCTGGTTTCGAACTTGAGATCCTCTTGCTTCAGCCTCCCGAGTCCTTGGGATAACAGGCATGTACCACCGCGCCCTGATTCGAGAAGATTTTTAGTAGAATGGTCTCGTAGCTATTTGTAGCAATTCATATTTATAAGACTTCATTAATCCTTTAAAGTGGTTTTCTTTATTTGTTCCTTTTTTGGATGAGTACTTATTGTTTAAAAATTTGCTTCATTGATTTCTTAATTAAAAGTTTATTTTCTACTAGATTTAAACTTTGCTTATAAAAACATGCTTCTAGTTTAAAAAAAAAAGTCATTAGGGAAAAAGTATTACCGGTCATTATCTCAGGGAAGGGGAGAAAGGAACTAACACTTGTTCAGAGCTTGTTGTGGCCCAAGTATGTTCCCAGGTCCCTGATGCACTTCCCCAATTGGCACATAATTGTACAGGGTGCCATGTAGCATTTCAGTACAGTGTGTAATGATGAGATCAGGTCGTTGGTATATCTGCCACCTCAAACATTTATCATTTCTTTGGGGAGCATTCAAGATCCTCTCCACTAGCCATTGTGAAACATGCTGTTAGCGCTTCCTTTTTGAATCCTTAGGGTAACCCTAGAGGTCAGGGGTATACTCTATCAGAATTTTGCCCAAGGTCTTATAGTTTGGATTGCCAAGCTGGGTTTTGAACCTGAGACCAACCAGAGTGACTTCCCAGTGGCTTTTCCTTGAGTCTGGATTCTGTAGAAGGAGACGCGTCTGTGCTGTCGCTTCCTCCTGCACTCGAGTGGCCTCAGTGCCTTAGTGGAGATCCCATGTCCTCTTTCCTTTTGTCAAGGGGATATAAAAGCTGGGATCGTAGCTCAGTGTTAGAACACTTGCTTAGCATTTGCCGGGCCCTGAGTTCCAGCCCCAACCCTAAAAAAAGATAAGATTTCAATGTCTTAGGTCGGTCGGTGAGAGATGTTGGGATGCAGAGTCGTCACCCATTCATGCTATTCACTGAAAACTCAGGCCTCAGGGAATTGATAGTTAATATAGTGTTTTAAAAGATCAAAATTACATAAAAATATTCATGATGAACCAAATATCAAAAGTTTAAACAAAGACCAGTATGTAACAGTGGGATGCTGAGCCGTCCTGGAGGTTGAGTCTAAATGGAAAATCAGAAGAATGATCCTGTCTTGGTTTAAACTTTGGTATTCTGTTCATCATATGTTTTTTTTGATTAATTTTAAGTAAATCACATGAAGCTGGGTTCGGTAGCACATACCTGATAACCCCAGCAACTAGAGAGGCCAAGGCAGGAGGATCACAAGTTCGAGGACAGACTTGCCAACTTAGTGAGACCCTTTCTCAAAATAAAACCTTAAAAGGGCTGGGGATGTGGCTTAGTCTTAAAGTGCCCCTGGGTTTAATCCTCAGTTTCTTTACCTTGATTTCTGAGTACTTTGGCAACCCCTTTGATTTTGCATCCTTACACTGGTCCTGGTCCTTTCTGCTCCATGGTTTTCTATGCCAGGCAACAAGGTAGGAGCCGGCAAATAGATAAGATGATGATGGACAGGAATTTTCAGATTAGTGGGAGTCAGTCCTGCGAATAGTCACCACTCCACACAGTCACGATGCTGCCTGCTGCAGGTCGGGGAGGAGTGCTGGGGAGTCCGGGTTCTGGTAGGGGAGGCAGCTGGAGTGAGACTTTAGGAATGCCTGTGAGCTGGCCGGTGGATGTGTCAGAAAGTGGCAAGCCTCTCATCTGCTGTGCCTCGATTTTCCTATGTACACAATACCGGAAGTACTAGCGCCTGTCTCACTGGAGCAAGTCATTACGTCAGGTGCCTAACAGAGCCTGGCATGCAGCTTAACATCTGTGGGCTGGGGCGGTGAGGGTGACCACCGTGTGCAGATGAACAGCAGTGTCCTTGGGCCCCTGACCGTGGTCTGAACTTTGCTTTGCAGACATCCATGACAGTGATGGCAGTTCCAGCAGCAGCCACCAGAGCCTCAAGACCACGGCCAAGTGGGCGACCTCCCTGGAGAGTCTGCTGGAAGACCCTGAAGGCGTGAAGAGATTCCGGGTTCGCCTTTCTCATTGTTAATTGGGATCGATGTGATGCATGAGGTTTAGAGGGGTTTGGGGGGAAACAGGCCGATCCTGAACACTGTCCCAACTGGAGAGTCAGAACTTCTCATCTGTCGTGGTCATGTTGACAGCGCTCTCACAGATAGCCAGGGCGTGACACCGAGGGGCAGGTGGTCGGTCCCTGGTTTTCGTGGGGTGGGAGGCGATGGAGAGAAGGTACGGAACCCAGTGGAGTCTGTATGGAGAATTTCCATCCCTGGGCTGCCTGGGAGGTGTGGCCTAGGTCTCTCTGAAATGTCGATAGAGACAGTAGTGTCTTTGGAGAAGAGAACCTCCAAGAGGAGGCAGATGGATGGGTATTGTCGGTGCCACCTAGAACCGACTTTTTCAGCCAGCAGACCTCTAAGTGCCCGTTGGAGGACCACATGGGAATTTTGAGAATGAACCTCAGCAACGTCTGTCTTTGAGGTGTGGGGCCAGGATGCTGTGGGTCCCTGTCAGGGAGAGAGTGGCAGGTTGTGCCAGGGCTTCTGGGCCCCAGATACCAAGCCACTGGAGCATCATCTAGATGTGAGGGAAGCCTCCACACGGCCGAAATGCTGTCCATGCACCAACTTCCCAACCGCTGCCGAAAGAAAACGCACTTCCAACTTAAAATAGCCGTCATTGTAGTGTTTTTTAGACATGCTTAATATGTTTTCTTTTCTTTTGTTTAAAAAAAAAAATGGGCCTGGTTTTGTAGGAATGTACTTTGTTTAAACAGTGGCTGGAAGGAACTAATACATTTCCCACTTTAATTTACTTTTTGGTAATTTATTGTCAGCTAAGAAATGCAAGTAGAGTCCTGCTTCATTTTTATTCTTCTCTACAGTGTCAAAGCCATTAAGGTCAAATGCATATGAAATTCTAGCTTTAACATTAAACATGCTCTTTATTTTCAGGGTGGAGTTCTCAAAGGATAATTGAACCAGCCTCATCTGTTGAATTTTTGCCAAATCATTTCTTGAAGGAAAATGCATCTTTTTTTTTTTCTTTTTAAGTAGAATACTGTATGATATTTTTTTCCTTTTGATTCATAGGAATTTTTGAAAAAGGAATTCAGCGAAGAAAATGTTTTGTTCTGGCTAGCATGTGAAGATTTTAAGAAATTGCAAGATAAAAAGCAGGTATTTCTTTCTACCTTGTGATCATTTTCTTGATCATGTTTTTCCTTTTTCTTATCCAGTTACAGCTGCTTGCCTCATAGATTTTGAATTTGCCTAAAGAAGCCTGATTTATATTAGACTTGGGGGAAAATTTAAGCTTCTGATTAGGTATCTTATGTTGATCAAATATTAATAATTTGAAAAAGAGGGTCAATCCGCGTTTCAATGGAGCTGTCCAAATGGGCCAATATTTAGAGTAAAAATAATGATTTATGTCCTTTAGCGTTTGCCATTGTGTGTGATCTTTCTCTTCATGAATAAGTCATGAGGATGCTTCCCCAGAGTTTGCCACGTTGGCATTTTTGGACATAGTAAAATGATCAGCAGATGAGTAGTGATAAAAGCACAGCGTTCATCAGATGGATTGTCAATTATTTAGTATATCTTTATAAGTGCTTTGTAGTTGGTAGACACCCCACACGAGAGTGTCTGATGGTTCTCCTAGTAGATGTGTGTTTTTTATTGGAGGTAGCCTTTAACTTCCCATGTTGGCTGCATTTTCTGCCATTGAAGGCTGGGTGTAAAGGAGGTGAGTGAGGTTAAGAAGGAGGCTTTAGATTGGTGGGTATGAGACCTGGTTTACAGGGCTACCAGCTCCGTGAGGCTGCTGGCTTGCAGATGTGGGGCCCGGGCTGCCTGTGTGGGGCTTGTGGCTGGCAGGGTTTCCTCTGTTCTGTCCCCACGAGCTCACTGATGGGATGCTCAGGTGTTGGCTTGCTTACTCTTTGTCCCAGGGTCCTGTGGGGCCTTTTGTCCCAAGCTCCTTCTCCCTTTTGTCCACCCCTGCAGCTGGTTTTCCAGAGAAGCTGGACATTCGGGGTCTTATGTGAAACCATATTTGAGCTCATTTTTAAAAAATTTAAAACCTTGCCTGCCCAACAAAACATCTCCACAGGCAGATGTGGCTTGTGGGCTGCCAGGGATGGAGTCTCCATCTCCAAAAGCCTGAATTCAGGGGGCCAGCTGCCATTGTCCACGGTCCACTGCTTGGAAAATGCCCAACGCTGGTTTGTTCTGAGGCTCTTCCAGGCTCAGATACGTTTTCCCCAAGAGGGAGCATCGTGGCCTTCCCTCCCCACCTCCTTCTCTGGAGCGACGAGGACAGATTCTAAGACAAATTGCCCACTGGCCAGGGCTCTTGTTTCTCCTGGCATCTTCTTCCTCTGGACGACTCTGACTAGAGCATCGTAGGTGGTGAAGGCCGCAGGGGGACGTGAGAGATGAGGGGACAGGTAAGATTCGGGGCTGGAGTTCTTCAGGGCAGGAGTGCTCCTGGTTCCCCTTTGTCCCCCACACCCAGGACAGGGCCCAGGGCCAGCAGTACCTGCTGGCCTGTGCAATGGATGTAACCAATCTCATAGCTCGGTGTCAGGGCTGAGTAGATGCCCATTGTTCTTAGAGTGTTAGGGCCAGCTCACCTGCAGTGTAGACAAGGAAGCTGAGGTCCCCCCGTGCTATGGCAAAGCTGGACTCAAACCAGTGCTCAGGTCACCCAGGCAAATGGCCTGCACGTCTGCTCCGTGTTCGTCTGTTCAGTTGAAGTCACCGCGACTGTGGGGAGCACCCGCTCAGCATCAGGCATCCTGAGAAGCCCTGGAGATACCTCAGGGGTGAGCTGGATGAGCTGCTTTGGGGAGTAGACCTTGCAAGTATGGTGAGAATAGAAATGGGAAGTGGGGGGCCTGTGGGAGCCCAGGCAGTGGGTGGTCACTGGGGCCCCTCAGGGGGAAGTGACTCAAAGCTGAGTCCTGAATTGGGGGCTGGGGGTGGGGGATAGTGTCCCCAAGGAGCTGGGACAGCATATGGGAAGACCAACCCTGTAAGATGACAAGGAGGTGGAAGGGTTCTGTTTGCAGAGGAGGCTGGGGACAGGTGTGGCCACACCTGGGAATCTGGGTGCCACAGCAAGGAGGTCACCTCAGGCCAAGGCCCTGGAAAGCCTCTGTAGGACTTCAGTGTCCATGGGGCAGGTATGGTATTAGGTGGCACTGCCTGTCCACACCCCAGAGAGAGGCATATAGAATAGGGCAGCCCCTCCCCATGCCCCCATCCCTGATGCCCATCTTAAGACTCTGGAAGGCTTAAGCCTGGAATGTGCCTGGCGATTACTTCAGTACCATGAATGTCACCTTCACCTGCCAGCTGCCTAAGAAAGCAGCTGGTGTTGGGAAGGACAGAGGCATCAATGACCCTGGGGTGTCCGGGCTCGGTGTGGGTCATTGCCTGAAGCCTCTCGACTGCTCCCATTCACAGGTGCAGGGATGTGGTCTGAGAGGTCAAGCAGCAGCTCACCTAAGGCCACCCAGTTTGTTGCACCAGGAAGCAGACCCGGGTCCTTGACTCCAGCCTGTGAGGTCTCTCTCCTGTGTCCTGCAGCACAGGAAGTAAAACTAGGGAGTCAGCGTAAGACAGTCTCTTATTTTCAGAAGCGGAGGAGGAGGAGGACGCAGGCACTGGACTGGGCCTAACTGAATTTCGCAATCACACTTATCACATCTGGCCCAGCAGGGAGGCGTGGGAGGGTTTATCTCTGTAGTCAACTAAGGCAGTTTTGGGGTTGATGCAAATCTCGATTTTTGCCTTGGTTATTTTAAAGAGAACCTTGTTGGGTCTGTTTTTCATCCTTTGACTTGACTCATGCAGCACTCCCTGACTTCAGATAGCTTGTACAGTCGCTTGTTGGTTTCCTGGCTCTGTCTTTCCCTCTGTCGTGTGGCTTCATCTTCCCTGTGGTATCCGAGCGCCTAGAATCAGGCCTGGACCACAGTGTGCTCTCACTTCCTGCGTTCAGGCGGTCAACCCCTGGGGGCTCCGCAGGCAGCAGGACTGTCCCCTGGCCCTGCAGTCTCAGCCGTGGCAATGGACTTTGAAGGCTGGACTCACATCCCATCCTGCTGGGGCTTTTATTCTCCAGAGCACCGAATAGTGGAGCAGCACTGGCTCCCCACTGCCTTCCCCCCCGTCCCTGCTTTGTCACTTGGCCGGCAGGCAAAGCAGCCCCCTCGTTTAGTAGGGTCCTGACACTCTGCATTTATTGTGGGGGACTTAGAAAATTGTGAGGGTGACATGTCCCACCCTCTCCATGGGGCCTCCGTGGGGCCTCCGTGGTTGCTGTACCTTCCAGGTGTCACATCAGCACTTGGGTCCCAAAGCCCCTCCCTCCCATTCAATGTCTTTATGGTTGACATTTTTTTCTCTCAAGTGCCTTTCCTCCTTGAATTAGCACGGGAGCTATCGCTAGCTTTGAAAACAGACCAGCATCTGTGTCGTATGAGACCTCAGAAAAAACTCCAACAAAGTGTTTGTTCTTTGGCTGCCCCTGTCTTCATTCATTCATCCGTCAGTCAGCACCCGCACAGCACAGCGGCCGGGTCTCTATGTGGCCGGGATTGCAACGGCTGGCAGCTGGTACAGATTTGTGAAAACCACACCGAGAGTGGGGGTGGGGCAAGGTTTCTAATGATCACAGCTCTGAGGGTGACTTGCCCTGGCCTTTCAACCTAACAGCACTTTGCATTTTAATAGTATGGTAGAATCTACAGAGTTATGGGGGGTCCTGTGGTATTGGTTGTTTTTATCTCTTTTGTTTAATGCTGTCATTTGATCTCATTACTGAGTATGTTTTTAGGGATTTATTTATTTACTTTCTGTGGTGCTGGGATGAACCCAGGGCCTCAGGCTAGGCAAGCACTCTCTGTAAGTCCCCAGCCCTGTGGGTTTTTTCTTTTTTTTTTTCTTTTTTTAAGTGTTTTTGAAAATTTCAAAGGTGACATATGCTCCTTGGAACAAATACATTCATTCAGTTCACAAGTGGGTATAATAAGGAGTCATTCTCTCTTCCCTCAGCACTTTCCGGAACTCCCTTGGCCTCTGGTTTGGGCATTCTTTCTGGCCTCAGCCTGTGCGATGTGACTTTTGTCCCCCGCTCCCACCCCACATGGGGAGTTCTACATAGAGCCACATCTCCAGTTCTTTTTATTTTTTATTTTATTATATACAACTTCTTCCTGCGGTAGCTCAGGGATTGCTTACTTAGATCTTTGTGACATTTTTATGATGAAGAATTTATTGCTTATTGTTTGCAAAGAGGTGCTTGCTTACTATTATAGTTTCCTTTTTTTTTTTTTTTTTGGTACTGGAGATTGAACCTGGGATGCTTTTCCACTGAGCCACATCGACAACCCTTTTTATTTTGAGATAGGGTCTCACTAAGTTGCTGAGGACCTCCCTTGTTTGCTTAGGCTAGTCTCAATTTTACAATCCTCCTGCCTCATCCTCCCCAGTGACTGGGATTACAGGCGCCTGGCTTACCTTTTCCTTCTTGGACCATTTTTTGTTCTTCCAATATTCACATTCCCCACTGGCCCACAGCATTGTTCAGCTTGATGCTGTTAGATTGTCCCTGTAGCCTGGCTTTCCTGGGGACAGCTCTCTGACCACTGCTCCACACTTCTGCCCTCTTTGTGCCACAAGGTAAAGGCTTCAGTTTCCGGGACCTGGTTCCTCCTCTGCCACATCATTCCCTTGTTTTGGTGGCACACAGCAACAGCTGAGAAAGGGACCTGGGCAGCTGGAGGTGTGAGGACAGTGGAGTGACAGTGTTAGTTTTTTCCATCTCTCCCAGTTCACTGATGTGTAGGAATTCTAGGTTGCAACTCACTGAGAATCTTGCAGGCACAGTCACTTCTTGGCCTTCCGGCCAAGCTCTGGTTTAGAGTTTTGAGGACATTGTCCCACTGTCATCCTCTTCTTTTGGTAGAGTGATGGTGGTACCCGAGATTAAACCCGGGGCCTTGCTCATGCTCGGCAAGTGCTCTGCCGCGGAGCACACCTCAGCCTGTTCCATTGTCTCCTGCTTCTAAGCATCAGTGTTTTATGTATAAGTTATTTTGTTTTGCTTTTTTCCCCTCTGGAATGGTATAGGATCTGCTTTATGTTACAAAATTCTAAAATTGTATGATCAGGGGCTTTGAAGAGACATGGTCCATTAATTTTGTGGGCACTTTGTAAAGCCTCCTAATATGGAAATTTATAGTTCTTGGAAATGTTCTCATGTTATTGCTATTATTTCTGTTTTTTTTTCAATACCAAGGATTGAACCCAGGGGTGCATTATCACTGAACCGCATCTGCAGCACTTTTTATATTAATTTTGAGACAGGGTCTCACTAAGTTGTTTAGGACCTCGCCACGTTGCTGAGGCTGGCTTTGAACTGACAATCCTCCTGCCTCAGCCTCCTACCTTGCTAAGATGATGGCTTCTACTTTTTTTCTTTTTCTTTTTTTAGCTCCTTCCGTTTGGGTGGCTTGTCTCTCCTCTGTCCTCTCTTTTCTTCCCTGAGACCAGGTCTCATTATGGTGTCCAGGCTGGTCTAGATCTTCTGTGCTCCAGGGATCTTCCCTCTTCAGCTGCCCAGTGGCTGGGACCCAGGGGGCACCACCTAATCTGGTTCTGGTCTCTTTTCCAGTGGTGACCCTAATCCCTGGACTGAGCCCATAATTTTATTTATTCTTTCCTCCTTCTTTATCTATTTGGCATTTGGTCCCTACTGAAGATTTCAACTTTACCTTCATTTTCTGTTTTTATGTTTTTGTTTTCTCCAGATGAGGTCCCCCCGGTCTCTTCCTGGTGGGCCACAGGGCCATGTGTTCCTCTGTTGGGTGGGAGAGGTTGCTGGGGTCTATGTTTGATGCGTCACTGAGCCTCGTGAATCCCGTTTGGCAGCTCATCTTTGCCCTCCTTCCTGCCTCTGTCTGGAGCCCCCCTCAGTCAACTTCTTAAGGAAATTCCCATCTTCTGGAGGAAGGGAGCAAGGAGGTGGTCCCTGCCTGGGGTTGGAGGCAGGGATCAAGGACCTGGGCGACTAACATCTTCCTTCTGCTGCCCTCCTTCTCCCTTCTACCTGGTGACCTGGTCCCTGCCCTTGGCCGTGCCTCTTGTCACCTCCTCTGAGCCCTGCAGGTGTCTGGGTTTGTTCTTCTTGCTGTCTGTCCCACCATCTGTTCCTCCTTCAGCCTCCTCCCATTTCTTGGCCAGTTCTCGGGAATTCTCTCCTATCATTTACTCAGTACTTTCTTTGCCTCGTTCTCTTTCTGAAGTCGACGTGAACACAGTTGGTGGCTTGGTCCCCCAGTGCTCTTGTGCGTCATCTCCCATGGTGCCTCTGGCAGGGTCTCGGGATGGAGAGGGATGAGATGATGGGAAGTGCGTTCAGAGTGATGCGAGCAGAGCCAGAGAGAGCGTGGGGGCCGTGTGGGTGTCAGAGGGCGTCTGGTGTCCGTTTCCTGGAGGAGAGGCCGTAGGACCTCTGACCAGCAGGGACACCCCTGCTCTTGGTAAAAAGGTTGCTGTGTTAATGGGACATCCCTGTCCACACTGCTAGGGATCAGTTGGCATATGGGCCTGGGGGAGAATGTTGGGCCGAAACCTTGGCAGAGCATGTAGTTGGGGAACCCCAGGATTTAGGGAGGGGACAGAGGGACAAGAGCCCAAAGAAGATAGGAAGAAAGAGGTGTTGGAAACTCCTGAGGCCATTGGAGGGTGGGAGCTAGGGAAGAAGGTAGGACAGGTGTGCAGGGCGGGGGGCCAGTGTGAGGCCCAGAGAGTGTCTGGGCTCTTGGGCTGAGCTGGCTGGTGGCAGAGGAGCTGCTGGGAGGGAAGAAGGAAGACTCCAGCGCATACTTTTCTTGTGGGATGTTTCCATAGAAGTTGGGGACGTGGAGGCCATTAGTCATGGGGATGTGAAGTCAAAGCAGATTTTCAGGTTCCTAGTGGGAAACAGCTGCATGTTTCCCGAGTAAGGGAGAGGAACCCACAGGCCTAGCCACGTCCTTCCCTGTGCTGGGTGAGCAGGGCTTTGCTGTTGAGTGGAGGGTGTCTCTGGGTCTCAGAATGAGTTCACTTGATGCATTGTGGGCAAGCAGAGGCATTGCCAGGAAAGGCCCAGACTGGGGGAGCCTGAAAGGAGCTCGCCGGGGTGCAGACATTGCCATCCACAGTCCCCGACCTGGAAGGCCCAGGCAGGGTCCTTTTGTAGCACCTTCGGGGGTGTGTTGGAAGCTGGGCTCATTAGGTCTCCTCAGGGAGCGAGAGGCCCTGTCTAGGCTGTGATCTGGCGTGTCTCAGGGCCATGGAAGAGAAGCTGGCCTCTTTTTCAGATCACAGACCCCAAATCGACCCCACCAGGGATGGCTGTCCTCTTCCTATCCTAACAGCAGCCAGAATAGGGTTAACAAAGCTCTGGAAAAATGTACCAAGATAGCTCAAGTGACTGGTTCTTCTTTTTTGTTCAGTGTTCTCGGTCTGGACAGCAGGCCTTCCCGTGACCGGCTTGTGGTCGGCGGTCTCGGGGCTTCCCTTTTCGGTCATGCTTCCTATCCTGGCTCAGATAAGCTCTGCTGCTCGGCCATTCCTCAGGGCATGTGATGGGGGCAGGCCTGAGGCAGGTCCGGGACCCCCTGAGACCTAGGAGGGGCGGCTGGTGGGAGAGGTGAGTCTGGGTCCTGGGGCTTGTATACCTGTAGACCTGCCACCTGTTTCCTGCCCTGTGGCCTGCTGCCCCCACCTCAATCTCAGGCCACTCATTACCCGGCTCTTTCTTGAACTACTTAAGAGAGCCTGGATTCCCATGGGCAGTGTGTGCGCATGTGTGCATGTGTGTGCTATGGTGTGTGTGTGAGTGTCCTAGGGAAGGGAAGGCCTTCTGCCCACAGGGCTCTGCATGGAGTTAGCTAATCTGACAGGCTGAAATTCTACTTTTGTGAAGTAGCTGTAAAACAGGAAGTGGTTTTCCAAAAATGTTCCTTCCTGACAGGGCAGGGGGTGGTGGGAGGAAGACTCTTGGCTCCATAGAGAGGATGGGTCTTTGAGAGGTGCAGAGTACAAAGTGCTGCTCCCCTGGGCCTCGCTGATGATCCCCAGACCTGTCCTTGGAACATCCATATTTACCTTAAGAGGCTCCTTGTCCCTGAGTTTGACATCAACTGGTTGTTTATGTTGATAGTCAAGAAAGAACAGACTCCAGGACTTGGGGTGGGGGTCGACCCCCACCCAGGCCGTCTTCCTGTAAGCACTGGCGAGGCTCGCTTTCCCAGGGGACCCTGGTCAAGCCGCAGCCTAGTGGGGTCTTCTAGTCTCTGGAACCACAAAAGTTCTTCCCCCCCTGTTTTTAAGCATCAGTTTTAGAACACTTTGGGCGGTTTCCATAAGACCAGAAGGTTTTCAGAGCCTAGAATTTTCTAAGCCAAGCTCCATAGCGTACTCAGAGCCCCAGAAGGCTCTCTGGAGAGAAAGGCAGATTTCCAGGCCGCCCCCCCAGCCCCCTCGCCTCCCTCGGCAAATCGGAGCTGAGAGGCTGCAGTTCAGAGCCCTTTCTGGAGGCCTTCTCCGCAGGGTATGGTGATGACTTACTTGTGATGTTTGGAGAAATGCCTGTCTTAGCTGCAGGTGAGGCAGGGGCACAGGAAGTCTCCTTTCTCTCAAAGAAAATAGACCTCTCAGGGGAAGTCCACAGGTCTGCAGCCCCAACACGAGGCACATTGTTTTGAAGACAAAGTGCTCACCGTGAAGCCGGGCTCCTTCCCATGGGGGTACGTTCCACTCCCACCCCAGCTGGGTTTGGGTGCAGCCACAGTGCTGATGGGTGGGCATCTTGTCGTCTCTGCTGCCTGACCTCCTCAGGGCTCGGCTTCCTGGCAGGACTGCACTGGGACTTCAGGGGGGCCGTGAGCGAGCACAGCCTGCCCCGGAGGCTGTCAGGCTGCACCTGCAGAGGTCGCTGTGCTTCTCAGGCAGGGAACTGGGTGGAACTGAAGGCTTTGGAGCCGTGTCCTGAGCCTGCTGCACGCGTCACCTGTCCTGGCCCTGTCCTCATCAGGAGAGGGGCTTACGGGAAATGGCACTTTGCTGGGTGTTCAGGGAACTGAGGAAATGGGAGTCACCTAGAAGGTGTCTGTACCCTATAGAGCAGGTGCTGGCTGGATCCCTGGTGGGCATGTGAACTAGGTTTACCTTGACCTCCTTATTTCAGTGCTGGGGATTAAACCCAGGGCTCACGCATATTAAGCACGTGCTCTACCACTGAGCTACACCCTCGGCCCTTGACTTCTTTCATTGTGGTAAAATATACCTAGTAGGAAGCTCACCATTTTGACCATTTTCAGTGTCTCACTATACCTTTCAAAACATTTAAAGGGTGCACCTCAGTGGAACTGAGTACATTCGTAGTGTTGTACTAGTGTCACCACTGTGTAGTTCCAGAACTCTTTTTTATCACCAGACAGAAACACCATTCTCATCAAGCGGTCCTCTCTCTTTCTTCCTTCTCCCAACACGTGGTGACCACTAATCTTTCTGTCTCTGGATTCACCTATTCTGCACAGTTCATGTGAATGGAATCATATGGTGCATATCTTCCTGTATCTGGTTTCTTTCACTTAGCATAATGTTTTCAAGGTTTATTCGTTCATTGGAGTATATATCAGTGCTTCATTCCTTCTTGTGACTTAATAAGATCCCCAGGAGCCCTTAATTTGGAGGATGTATCCCAGGTCCTGAATGGTAGTGAGGGCTCACTCTGGGCCAGGGTACTTTCTCATCATTTCTGAGTGGTTAGTGGAGATGCGGCCACAGACACACAAGTAGGGTGGAGGGTGGGGCTGGACGCCATGAGCCCACTTGGGAGTCCTGAGTGGCAGCTAGAGCTCCCAAGGCTGCAACTGCTCTGAGCCTGGCCATAGGGCAGAGTAGGGGCTCAGGCAGGGAAGGGCTGTGTCTGCAGGTAACGGACAGCCCCCTCTGTCTCCTCCAGATGCAGGAAAAGGCCAAGGAGATCTACGTGACCTTTCTGTCCAACAAGGCCTCATCCCAAGTCAACGTGGAGGGGCAGTCTCGGCTCAACGAAAAGATCCTGGAAGAACCACATCCTCTGATGTTCCAGAAACTCCAGGACCAGGTAATCCGACTTCCCTGACGGCACCTTGGTTTAAAAACCCACATTCAATCCAGGCTGGAGGATTCAGCGCAGCACCAAACGTCAGGCTCCCAGGAAACTCTCATCCCCTTGGGCAGGCTGAAGCGCCCCGAGCGGCCCTGGCTGGTGAAGGGTCAGGACTGACCTGTGGGACGCTCCCTCGAGCTCCGTTTCCTCTTAGTCTGCACACTGTTTGAACCAGCAGGGTTTTCTGTGCCTCCTCAACCCAGATGAGAAGGGAGGCTGGGGCTGTTTGAGGAACCCACACTGAACAAGCAGCATGTGGTAACTGCGACAGGACAAACTGGGACATCTGGAAGGCAAGTGCAAAGCCTCCAAGTGGCAGGGCACCTGCTGACGTTGTGTGCAAACATCCAAACTGCTGATGGCCCCGTGCTGTAAGCTGGTTTAGAATGTAGCTCCTGGGTCATAATGACAAAGTGGACATTTGGCAGCATATTCCACTTAAAACAGGAAAAATTAGGCTTAAAAACGGACCTGTAAATGGGTAAACTTTAAGTGTTCTGGCAGATTTTTTTTGCAAGAAATCTAAGTGGTAACAGATAAGGGGATGGGATCGTAGATAGGAATCTACAGGTGAGACTGTTCATATCATGCTTCCTTGCTCTGAAGTGTTCTAACCACACCACGGACAGACCAGTTTCACACTCCTGCTGGCCCATCCTTACTGAGGAAGAAAAGGTCTTACTTACCTGGCAGCAACGGGTGGGGACCAGCTTCCAGCTTAGCTCAGCAAGCCCAGAATCACCTGAAGGATGTGTTAAAACAGACGCACCCCCCACCCCCTGCCCCCGGTTAGCATGCAGCTATGAGGGTTCCAGAGGCAGGGACTAGCTCCCCATGAGTTCCCAGGGTGAGTTCATGCTGCAAGCCTGGGGCTACACTTTGAGAACCATGGACCCTGTGTGTTGCTTGGCCTTTTTTTGATCATGTGCTGTGTGCCCAGAGCCCTCACAGGAAGAAAATAAAAATGTAAGAAGTAATTTGAAAATGTTTTCCAGTTGACACAATGCTAAGTGTGAATTCCATACAGATTTTGAATCAGATTGGAGTGTTGAAAAAATTCCAGTCCTCCTGGGAGTCTTATTGATGGCCTCCTGGAGATGGTGGTTTGAGGCCTTTGGGAAGGATGCTGCGGACATGAATTTGTGGAGGGAAAGGAAGTGCAATGTACGGTGGCCACGTGGAAATATCCGCCCCACTCTGGACCTCAGCATCTTTTATGAGCTTCGTACAGTACTTTATTTTTTATTTTATTATAATTAATTTGTGTGTGTGTTTGTGGTACTAGGGATTGAACCCAAAGGCTGTACCATTGACCTACATCTCCAGCCCTTTGTTATTTTTTTATTTTGAGACGGCGGGTCTTGTTACATTGTTGAGGTTAGCCTCAAACTTGGATCCTCCTGTCTCAGCCTCCTGAGTCACTGGGATTACAGGCAAATGCTATTCCTAAAGTGCTTTAAAGAGCAGCCAGGGTTGAGCACCTGGGCTGGCCCCTGTGTTCTAGATATTCTTAATAATAGCAGTACCTGTGATTTAGGAGCTGTCCCTTGAGCCTGGTGCCTCCCTTGGCAAGTATCAGCTCGTCTAAGCTCCAGTGAGAAGTATTGTTTCCATTTTGCTGATGAGAAGAACAAGGCTCCGGGAGAACCAATAGTCAGTTAGTTGAACGTCACTTGAGCAGTAGAAGGTGCCGGAGGCTGGATTCACTCTCACCCACCTGCCTTCCAAGGCCTGTGTTGGTCTCCCAGCTCCTGGGCAGCCTCTCATTGCTGCTCAGAGGCCCCTGAGGCCCTGGAGCAGAGCAGGTGGAAAGACTGTGGGGGCACGGGCTGAGCAAGGCAGGAGCAAGAGGAGAGGGGCTGATGGGACTCTGTGGTGGCACCCGGGCTCCCAGATATCCAGCTCTCCTGGGAGATGTCCAGTGGAGCCCTGTGACCCCCCACACACCCCAGCAGAGGCAGCCACTGGGGGCTCAACTGCCACAGAAAAGAGGAACATGGGGGAGAGAGGCTTTTTTTTTTTTAACTTTTCATTTTGTGGTACTGGGGATTGAACCCAGAGGTCCTCTACCACCAAGCCACAAGCCATACCCCCATCCCCTCTTTAAAATGTTCTTTTTGGGGGGTTCAAGATAGTGTTGCTAAGTAGCTGAGGCTTGCCTTAGACTTGTGATCCTCCTGCTTGAGTTGCTGGAATTGCAGGCCAAAGAAAAGCTTGAAAAAAATAACTTTTATCCACCTAATTTCGTAACTCATGCATGCTCAACCAAAGAAACTGGACACTAACCCTGTCGTGGCTGCATACCTGGAGATAATGACTAGATAACATTTGCCCTCTAGATGGTCCATCTTGCCACAAATGTGGCGTCATGCGGTTCAACTGTTGAATGTAAAGAAAGTTCATTCACATCCTCTGGTTCAAAATGATTTACCTGGGGGCTGGGGGTAGAGCTCAGTTGGTAGAGTGCTTGCCTTGCATGCCCAGGCCCTGGGTTCAATCCCCAGCAACAACAACAACAACAAAAAAGATCTACCTGGGAGGGAGAAAGAGGCACTAACCGTCCTCCTAAGGCACAGTTGGTGCTACTCCAGGACCCCTGGGGTACCAGAACCCATGTGCTCAGGTCCCTGATGGCCATGGTGTGTATTTGCGTTAACTGCACACATCTTCCTGTATGCTTTGAGTCATCTCTAGGTCACTTATAACAGCGAATGTGTGAATCACTGTCACGCTGTGTCTCTTAGGGAGGAAGGACAAGGAGGAGGAGCCTGCACGCGTCTGGCACAAATGCGTTTTTATTTTTCTGAATATTTTTGTTCTGCGGTTGGTTGAATCCGCGGATGCGGAATCTGCGGATGCGGGGGGGGGGGGGGGGGGGGCTGATTGGGAATTCCCAGCAAGTCCCTGGGAAGGGCCTCTGGGTTCTGTTTCACTTTGGGAAACTGCCTGTCAGGGGCCTGGCTGCCCCCTGGGAGAATGCGCCTCAGCACCGTCTGCGACTTTCTTCCCAGAGGCTCCCTCGAGGGCCCTGTTTTCCCAAGTGAAGGAGACGAAAGGTGTGGGAAACGTGGCTGGGACCCAGGAGTTCACAGAGCACTGCTCGGCTTCACAGGGCTCCTAGCCCCCTGGCCAGGGGAGCCCCAGGTGCCCCCGGCTGCTGCGGGGCTGCTGTAGAGTAGTGGGAGTAGTGGGTGGGAAAAGCCTCCCTGAGGCCCCGGGCCTCTGCGTCCTGCTCAAGGCCTCTGGCTTATGTTCAGGTCCCGCTGACTCGTGGTTCACAGTCCTCCCAGGTTTGTTCTTGGGAGAAGCTGTCAAGGGTCCGCAGAGGCTGTGGAACAGTGGGCAGTGGGAACGGTGATTACCAGCCAGCAGGGAGACGGAAAGCGATACTACACACAAAACCACACACAGCACGGCGGTCGGGGGCCAGAGCGTGTGGGAGCCCACGATGCCACACACCACACTGTGGCCTCCCTGGGCTTGTAGGAGGGTGATGTGATCAGGGAGCCTCCTGACCCCAAACCATCAAGAAGAGTCAAATGATGGTCAGTGTACTGTGTGAGGAATGTGGTGTACAGTTTAATAAGCATTTCATCAAAAGCAACATCTTAGAGGATGTTTGGGGTTTAAAACTTGGTTACGTGGAAAATTCATGTGAGCAGAGAGAGAGTGCTCTGATTTAACTCGCAAACTTGGCTGGTCATACGCCCCACCCTGCTGGCTAAGCTGGGAGAGACGGGAGGTGGGCTGCAGCCCTCTCTTTGGTACTTCAGCCCAGAGGCGAAGGCTGCTCTGGACACCTACCAAGGGTTGGTTTCATCAGTGAATTTCAGTTCTTTATGGGTCTTCCCCCCACCCCCCACCTTTCTTTCTTTTAAAGATCCACTGCTGCGAGGTGGTTCTGCTTCGATTCTGGCTCTTTCTAGTTTGTGGATTTGTTCTTCCATTCCTTCCTTTATGCTGCCAGTATTGACTGAGGTCCTACTACGTAGCAGGGACTGAGCTAAGGGCTGCATGAGCAGTCAGGAACTCAGCTCCTATCCATCCACGACTACAGAAAGGGACAAATGTGAAGAAGGAAATGCAGTCGCCAAGAGATGGCCAGGAATGGCAAGGAGGGGCTGCTCTGAGCCTGCTGGTCCCTGGAGAGACCACTAAGACCTGAAAGACAGGGAGGCAGGATTCCCAGGATGAGGCAAGACCCTGAGGCAGGCTGCTGGGTATGGTGGGGACATCCGTGTGCTGGGTACAGCAAGAGATGGGGATGGAAGCTGAGTTGGGAGGGCTTGGACCCATCAGGCTGCCATTTACTTGTGGGGATTTTGAATGGTGGTTATTTATAGGATGGGCCAGTTGGACTAATAGGGTTTGATTCTCTTGAAAGCTGTGCCCCTAGGCTGCACAAGAGAGAGCAGATGACTCAGTGTAGAGCTGTTTCTTTTTCTAGAAAGCCAACTCTGAACTTTGACCTCCTGACCAAGACTCACTGTTTGAATTGGGTGGCCTGGGGCTCAGGCCACCTCCCCCACAAGGGCTTGTCACTTGCCAGACGCTGAGTTCAGATTCACCATCATGTGTCTTAGGTTGGCCCTCAACACCAGAGAGGGAAGAGGTGGCTCATAGCCAGTCCTGCCCCGGGCCCCGGGTTCTGTTTCTTTGTGACGCTTTCGTGTCCCTGCCTGTGATATGGGGCTTCGGCAGCCCTGCTGCCTCCCTGAGCTGTCCAGTAAAGCAGTCGACCATGCCACACCTCAGTCCTGTCGTCGCCCCTGGTAGTCACAGCCTCGTTTCCTTGGTCTGAGCTCCCCTCCCCCAGCTTCTTTGACTTCAGGATTTAGCAGCTGTTTGAACTTGGACAAGATGCTTCTCCTCTCTGTGCCTTGATTTCCTCATTGATGGAACCGGGGATCCAATAAGGTGGTTTGAGGTGCAGTGTGGCCTGTCTGTGGGGCGCTTCCTTCAGTGCCTGGCTGCGTCCAGCCCTCTGTGACGGTCACTGTGTGTCCCCTGCACTGTACTGGGAAGCTGAACTTAAGGTGAGTGTGTGGTTCTTAACTGGGGGCGATTTTGCTGATGTGGGCCAGTGTCTGGAGACATTTTGGTTGTCACGACTGGGACACAGGTGCTACTGGCATCTAGGGACAGAGGCCTGGACTGCTGCTTAATACCCTGCAGCGCACAGGATGGGCCCCCAAGACAGAATTCTGTGCTCCATAATGTGGACAGGGCAATCCCGGCTCCACGTGACTTCTCCACACGTGGCAGGGTGCCGTACTCTCCCTCAGCCTCAGGTCCCACCTGAAAAGCAGCAACTATGTTCACATGGTTGTTTTTTTCTTAAGTACTGGGGATTAAACAGGGGTTTAACCACTGAGCCACATCCCCAGATCTTTTTTATTTAGAGACAGGGTCTCACTAAGTTGCTTAGGGCCTTGCTAAATCGCTGAGGCTGGCTTTGAACTTGCGATCTTCCTGCCTCAGCCTCCCGAGTGGCTGGGGTTAGAGGCGTGCGCCACCATGCCCCCAGCTCCACATTAGTTTTTGACACCTTGACAAGTTCCAGGGAGATGACAAGACTAAACCCCTTCAGTTTCCACGGTGCTTTTGCAAGTGCATCTGTTTGGCCGTCAGGTGGTTTTGTGGAAGGAGGGACCTGGCACCTTGGCCTGCAGAGGAGGTAGTTCACAAGTTGGGGCTGCTGTGCCCAGCTCATTGTCATGAGAATGGGACCTCGAACTCAGGGCCTCTGGCTCAGCTCTTCCTGTCACACTGCTGCCGTGACAGCCATTCCCCATGTAAAGCAGGAACCTTTGGAGACGTGGCTTCCCCTTGAGTTCTTATCTTTTCCCTCCTGTCCGAGGCACTGCCTCCCCATCATGGCTGCTGTAGAGCACTGTCTTTGGCATTTCGTGACCACCCTTCCCTCCTGCCATCCTGCCCACATCCTCTCCCTTGCCGTCCAGTCCTCCTTCGCTCCAGCCGTGGCTGGTTCATAAGCATTTCCTTCACTTGCTGAGACTCTGGGAGTCGGCCACAGCGCAGGGGACAGACAGGCACCGTGGACTGCACTGAGGGCAGCAGTGTGTCCTGCTAACCAGCATGGCTGGCAGCTCCTCAGAGGATGGAAGAGGCTGCCCAGGAGCCAGCGAGCAGGAACCCGCCGAGCGTGAATCATCCTGTTACTGTGTCTCTGGGAATTTCAAACAAATTAATTTTTAAAATGAGTTTGAATTTTTACATCGGCACAGCATCGCTGTTAAGAAAGAAAAGAAAGTTCCTGCAACCCAGGAGGGTCCAATGCAAAGTGAAATCTTCCAGGCCCTGCCTCTTGCCACTCTCCCCACTAGCGGGAAGTCCTTTAGGTTGTCTGTCCTCAGGGTCGTGCCACAACAAAGATGTAGAACAGAATTCTGCTCCAGCCAGTTTCTCAGCTCCGACTTATGCAGCTCTCTCCTCCAAAGCCCCAGGTTTGAATTTCACCACACACCTGGGTCTGTTCCTCTGGAACCCATTGTGATTTATAGAGGCAGACAGGTCTGGTTCATTGCCAATGGCGGCTTGTAATCCTCACTTTCTTGGGCCATGTAGAAGGATGGCGCAGGTCTGGAGGGAGAGGGGTGCTGTTTCTTGTCCTGTGAACTTCAGGGACCCCTGGCCTGCATGCTGCTGGGCTGCCCTCCCTGGGCTTCAGGGCTGCTGCTGCTCTGGACCCGGAGGGTTGGGTGCGGACGGCTGTCTCAAGAGGAAGTCCTCACCCTCAGAGGCTGAAGAAAAACATTTAAAAGGCTTCGGTGAGATGCAGCGCTCCTGGCCACATCCTTGACAGACAAAGGAACGTGCCCCCCTTTGGGGCAGTGTCATCTCTCTGAATTTCCCTAGAACCACAAAGTGAGAAATAAATGCTTCCTTTTTTGGCATCGATAAGGAGGGGTGGAGCAGCTGGCAAGTGGGGTAGAAGAGGGGCTGCCTGGCCTGCAGGGTCATCTGGGGGCCACTTCCCCAAGCCCTGAGCAGGACCTCAGCCTGAGCTCCCCTGCTTGACTGTGGCCCCTGCTCCCAGGCTGAGGTGGTGGCCAGAGCTGGGATTCAGATCATCCCTGCCTGGTGGTGCAGGAAGACATTTGTTACCAAAGATCAGACCAAGCCCAGAAATGGGTGTTTTTCCAGTGTGCTCAGCTGGAAAACAGCTTGTGGTTTTCCCTTCAAATGGAAGAAAAGGTGGCTCCTGCATCTACGTGGTCCTGTGCCTCCTGAGAGCTGGGGCGTGCAGGAGAGAATTTGAAATGCTTTTAGATTTTTCTTAGAACTTGAAAATGGCGTGCAGGGGAGAACGAGGGAGAACAGGTGCTGGAAGAGCACTTAACTCTCCTTCCAGGGACCAAAGGCAAAGATAAAATGCCTTTTCTCTAAGTAAATGCCCAACCTGTCACTGGGCTTTGAATTTGAGTATCTTGACTCCAGGAAAAGGTGAACAGCCTGCCCCACGTGCAGGGCTCTGCTCCTACAGGCCTGGGGCATTTCCATCTCTCGCAGGGGCTCTCAGACTCTGTGCATGCCCAGCCCCCTCTCGAGTTCTGATTCCACCCTGGCCTGTTGTCCGTCTCTGGCGGGCATGTCTACAGCGAGGAATGCTGTCCAGCACTACAGAACCGTGCACACGTGCCTGCCCTGGTGCTTGGGGACAAGGGCCGGCCTGAGCTGTCTGACTCGTTTGCAGTCTGTGTCTGCTCTCGACCTCCTGCAGCACCTGCTCCTGCCTCAGGGAGGGAGAGCGGTCTTCATCTTGGGGTGGGCAGTCCCTGTTTGTGCCTCTCCTGTGCAATCTTCGGGTCCCCAGTTGATTCTGTCAATCATGCCAGGCGCACAGGTAGAGGGGCTTCCTCCTTTCTACTTCCTGTCTGTTCACTTGGCTGGGAAAGTAAGTCTGTAGTCTTGGTATGGGGGAGAGAGGACACATTCTAGAACTTTAACTGCTTAATTTGCATACAAAAACTAGACCAAATTTTTGAAGCAAATATGAAATCCTTCTTAAAAAAAAAAAACTTTGTGCATTGAAGGATTATTTTTTTTTTCCTTGTGTGGGTTGAAGTAACCTGGCAGAGGGTTTTGAAGAGAAGGGAGATGCATTTTTCATTTAGGTCCTCTAATGTGCTTGTCTTCTGAGAGGTCTTAAAATATTTATTAGGCTTGACATACAGTGAATCAGAGCAGTGATGGAACGAACGCTGAGCCCCGTTCTCTGTTGACAGGGGTGGGGGAGGGTGGGGTGCTTCTGTGGTCAAGTCCTTTCCTGGCGCAGTCCATTTGGAATAGTCCAAGATGCATGCTGAGATTGGGGTGGGTGTGGCACCTGGTGGGATAAGGACCCTGTGCTGGAAGAGTTGCCCTTGGGCAACTCTCTCTCCCCTCCCAGGCCCACCTCCAGCCGCCTGCAGGACTGGATCCCAAGGCCGTGCTGCTCAAGATTACACTGTAGGCATGCGGCTCACAGATGTGGAGCTGCCAGAATTTGGAACCTTTAAGCCACAGCTGTGTTGGCCAGGGCATGGGGTAGGCAGGGGCGGGGGAGATGCAGAGAGCAACTCAGCTGCCAACTTGAGTTTTCTGCTTCACTGGCTGCCTGTCCCTGGGACCCATCATCTGCTCTGACTCCACTCCGATGCCTTCTGCCCACCTTGAGTCTCAGGCCAGACTGGTCTCCATTTTCTTCCCTGCAGACAGTTGAAGGATTCTTATCGTGTTTAGGTGCTGGTCACAGTTCACCCAGGGAAGCCAGCTCCCCACCAGAGTCCTGGTTTGGTAGAACCATCTGAGACCCTGAGGGCAGCTTTTTTCTGTGTCTGAGCAGGACTGGGATGAGATGGGTCTGATGTTACTAGTGTCCTAGGGTGTGGTAACATGTGACCACAACCTGAGTGGCTTAAAACAGCAGCAACTTCTTCCAGGTCAGGAGGCTGGAAATCTGAAGTCAAGGTGTCGTCAGGGCTGTGCTCCTTCTGAGGGGCCTTCCTTGTGTCTTCCAGCTTGCAGATCGCCGTGGCTGCCAGCACACAGATCTCCACCTGTCTTCACATGGCCACCTCCCCGTGTGTCTCAGTGTGTCCTCTTCTGAAGAGGACACCAGTCCTTGGATGGGGACCCACCCTAAATGCAACGCGGCTTTATCATGGCATCCTTTACCAGCCCTATTTCCAAATAAAGTCACATTTTGAGATTCCAGGTGGACATACATTGGAGGGACATTCTTCAACCAGCTACTGACCTTTAGAGATATTTATTTTCCTCTTATGCACATGAACACACAGTTGAACATACCTGGGGTCATTGTTTTTAGATTTAATGTCATTGGTATTTAATATTCAGTCAATTAACACTCATGGGTGGTTTTGCAAGCTCAATTCTTTTCAGACCTTATTTTTGATGACTGTGTATTCTGCCATGGGAGTGGCCAGTGCCTGGTGGTGTGGGCTGGGTAGCTACCCAGCTAGAGTTGGCACCCCTCACATCCCTTGCTTACTGTTGAAATGTGACCCCACCACCACCAGTTCATATGTTGAAGTCCTATCCCCCATTACTTTAGAATGTGACTGTATTTGGAGATGGCCCATAAGTGGGTGTAATTAAGTTAAATGAGGTCATTGAAGTGGACCCTAATCCAACCTGACTTGAGTGTTTATAAGAAGAGGAGATTCAGACCCAGACACATACAGGGGGATGACCATGTGAGGACGGAGAAAAGATGACCATCTACAACCCGGGAGAGAAGCTTCAGAAGAAACCATCCCTGTTGGCATTTGGACTTCTGGCCTTCAGAACTGTGAGAGACTGTGTGTAGTACTTGTTATAGCAGCCAGAGCTGACCCATACACTCACCATCAGGCAAAGTACTGAGCCCCAAGCCCCCATTTCCTTCTCCGTAAAATCAAGGTCCTTGAGAATGTCTGAGAGAACGCACGGTCCATTGCCTGGCGGTGGTCACGTCTTGGTAGTGTTGGTCCTGGCCTGGTTCACTTCATCAGCCTCTGCTGTGCACACTGGGTGGTTTCTGGTCACTCGTGGAAAAACATTTATTGGATCCCTTCATGGCCATTTGTCCTAAGATAAATAACAACGTGGTCTGTGGCTGGGTACACTGCCTTTTCTTGGGATTGATTTTTAGGCGCCTCTGTGTCCTCTTGGCTGTCTTGCTGAGTCCACAAGGAGCTCTGCGGTGGGAGTGGGAAGCTCCTAAGCCCATGCCTGGGAGGCCCATTGCTGGTGGGAGTGGGAAGCTGGCTCTGGACCCCATGTAGTGCCATCAGGCTGCTCACAGCCAGAAGGATGAGGCCAGTGGAAGCCACATCCTTTCCTTTTTAAAATCTGTCTAGGCCTCATGGCCACAGCTGCTTCCTGGTGAGTCTGTGGCACTGGGAGGTGGGGAGGCCCCGGGGCAGGTAGCCTCAGCCTGAAGGACTTCTGGGCTTGCTGGGGCATTTCACACCTGCCGCAGCAGGGAGTGGCCCTCAGGCCCTTTTGACATAGTTCCTGCCCCTTCCTGCTGAGCTGGCATCCTGGAGGGCTGGCGAGAGGGGCCTGCGGCCTCTTGGGATCTCCTGGTGGCCGTTGCAGCATCTGAGCACCCTCTCAGCCAGGCAGCCTCCTGCCTCCCTGCCCTCCAGCCCTGGGTGCCTCCAGAGCAGCCCTTTTTCTGTTCTCCTTTGAAGTCTGAGCCTCAGAGCCACTACAGACAAACAGGATGTTCCTCTCCCACACACGGAGACTTCGTGTGTGGGAGAGGAGGTCACACCGCATCCTGCCCTGAGTGGTGGGTCCCATTCGCTGTGGATCTGGGGGCGTGAGGGGATACAGGCTGCATGCCCCGGGGGCCTCACAAAGCCAGTTCCTTTAGTCACACTTTGAACATCTGTTCTGGACTTTCAACTTATAGGTATCTAGAAGGTCCCTCTGGGGACCCTGTGCCCAGCAAGGCTGAACAGGGCAGGTGGTGAGGGACAGTGACACCTGCTTTGCACGTTTGTGGGAGGCCATGAAAGGGTAATGGCCTTCCTCATCTCAAGCCTCATCCCTGGCTAGGATTTTTGCATCTTCTGGGATTTTAAAAAATAGTTTCTCCAAACCTCAGCAAATCATAATCACACATAGGATTACAAGATTGCTTCAAAGTAGATCAGTGCTCTAAAGAGCTTGGGCAAGGCTGGAAGGGCAGTTTAAAGAGCACCCAGCTTCCTTGAATCCTTCCTGGCCGTGGGCTGGACTTACTGCAGCATGACCTGGGTGGTTGGGTTCTCCTGCAGTTGCAGCCAACTTTGGAAAATGAAGGTATGAAGGCTGAAGGTTCCAGTTGTTTCCAAAGGCATTGCCCATCCCCCAAGTCGATGTTCTGAGGTCTTAGAATCCATCTGATATTTAGTTTACAAAACTCTGTGTTGACCGAGGGTGGGTTTAAAAGATGTCAGGATTTTACCACTCACTTGACAACCCCGCCTGACGGTGAGCAACCTTCTAGGCTCTTCTGAAACTTTCTGCTTGTTGGAGCCTGTGTTTGTGCTGAAAGAGAACGCACCTTGGGTGCACTGTGGATGTTTAGACCTCAGATGTCCTGAAAATTGACAGGTGAGGGAGGGAAATAAAGGGCGAGGGCTTTCTTAAAAAGAGATTGTCCATACAGAAGAAAAGGATTTGCTTTCCTTCCCTACCCACGCTGCAGGTGAGGAGGAGGACAGGCAGCCTGGGATTGGTTGCTGGGAGTTCTGTTCTGCTACCTCCAGCTCTTAGAGAAATGCATCCCTGTATTATCTCTCCAGATATAGTGGCAATTCTTAAAGGGCCCTTTCATACGAAGGTATGAATCAGTGCAGCGTGAATCTGTTCTGCCGTGCAAAATAAAGACATATTTGTTCATGTGACTCTCTAAGCTATATGTTCCATTGAAATGATTGCATAATGACCAGGAAATTTGCCTCATCTAGCGCATGCCTTACTTTAGCTTTCTTTGTGTATTCTTTGGCACACGGTAGGTATTTAATAAATATTTGATAGGATGATTCATGGCCTGGATTAGCTGCAGCCTTCAGACTCTTTCTCTTTCCTCCTCAGATCTTCAACCTCATGAAGTACGACAGCTACAGTCGCTTCTTAAAGTCTGACTTGTTTTTGAAATACAAACGAACCGAGGAAGAGGAGGAAGATGAACCCGATGCTCAAACTGCAGCTAAACGAGCTTCCAGAATTTATAACACATGAGCCCCGAAAAGCCAGGACTACCGCCCTCACCAAGCAAAGGGGCTTGCTCTCAGGACTGTGTGGGGTTATCATTGCTTTGTTATGTGCAAGGACCGAGATGTACAAAACCCTTCAATGGGGTGTGTGTATTTTATTAACTGCTTGACCAGTAAGTTTTGCATGATGGCTAATCTTACATAAAAATAGCTTTGAAGTTTCAGTTCACAAAACAAGCAAACAGAGGTTCCTTCCACACTGGACGCTTGGGACATTTAATAGCTTGATTAAACTTCACGTGAGGCCACAAGGTGAAACCTACAGCCACTTTTACCTTGTAAGTCTTTGCCCGGCCTCTGTGGCAAGGGATTGTGTGTGTCACCAGATTCACTTGCAAATTAACTCGAGCATGAATTCATGTGACATCAGGCTCCCAAGGCTGTTGTCTATCAGTTGTCTTTTGAGTTCAGTTCTTCTTGAGAGCAAGTTCAGTGCTGGACAAAGAAAATGAGTTGCTGACAGCCTAAAGATTTGGGGAGTTGCGTGTGAGCAGCAGCAAAGGGTTATTATTTCTTGTGCGTGGGTTGGTCCTGGTTTTGCTCGCAATCCGTGACATTTCATGCCACACAGATAAATAGTTCAGCTCAACAGAAATAAGATCTCACTTAACCAGGAAGGAAAAAAAGACAAATGGGAAATTGTTCAGGGTGCCCTTACCAACCCCAGGTGGTGGTGAACAGGACTATGGCATAGACGGGTCCTGATCATGGAGTTGGTAGGAATATACCCCTTCTCCCAGAGCCCGTGTGGGGACAAATCACAATCTTTCTCCTCTGCCTTTGCTGGACTTTTTTCCTCTGGCTTGAGACCTCAGGCAGGGAGTAGAGGTGCTGCTCCGAGCCTGCTTTTCTTGTTGGAGAGGCTGTGAATGGAGCATGGTGGGCCCAGTGTTCCCTGCCACCCCAGAGAATTCCTCCTCTACAGTGGAGCCCACCAGGTCCAAGCCAGGCTCGGTTCCCTTTACTTAAGGTCCCTGCCATCTGCAGGGCCTGCTGCTATTTCCCCAATGTGTTTGCCAAGCCTCAAACTCTGATTTGTACAAAGTAACCAGCCTCGGTTGCTTGTAAGCCTTCTAGGCATTTCCATTTGCAAAATTCCCTGATATTGCGGTGACTGTATAATTTATCAAACAGGACCTTTTGGAGAGAGAGTGGAGGTGAGTTCTATAATCTCCCTGGGATAATGCCCATTATAAACCATGAACTGGTTCTGTTCTGGATAAGCCAGTTTGTAGCCTCCCTACTGATGACCTTCCAACAGACAGTCCCCCACATTCCCTAGCCGGGTCATCCGTCCACTATGGTTAGGTGCAGTCCTTCCATCTTGGGCCTGGGGGGGAGGATGGCCTCTGGGAAACATTCACCACTGAGGACCAAGTAACCCCCCCGACTGTCCGTCAGAAGTAGCAAACATTGTCTCCGCTGCCTCAGAGCTTCCCAGACAGGACTCCTGCCTCTGCCTTCTCTGCCTGTCTGAGGACCTGGGCATGAGACAGGGATGCTGAGAAGGACACCCAAGGCTCCTGGACCAGAGAAATATGGTCACAGCCAAGCAGAATAGATGGGTGCATGCTCAGAGTGAAGATGCGAAACAACACGGCTTCTGCAGCTCGGCTTCCTCTGGATCGGGCAGAGTGTACGGGATGCGGATGTGCGAGGGGCATCCCACAGGTGCAGAGTGACGTGCGGCTGCGGGTGGCCCCCTTTGGGCTGGGAAGGGAGGTGGGCTGGAGGCCTCGCTCCGAGTTTCCCCCTTTCACCACTGGGTTCAGGGGCCCTTTTAGATGATGATCTTTTTATAAGGCCCTAGGTAAAGGAAACAGCCAGCAGGTTGTCTACCAAAGATATGCCACCCCTCCCTGACTTGCTCCTGCCCGAGCTCCTGCGTCTGTGCCACTCACGGAACTGAGGCACGTTCAGAGTTCAGAGTCCTGACACAGTCGCAAAAGGAAAACGGAAAAAGCACAGGGAATCCCTGCGGCCAGATGAACGCCTCTCTCCAGCCCTTCACTTCCATCTTTCTGTCTGTCCATCTGTTCTCTCATCCATCCATCCGTCTTTACATTGGGTCTGCACTGGGTGAGGGATAGTGGTTTTTATTATTGATCAGGTCTAGTAAAGCCAACAGCTCAGGAGACGTTTTCCACTGAAAAGAGTCTGCTACAGTTCTGAAGAGGAGAAGGCACACTAACTAGGTTGGGCAGGGTCACACGGGAGTGCACCAGGGTCTGTGAGAAGGCAGAAGGGCAAATCGTGAGCGGGAGCCTTCATTGTGGTTTTGTTGGCAGAGGCAAGATGGTCAGCAGGCTGACTGGCTAGTTTGCATCATTTCACTGGACTCTGGGATGTTTGGATTGTCCCCATTTGTCTGGTACCTGGCTCTGGGGTGATTAGGGCAGGTGAATAGGGGCCCAGAGCAGGAGAGCCTGGTAGGGAGGTGTCACATAAAGGTTATATGCTCTGGGTTGGCTGTGCCTGCGGAGGAAGCAGCCAGCCCCAGGAGGGACAGCCCCTCTGGGGTCAGCAAGGCCCCAGATGCCCAAGTATCAGATAAAAAGACCCGCTTATAACACGGGCTCAGCCTGCAGGCCGTGGGTGTTCTGTTGTGTTTGGTGGGGCAAATGTTTTAAATCTTGCAGTCCAGATTCAAGCAGAGCCTGAGTGTCCTCTCCACTTGGCCACAGGCCCCTCTGTTCCCTAGTGCACTATAGCGGGCTACTCACATATTTATGTTAACCTCTAGCTCCGAGTTCGCACACTCACCTTCCTTATGTGGGGACACAGCCTGCTGACCTTTTCCTCTGACTCCGCACTTGCTCACCATCCCTCCTGATCCACTCTGCTGGCCTGCCCAGCTTTCTGAGTGGAAGTTCAGGTCCGTTTCCTCCCTGTGGTCCTGCCCCGTCCTGTGGAGCTCCCCCCGCAGGCCTGGTGGGAATCGCTGCAGGCTGGCAGCGAAACTTCCAGGTGCCTCTTTCCCTTTGCCTTAGAGGAGATTTGAGATGAGAACACAAAAATAAAGGACATGACCCACACAGCCACATGCCTGTGAGTGGCTGAGGCTGAAGCCGAAGCCCCACCTGCCTCCTGACCCCGCTCCCTTTTTGGTCTGTCGAAGGCCTGGAAAGACCCCTGGAAGCCACTGCTGTGGTGAACACTGGCCTGTGTGTGCGTATTCACTCATGTGACAGATATTTAACAAGCACCTACCACGTCAAAAAGTAGATTCGAGGATGAAAGAGGCATGAACCCTGCCCCTCAGGGAGCAAATGTGATGATATAAGTTCTTCCCTAAAAACCGCCATAGGAAGGAAAGTGACCCTCCTCTGGGAGGGGGCTGGAAGGACGGGACCAGCTGGTTGTGCTCAGCTCTTAGCACACAAGCTGGGTTGTGACTTCCCCCTAAATACCAGGATGTCAAGCTTCATGTTGACAGTGATGTGAAGTCCCAAGTCCTCCATCCCAGGGATCAGCTTTTCATTTCAGCCGCAGGTGAACTCCAGATACGGACTGGATGGTCAGTCAGCGGAGTCTCCCCCAGGGCTCTGCCAACCAGGTCTACACCCCTCCACGTGTCACGGAGTTGGGGGCTGATTCATTGGTACCCACCTCCCGGGCCCCAGCTCTGAATCTGAGAGGACACTTTGTTTACAAGCTTTGCAAACTACTAGGCAAGCAAAGTCACGGCTCACATTCCATCTCTGTTTACTTTCATTTTGGCTGTGGATGTTCTAGAACTTGCGTTTATTTAAGTGCTAAATGGTCTTGTACCCACAGCTTCCAGGGGTTTTTCAATGGCTTTTCTTCACGAGGTTAGCAGGCTGTAAAGGGATGGGGACCGGAGGCAGGAGAGAGGAAACTTCCATGTGGACATCGTCCTTAGACCTTGAGCAGAGCAGGGCTCTCCCTGGGCATTGCAAGTCCAAAGTGGCCCATGCAGAAAGCTGAGGTCCCTCTTGTTAGGGCCTTTGAGCCAGGGTTACAGGTGGCACCTGCAGTGGCTGCTACAGCCTCCCAGCTCTTCTAGGCATTTCCATTTGCAAAATTCCCTGATATTGCAGTGACTATGTAATTTATCAAAGACCCTTCGGAGAGAGAGGGGAGGTGAGCTTAACAATTTCCCTGGGATAATGCCCATTATAAACCATAAATATGGTTTATATCGTCTGTGCTGCCCACTGCATACCCCCAGTGTATAAATATGCACACAAACTGGGGCCAGCTGCTCACTCTGAGTAAGCTCTTCTTTACCTTCTCCTTGTTCTAAGAATAAAAATTTGGGTCATAACTATGGCCTCATGGCTGCAAGGCCAGGGAGATCCGAGCCCAGCCCCACATCCTGCTGCCCGGCTGAGGCTCTGCCTCGCCTTCTGGGCCTCATTTGGGATCTGCAAGCAGTGCGTTGTTGCCTCCTCTGCTCAGAACAGCTTGCTCCTGACCTTGGCGGCTCTCCTCCTGGCCAATCAAGGCCTGATGCTAGCTTCTGGGAGAGTCCATTCCTGAGGAACTCTGGGAGCAGCCCCTTGACCCTAGGGCTTCTCCCAGCCCCTCCAGAGCCCCAGGCATGGCTGGTTATCTGTTGCTGGTTTGCGACCTGTCTCCTAACGACAGGGGCTGCTTCACTGTGTTCCCAGCCACCAGTCCAGGGCTTGGCCCGGAGTAGCCACACAGCAGATGCTCAGAAATATTCCTTGAGTGAATACCAAAAGGGCCAGGATCTAAAATTTCAGTTGATCTCATTCACAGCCTGGCACCTCGATGTTGCCCCTTGGGAAAAGGTCAACCCACGTCGTTGTCATAACAAAACAGATTGGAGGCTCAGAGGATCCCACCACTTCCTGAGTGCCTCCCACGGGTGGGGGGTGTACATCAGAGTGTCACTCTTGTGCAGCAGATGTGACTCCTACAGATGGGTGGGGGGAGCTAATCTCAGAACACTGCACCTGTCACAGTTACCGTGGCTGCAGTTGGTGTTACCAGGACTGGAACCCAGGTCTCTGGACCCCACAGTCCACCCCTTTTCACCATACCTGCCCAGGCCAGGTTCCAGCTCAAGCAAATCATTGGCCATTCCATCTAGAAAACACGATCCTGGGAGAAGGCTGTCACCCACCAGTCTTGGTCCAGTCTTCCCTTTTTTCTGCAGGACACACAGAGAGGGCCTGGCCCCAGCCAGGGAGGCAAGGCCCATGCTCTTTTAAAAGTCCATTTTCATGTTTGCAACTAGTTTTTTTTTTCCTTTAGTGATATATCGTGAACGTCTTTCCACGCCAATAAACATAATTATACAGCATCCAAAAAACAGTCCTGTTTTGAGATTATCTAGAAGATAAATATTTCCCTTGTGCTAATTCCAGCACAGTTTATATGCTGTTTTGCAACGTAGGCAAACTGTTTTCTTCTTATTTAAGCATTTAAACTCTGTTTTTTAAACTGTTATGGCATACAGATCGACTCGCAGTAACAGATGTCTGCTTGATAGAGTTGTTTCCCAGGAAAAGAATCTGCTGGGTTTTGGTCTCCAGAGGAAGGATGACTTAGCAAGTATGTGGCTTTTGGTCCACTTGTCACCCCGCTCGCCCTCTCATGGTCGGGGAAATGACACAGGGCTGCAGTCTGCTTTGTAGCGATCTGTATTTACAGTCCTCGGCTGATGACAGAGGCGAGGCCCTGGTCTCCCAGGAGGCTACTCTGTCCCTCCAGGGGCAGATTTCTCCGCACTTTTCTAGGCCGGGTAAGGTCACTGGTTATGACCCAGAGACATGAAAATGTTTGCACTTTTACTAAATTTGCAGGTGTTTTCGTCAGTGTTGGTCCACTGTGACCAGAAGATCTGATAAGAACAATTCGAGGAGGGAAAGTTCATTTGGCTCACAGTTTCAGAGGTCTCAGTCCATAGATGGTCAACTCCATAGCTCTCGGCCTGAGGTGAGGCCACAGCATGGCAGAAGGGTGTGGCAGAGGGAAGCAGCTCAGGCAACAAAAAAGGAGACAAAATACAAACCCTGGAAGCACACCCCAGTGACCCACCTCCTCTAGCCACTCCCCACCTGCCTACACTACTGCTCAGTTAATCCCTATAAGTGGATTAATCCACCAGTTAGGTTACAACTCTCAAAATCTAATTATTTCACCTCTGAACGTTCTTACATTGTCTCACACACGAGCTTTTGGGGGCCACCTCGCTTTTAAACCATAACTGTAGATTTCCCAGAATCTTGCAGTTGAAGAACCTCTGTCAATCACCACCATCATCACCAA
Source organism: Marmota flaviventris (assembly GCF_047511675.1). NCBI lineage: Eukaryota > Metazoa > Chordata > Mammalia > Rodentia > Sciuridae > Marmota > Marmota flaviventris. The sequence goes on from NC_092501.1 coordinate 11,427,013, forward strand.
CGTCACTTTGCTGTTGGCTAGCTCAAGGATTTTGGTTATGATCATGCCATGAAGTTCTGCTGCCTAAATTCTAACCCTAGCTGTTCCATCTAATCCTAACTGTTCCATCTTGGGGAAGTCACAGCTTTCTGAAGCCTAAGTTTCCTCACCTGTTAGAGGGGATAATATCAGTGTTTATGCCTTTGTCTGTTCAAGCTGCTATAACAAAATGTCTTAGACTGGATAACTTATAAACAATAGAAATTTATTGCTCACAGTTCCAGAGACTGGGAAGTCCAAGATCAAGGTGCTGGGAGATTTGGTGTCGGGTGGGGAGGGCCAGCTTCCTCCTAATGGTGCTCCTCACTGCATCCTCACATGCTGAAAAGGGCAAACAGGCACCCTCAGGTCTCTTCTATGAGGGCTCAATTCCATTCTGAAATTGGAGCCCTGGTGATCTAATCATCTGCCCAGAGGCCCTACTCTTGCTGTAGTCTCATGGGGTCAGGTTTTAGCATATGCGTTTTGGAGGGACACACACATTCAGAACCTAGCACTACATGAGACTCAATGGGGCAATACACATACGGGCATTGCCGGGTGCCCGTAGGCAAGCTACGGAGAGGCGGTGTGGTCTGTCCATGGTCACAAAGGGAAGGGCAGCAGATCCATGGTTTGGTCTGATCACTGACTCTCAGGTTGGGGGTCTTCCCACGGTCACTTTCCCCCTCCTCCCCTCCACACTCTGCTGCCCTTGTCATTTGAGCAGCCTCAGGAAGGGCCTCCAGGTCAGTGAGCTGGATCTGAATGATTGCAGTCTCCAAAACGAGGGCCTTCTCAGAGCAGGGTCCAGAGGACACCTGGGTGTCTCCGGGTCCCAGAGGAGGCCGGGCCAAGGGGCAGCCACGGACATGAGAGTGAGACCTGGTGACAGATGCCCCTGCAGCCAGGTCTCCAACCTGGAGCCAGGTTCCTCATCAAGACTGGTGGCCCAGCAGAGGCAGGGACGTCTGAGAACACTCTCAGGGAGTTGGCCCGGCACTCCAGGGGAATGGTGAGAAAGCTGGAGCTGGGGTGTCTCTTCTCCAGACATTTTGCATCTGAAGGAAGGGGAAAGGGACTGGAAGTCTTTCTTTGGAGGCCACTTGGATCTCGGTGGCTTTCCCGTGGCAAGAAGAATGCTTTCCAGGATGTGCAGGGCTCACAGCCTTCCTGAAGTTCCCAGCTCTACCTCAGGGGGGAGCTGGTGAGCTGCAGAGGGAGGGCATCCCTGGGCTGCCTTCAGAGGAAGGCTCCTGCTGGAGGGAGGACATTTGGAGGCCCTGGCCATCCTGCATGGACCCTCTTTTCCCCAGGGAGGTACCCTGAGGAGCCCCCTCCCCAGGTCCAGTTGTAAGGGGTCTTGTAATAAACTGCTTCCAAGAGCCCAGGTCCAGGATAGGTAGCCGTAGAGCTGCCAGGTTGATGCCAGGTGACCAAGGCCAATGGCCTGGCTTCCAGGTACAAGTGGCACAGAGGCTGGTACTGCACTGGACAGTGCTTCTCTCTCTAGCCCAGTCCCAGGGCTGTTGGTCAGAGGTAGGGGTTTTGAGGCTGACCTAAACTGCAATGAGGTTTTTTCCCACCTCCTTTCACTGGTTTTTGGTATACTCACTCCTCACTTTGACCTCTGCCAGCCCCAAATATCCAGATGGCCATCACTTGGAGAATTCTGTTCATTTTATCCATTTAAAAATCAATGCCATAGGAGGGTATGGTGGCACATGCCTGTAATCCCAGGTACTTGGGAGGCTGAAGCAGGAGGATCACAAGTTCAAGGCCAACCTCCACACCTAGTGAGACCCTGTCTTAACATAAAATGAAAAAAGTGCTGGGGATGTAGCTCTGTGGTAGAGCACCCCTGTGTTCATTCCCATGTACTGAAAAGAAAAATCAACACCAGTGTATTTTTTTAATAATTTGGAAGAAATGTTCTGATGTATTTATTACTTAAAGAACTGCAAGACTTTGTACAATAAACTGCCCAGTACTAATGTTAGACTAACAAAGAGATCAAGAAATGATTGGTCGGATACACAGAAGCTTAAAAGTTTAAAATGGTTGAGACGTTAAACATCTCTCTTGCCCATTGCTTGATTTTAAAAGCACATGTTCAAATCTTGATCTTTTAGTTGAGTGTTTGTTCTGAAATATAGTAATTATTTTAGAAATTTCCAAGATAAAAAGCTAAAATTTCACTCTTTCTTCCCTAATTTGCTGGAATGCATGTGTGTGCGCGCGCGCGCGTGTGTAGAAAACATTTTTAAAACAACAGGCATAACTAACGCTCATTTCAGTAGATGAATCTCAAGTGGGCCATTCAATGACTATCCACACATAACTCCAACCAGATCAACTTGGAATACTTCCAGCATCTTGGGTACAATTTTTAAGGGGTGTTGTCTTAGTGCGTTTGGGCAGCTATAACAAAATACCTTAGACCAGGGGGTTTATAAACATTGGAAATGCATTTCTCAGAGTTCTGGAGGCTGGGAAGTTCATAATGAAGGCCCTGGCAGACTCCATGTCCCGTGAGGTCTACTTCTTCATAGACAGACATCTTCTAGCTGTGTCTGCATCACATGGTGGAAGGGTCCAGGCAGCTCCCTGGGGTCTCTTTCATAAGGGCACTAACCTCTGTATGAGGACATCAGCCTCATGACCTAATTCCCTCCTCAAGGTCCCACCTCTTACTTCGTTTGCATTGGTGTCTAGTTTCAACCAATGATTTGGGGGCTTGGGGGACACAAACATTCAGATAATTGTAGGCACCTTCTTGAGAAGTCAGCCCAGGAGAACACTTGGTGTGAGTCCTGGGGCCAGGGGTCGGTGGCATGCTGGGGCTGGGGTGTCAGGGCTCCCAGGACCCTCACGGCCATCCTGCCATCCATCTCTAGTGTCTGTTCTCAGCGGGTAGAGAATGTCAACGCCCTGTCCCAAGTCCTGCCAGCCATGTGGAGTGAGAACAAAGTGGCCTCTCCTTCATTCATGGAGCTCTTGGGGGTTCTCTTGATTTTTTTTTTCCAGTAGGGAAATAGGTTACTTCACGAAGCCTTCAGCCGCCCAGTTCCATCAGTTCCCCTGGTATGATTCTGAGGCAAAGCTGGGAGGACGTCCAGTGGATTTGTCCCCATCTTCACATTCCTACCTCTTACTGCTGACAAATTTCCAGAAACACATTACTTTTAAAAAACTTCATTAGGACAAAACTTTCAGAAAAGTGAAAATATGATTACAATAAAGTCATCGCCTATTCTTCATAATCATGAATACTCTGCCATGTTTCCTCCAGCTGTTCCTATTTTTTTTTTTGCCAAACTATTTTAAAGAAAATCAGGCATGCTGCTTTACCTAAAACAAGAATATTGATCACACCTAATGAAATGAACAAAAGTTCCCAGTACCTTCTGATACCTGTTCCACATTCAAACTTCCCCCAAATATATATATATTTTTAAGAGGCAGGGTCTCACTGAGTTACTTAGGGCCTCACTGAATTTCTGAGGCTGGCTTTGAACTTGCCATCTTCCTGCCTCAGCCTCCTGAGCTCCTGGGATTATAGGTGTGTGCCATAGCACCCAGAAAGTAGAATTTTTTAAATGTCCTTTTTTTTTTTTTTTTTCCAAACCAGGATTTAATCAAGGAGCTGGCATTGTAATGTCTCGATTTAGATCAGTTCTCCAATTTTTTAAAAAAATATTTATATTTTTAGTTTAGTTGGACACAAGACCTTTATTTTACTTATTTTTATGTGGTGCTGAGGATCGAACCCAGGGCCTCGCATGTGCTAGCTGAGCCACAACCTCATCCCAGTTCTCCAATTTTCTTTTTTATATATTTTTTTAGTTGTCAATGGACGTTTATTTTATTTATTGATATGTGGTGCTGAGAATCGAATCCAGCGCCTCATACATGCTAGGCAGGCCCGCTGCCACCGAGGCACAACCCTAGCCCGGGTTCTCCAATTTAAAAAAAATATTTAATGACCCTGATTTTTCAAAGAGACCAGGCCCAAGTAGACTATAAACTGCCCTGTGCTCTGCATTTGTTTTATTACTTTTTCTTGTTGTCCTTTAACTTGTATGTCCCCTCACTTCTGAGAAGGAAATAATATTTCTTACACTGACCTCTCCCTTAGTCCAAAAGCAATTTTCTTCATTCACTCTGCCCTTAGTATCTCAGTCGTTTTTTCACAGTGTTCTTAGATTAAATAAACAAACATGAACCGTTTCATTTAAAAAAAAGTCAGGTCCAATAAAATTTAATAAGTGTGTGTTTCTAACTTAAAAAGCATTAGGAACCATTTGAAAAGAATAACATGCACAAATTAAAAAAAAAAATAAAAAGAAGAGCATTTCTATTTCAATTTCAAATAACCAAAATTCCTTACTCCCTTCCAGCGGAGTCAAGGGGACAGTGCCTGCTTCTCCTGGTGACAATATGTGACAACACACAGTATTGCCAGCTGGGAAGACCTGGTTCCTGGCTTGACTCAGGCGCCTGAAGTTCTCTGTCCCCCCGATTCCTGTTGCCATCTTTGCTCTGTTTTGTCCACAGACGTCGGATTTCATAGGTTGGCAGCCTCCAGGTCACCTCTGGGACTTTCCAGACCACTTAACAACTGTGCAGGTGACTGTGGACTTTAAGGGCAGCGAGCCTTAGCCAGCCCTCCTTGTCCAGGGGAAGCAGGTGGAGACACCCACAGGCTGCTGCTGCAGCTGACAGATGGGCACCAGGACTTTGGACTCCCAATCCAGTGCTCGGTGCCCCTTTCTTGGTCAGAAGCCCCCTTGCTCGGCCCCTGGTTCCTTTCTGTCAAACATACCCCATAGAAATCTTGCAGGAAAATAAGGGGTCATGGGAATTTCAGGGAAACATCAATGAACTTTAAATAAATCTCACTCTCCGTGTCCCCATATGCATTAGGACAAATTCTCTTAGGTCACCTTGGACAGAGAGTTTGTTCTCAGGGGACAAAATGGCAAAGACAGCAAAGGACAGCCTCAGTGAAGAAAACCTGGTGTTGACCCAGTCAACAGGGATTTCAGACATGACAGTCACTCAACTCCGAGGTGGGCTGGACCCAGAGTTGAACAACCCACCCCTGCCTTCTAGCAGCTGAGCAGACAGGGATTTTTTTTTTTTTTTTTTTTGTGGTACTGGGGATGGAACCCAGAGGGGCTCTACCACTGAGCTACATCTCCAGCCCCTTTTATTTTTTAGTTTGAGACAGGGTCTCTCTAAGTTGCTGAGCTGAACTTGAACTTGCCATCCTCCTGCCTTAGGCTTCCCATGGGACTGTGCCCAGCTGAGCAGAGGGACATTAATAATGTGTATCAGGCTTGACATGGAGTCAGGGTGGATCTAACAGCGTTGTTACAGTTTTCCAGATACAGGGACAGACCCCACCTGGTGTTCCCCACCCTTACCCCATACCCACTGAGGCCATTTTCTCCAAATCTCAGTAGGTAAGAGGAATTTGGGGCCCTTTCTTCAAAAATAATTCACCAATATTTCCTTGATGAATTTTAAAATTCTAAGTTGAAATGTTGGGGCCTCTCTATGGCTTCTTTATTGCCTGGTAAGTATGGCCTGTACGACTATAAAGATTTTTCCAGATCACACATACATATTTCCACTGAACCCAAAAACAGCCTGTGAGGCCTGCAGGGCAGCCCATCTTAGATGGAGGAGTAGAGTCTCAGGCCCAGGAGGTGTTCAGCACCACCAGGGGGACATGGGTGGCAGAGCTGGGCCCTGAGCCCGGCCCCTGACCGCAGCCCCAGGGTGGCCTGCCTGTTGCTTTTGTTAGATGGCAGTCCCTTTCCAATGCCCTTCTCGAAAATAACTTCACCTCAGATCTACAGAGAAGCGCTGGGAATTCTGGCAAATCGAGTTTAAAAGAGTTTTCCTTAAATCTCCTACCCACCCAAACGTTTTGGGCACTTACCAGGCACTGTGTAGACACTGTTGCGTCATCTCCTTGGTTGGTGTGGCTGGGGAGGATGGGAGCAAGGATGGAGGTGGCAAGTACCCTTCAGGGAGGTGATGCTCAGGAAGAAGCCAACCTGGCGTGGCAGGAGGGCGGTCCCTGCTCCCTGGAGGCATTGGGGCAGGACTGGGCCAGGAGCTGGAATGTGTCATGGGGACTCTGGCCTCCCATGGGATGGGATGAGCAAAACCCAGAAAACCCAGAAGCCTGTCCAACTCTGATAGGCGGCTTACGTTGTGGGAGAGGCCTCTCAAGAAAGGCCTCCAAAGAGAAAAGAAAGAAACTCAAATTTTCATTTTCACCAGGGGGCAGAGGGGCTGGAAATGAGCTTAGATAGAGATTTGGGAAAGAAAAATATCCCCAAAGTCATGATTCATTTCAGTGCTAGTGCAAGGTTTTGAGTGGGAACTCCAGACAGCTTTGAGGACACCACGACACAAAACAATCTCAAGGGACGTAAATATTCACACAGGAGCTTCCTGTTACCAGCTGCCTTTGAAGGACCCCTCTATTGACAGCTGGGCCACCACCCACACACTATGGGGATTGTGTGTCGCCCAGAGAGATTGGGTTAAGACCCACAATCCAGGAAGTGGGAGAAGAAGGTGGAGAGAAATAGAGGGAGGTGCTGGGTGAGAGATTCAGGATGGGGTACAGAGAAATGGGGAGGCAAAACAAGTTCCCCGATCTTGGCATTTGGCTCTCCTGCACGGTTTCAGGGGAAACAGAAGAACAGCACTGAATGGTGCTGCTTCACCTGCTACCTGCTGAGACTGGACCACGCGGAGTCTGGGTTTTACCAGGTTCACTTATTAACTCGAGGACTTCCTGAGGACAGGCCAGTGGAGGGGTCGATGCTCACGTTGTGGGAAGCAGCTAGAGGCTTCGTGTTCACCTCATTTGTCCCAGAAATGGTGCTGCCCTGTGGCTGCAGCTCCTGAGGCTCCTCAGCAAGAGCCCCACCCTCTAGGTAATCTTCCAAGGTATCTCCTACACACAGACAAGTCCAGAGACAGGCACACAGGTATCCAGTGCCCACTCAGCAGACAGGAAGGTGAGGCCCAGAGGCAGCAGGCCTGCTACATGAGGAAGAGTTTGCCCTTGCTTTTTTCGATCTCACCTGGAACACTTCCCACAGTGCCTGCTGCCTGCCCCGGAGCACCAGGCTCTCCCCCTGAACTGGGGCTTGAAAAGTGATCAGCTGGGTCCAGCTTCACTGTCCTCAGAGCAACTCTCAGTAACTCTGGAGCTCAGGCTGAATCGTCCCTCTGTGTTTTTCCATGCTTTTCTTTGCTCATCGTAGGCACTTTTCAAAGACCCATTGAATTGTTTGTGGAAATGAGTGACGGCACATTTGCCAAAGCATCATGTGGGTGGTGGCATCCTGCTGTCTATTCTGCACACACAAAGGGATGATGCTGATAATTACATCTGTCCCGTCTGGATGTACCCGTCTGCCTGCCTCGGCACGGCCGCTGTGCATGGTGTTCTGAGCTCAGAGGCGAGGGAGGAGGGCCCGGGAGCCCTGGAGCCAGGGGCTTTATTCTCTCCAGTGCTTGCTCCAAGCCAAGGAAGGGCGCTGCTTTTGACGTTCTTCCTTTTCTTTTCTTTTTTTTTCCTTCTGGTTGTTAGGAGGTGGGTAGGAAGAGAAGCCCAGGGTTGTTTCTTGGAAACAGCGTGGCAGAGGGCGGCCTAAATTGCAACTAAGAAATGAATCCTTCTCTGGTTTAAGTTGCCGCAAGTTCAAAGGATATGTTAGGAAAAATTGCAGGTGCTGGTTCTGAGGTATTTGGGGTTTAGATGAAAAAGAAAAGCAAGCAAACTGAGCTGGCAGCTCATCTAAAAGAGGGCCTGGCTTGTACATCACGCCTGCTAACAAGAAGCCCATCTGTGGGCCAGAGCCAGTGAGGGTGGCAGGAAGGGGGAGTTTAAATGTATTTTATGAGACACACTCATAGAAAACTCAGTAAAGAGCCACTTCATGCCCCAGCTTTCTGCATGGAATCAGGATAGGGGATAGATCAGGCATCCTTTGCAAGATTTTAAGAGCTGCAATAGGAAAGGATTTTCTGATTTTCCAGTTTTGCTCAAGTTCAGGCTATAGAAGTCAGAGGGTTTCTTAAGAAGTCGTGAACCCTTTCACTGTTATGGTGTGGTCCATTTTGCTAGACCAATTTCTCCCCCTATAATGTAGGAAAAGAAAAAAAAAATAGATTCCAAGGTGCTACTAGCTCTGCAAAGCTTACTTTAAGCATGACAGAACTCTGGATGGGCTGAGCTCTTTATTCCTCCAGTTCAGAAGTTGAGGGCAGATGTCAGAGGACCTGCTGTCCTTTCACCCCAATAAAGACCTATATCCTGCTTGGGGCTCTGAGGTCCAGTCCTGCAACCCTCCCACTGAACCTCAGGGCTATGTAGATTGCAGCTCTGTGCTCACCCATCCAAGGCTTCCTCTGCTGCACTGATTGGTTGAACAGAGTTTTTTTCTGAAGTTTTTTCCAGGAGCATTGAGCATCCTGGGCTGATGCCGTGGAGTCTGCAGCCTGCATGCTCACTTGTCCCTGATGAGCTGTGGATATATGTTAAGCTGTGCGCTCCCAGTGGCTGTCCTTTCTGCTGTTTATTTTGTGTCCTGTAGGACACTTTGGATCCATAATGGATGGCAAAGATCTAAGGGCAGAACCTGTGTGACAAGGAACACAAAGACTCAAGGGCAAATTTGGCTTAGGGCACCTTGAAATGGCTCAGGAGTAGACTGGACCTGCTGCCCTGGAGGGAGGCGTGGAAGCCGGGTCACTACCAAAGCTCCCGGCCATCTCCAGTGTGTGGGATGGACTAGAAGATTTGTAGCTTCCGTGGCAGGACACTCAGGAGATCTGAAGAGAACTAGGGGCAATCAACAAACGGCCTTGCCAAGGCTCCGAGCTGGAGTAATCCGGCAAATTCACTGTGCTCCAGAGATGTACCCTGTCCTCTGCTAAGCAGGACCAGTGTGTACTAAATTTGTAAGGAAAGCTGAAGAACTAAGGTTCCAACTAATCACCACAAAAAAAAAATACAGTATTAAGGAGTGATATCTGAAATGTATAAAGCACTCTTAAAATTTAACAGTGAAAAAACAATGAATCCTGGGCTGGGGCTGTAGCTCAGTGGCAGAGCGCTTGCCTAGCATGTGTGAGGCGCTGGGTTCGATCCTTAGCACCACATAAAAATAAACTAATAAAATGAAGGCATTCTGTCCATCTATAACTACAAAAAAATTAACAAAAGAGACCAAAAAAACCCAACTAATCCTGGGGCTGGGGATGTTGCTCAGTGGTAGGGCACTGTTGCGCATTTGCAAGACCTCAGCACCACAGCGACCAAAACCAAAAATCCCCAAACGACCCACTTAGAAAAAAGGCAAAAGTCATGCACAAATATTTCATCAAAGAGAATACACAGATGAAAAACAAGCCCATGAAAAGATGTTCCACCTCATTAATGTTAGGCAAATGCAAGTTAAAACCATAGCGATACGCACCTACCAGAATGTCTACAATGGAAAATGGCACCAATGTCAAATGCTGGTGAGGGTCTGGGAAAATCAGGTCACTCAAGCAAAATGGCTGAGCCACTCTGGAAAACACTTTCTCAAATTCTTTAAAAAACATATAACTGCTCTACAAATTGGTAATTGTCCTTCCGATATTTATTCCCCCAAAGATGAAGAATTATGTTCACATTAAACTTGACACACAAATGTTCACAGAAGCTTTAACAGTTGTAGCCAAAAAACCTGGCGCCTCCCAGATGTCCCTCCCTGGGTGAACGGTGGAACAACCTTTGGTCCTTCCATACCATACTCGACAATGAAAAGGGGTGGATTATTGATACACATCATAACCTGATAAAATCCCCAGGGAATTATACTGAGTGAAAAAAAAAGAACATGGGCTGAATCAGTCTATTTATAGGACATTTATAGTCCATCTATAGAACATTCTTTTTTCCCACATTTTTTATTGGTGCATTATAGTGGCACATAATGATGGGATTCGTTGTTACCTATCTGTAAATGCACACAATGTAGCAATAACAATATAATTTGGTCACTATCACTCCCCAGGACTCCCAGCCCATGGCGCCTTTCTTCTACTGACTACTGTTTGATTTTCATGAGACCCATCCCTTTTCGCTTTTCTTCTCTAGTTTCTACATAAAAAAGAAAACGTAACAACCCTGACCTTCTGAGTTCGACTTCTTTTGCTTTACATAATGATCGCTGGTTTCATCCATTTTCCTGCAAATGATATAATTTCATTTTTCTTCGAGGCTGGATAAAACTCCATTGTCTATCTATACATTTGCTTCATCCATTCATCCACTGGACGCCTGGGCTAGTGCCATTGTTTGGCTTTTGTGAATTGTGCTGGCTACAGACACGGAGAGAGCTGGTGTCGCTGCAGTAAGATGGCTTTAATTCTTCAGAGTAAACACCCAGGAGTGGGACAGCTGGGCCCATGGTGGTTCCATGCCTGGTCTTTTGAGGAGCCTCCATACTGATTTCCATAGTGGTTGTACCAATTTACAATCCCACCGACAGTGTAAAAGTGTTCCTTTTCCTCCACATCCTTTCCATGTTGTCTTGAAATGACAAAAGTTTGGAGATATAGAACAAACTGGTGGCTGCTGGGGGTTGCAGGGGGCAGGAGAGCCCTGGGAGTGGCCCTAGAGCAGCAACAGGAGGGATCCTGTCGGGTGATGTGGATGGATGTGCTCCGTGTCGCAGCCTCAGTGTCAGTGCCCCCGAGGTGATGTTGTCTAGAGTTCTGTGAGACATTAAAATAGGGAGAAACTGGGGAAAGGGAGCCTGGGCCTCTGTTATTTCTTCCCACTCCCGTGTTGGGGAAACAGTGGACGTCTAGTTCCAGGCCTGGCTTTCCTCAGGGGAATCTTCTACTTTGTATTTCATTAGAGGCTTAAGGCCATAAAGCAGGGAGAAGGCTAAAGCCTCCAGGGGACGGGGCAGAATTGGGGTGCCCACCTCTGGAAATGCCCAAGATGCAGCCACGCAGCATCAGGAAGCTGTGCTGCCGGGAGTCGTCCATCCTCCTAATGGACAAGGTGAGGTCAGCCTGGTGGTGACTTGGGGTCAGTGAGGACTGGCCTTTGCTCTCAAGACCTGGAGGTCTTGAGACCCCCAGTTTCATAGCTCCCCCTCCCCTTCCCTGCTCCGACCGCTCCTGGTCAAGAGGCCCAGAGGCGTTCTCTCCACAAGGGGCTGACAGGCCAAAGCCTCGCATCAGGCAAATGTCTTGCTTCATCAAAATTTCCCTTGGAAACACCCTAGGAAATAACTATGTTGAAGAAAAACATGGCCAGTTTCCCTCCACTGTGGCGACAGATTTCTGGGTCTTACTATCAATGCCTAGCCCAACAGCTGGCCTCTGTGAGGGGCTGGCTGGGGGAAACTATGTATGCGTAAACACAGAATTACAAGCAGTGGTGAGCTGTTTTCACCAAATGGGCAGTGAGACCAGCCAACGGGACTGTCATCTCCAGCTTACACCCACTCAGGGGAAACAGGCTCCCTGTGGGGGGTGGTGTATGGATCGCCGTCCACTAAATGGTCATGTTTCTCTCTCTGCCAAGTGGATAGAGTTGACTCTCTGCAATAAACATGCTTCTGGCATCACCTCTGTACTCAGAGACCCCCAGGGAGTACATGGATGGGGTCCCTTCCTCAAGCACCCCCCCAATACAATGGCCACATTTTCCCTCTGAGATTTCCCAGGGCTTTACGCTGCCCCACCAACCCAAATCTGCGTCCCTCTTTTCCCAAGTCCATCCCAACCCCATCAACCACAGGTTCCACAATCACAGGACATGACCTTCCACAGCAGGGCCCCTCAAGCCAACCCCACCCTGGCCACTTTAATGGGGTCTGTTCCTTCCAAGGTCACCGCCCATTCCTCCCTCACTTTCAATAACAAGTATATATTTGCTTTTTACATATCTGGAAAAAAACAATAAGTTCATTTGGTTTGGTTTCTAGTTCTGTTATTCTGGCTGGCCGCATTGTTAGTGGATTGATGGGGATTGTTGACCCTGTTTTTTCTGAACTGCTCAGAGGAAGGGGAGGGCAGAAGGTGGAACAGGAATTGAGGGAAAAGGGGACTGGGGGAGGGCACTTGTGGTCCAAGAGGTCATTCGCATCCATCCCATAATGCTCTCATGGGGTTTGTGGGATCCAGCATGACAGTCTTGTCGGAGCCAATTGTGTGCATCTCTTCCTGGCTCCACAGTAGTGTGAGATCAGCCATGATAGGAATAGTTACACCACAGAAATGGGCCCATGGTACAGATCAGGGCTTTTCAGCCTCCTCCCCCGAGAGCCTGTTGTTCAACAGTTATCAGTAGACCACTGAGCATTCAGCAGAGGGGATCTCCAAAGTGTCTGGAGACCATCACAGTCTGGACAAGTGAGTGGCAATCCCTGAATTCCTGGCCTCAGTCCCTGGACTCTGATGGTTTACTGTGTGTGTGTGTGTGTGTGTGTGTGTGTGAGAGAGAGAGAGAGAGAGAGAGAGAGAGAGAGAGAGAGAGATTGATTTATAAGACCAGGAGGGTCCATCCAAAGAAACCAGAAACAGATCCCTTGCTGGGCAGTGGGAAAAATCCAGGATTTGTGAACTCAGGCCTGGGAATTGGATATGTGAAGAGTGGTGGTGGGGGAGCAGAGGAAGGCTTATTTACAACAGATTTAGAAGGAGAGAGATAAGGCCCAAGTAAGTTATTTTTTCAAAGAATGTAAAGATTATTCTTTTTTTAAAAAATCCATCCCTTCTAAGCCTTTTAGAATTTCCTCCAGTTATGCTGCAAAAGAGATGTGATACCACTGCCCCCTGCCCCCAAGTCCTCTGGAAATGGCTCCAGTGCCCAACTCCAAGACCAGCTAAAAACACTGCCCACAGCCAGAGCCAGGGATTGCCAACAGAGCCTTGCCCTTGCTTGGGGCACTGTGTTTAGATTTCCCATCTGCCCCAGTGAATACTTGTGCAACTTTTGCAATAACAGAATCATTTTCAATGAACAAAGTCTCTGAACTATTCTTCCCAACCTCAGGCTCTCTTGTTGTTTTGGGAAGTTTCAGTGAGCCCTGGGCCACTGCCAAGGGCTTTGCAGCTGGACCAGTAACTCAGGGAAGTTAAAGATACTTGGTCCTTGTCATAGGCCAAGACCAGGCCACACAAAAAGACCTCTCAGAACCCCCAAGAACCTTGCATAAAAATCCACTGAGCCCTCTACTTTCTCCCTTGGTATTTTTCTGGTTGCTGGTTTGGGCTCCTGTGTGGGACTGGCATGGAGACAGCTCTAGAACAAGGGGCTGAGCAGGGAGAAAGTTGGCTGGGAGCTCCTGATGGCAACCTGCTTCCACTAACCAGGGGCCCGGCAGCTGGGAACCTGGAGACCACCAGGCATCTGGATGCCGAGGGTGGTACAGAGACCAACGACACATCTCAACCCTGCCAGCTGAATCAGCCAAGCGGTGTCCCCAGCCTGGGTGGGGCATCATGTCCTGTTTAGGACCACCCTTTGCTCCGAGGCTCAGTGGACGTCCCAGGTGCGGATGTGTTTTTGCAGAGGAGGACGGTCTCCGGGGACGTGGAAGAAACCTGTCCTCATGGCCCCAGGCATTTCAGCCACATCATGCCACTCGAGCCCCACACATGCCAAGTGTAGTTGACTCCAAACCAAGGTGGGCTGGAGGACCGTGATCCTGCTGGCTGGGTTCCTGTTGAGCCAGCTCTGTCTTCTTGAGACAAGAGATTCGTGGACTCCATGGGAGCCCATGACTGCCTCCCTGGGTGGCTTTTGGTGGCCTGGCCTCTGGGTCCCAAAACTCTACCTTCCTGGGGACCCTGAGGGTTGGGTTTGGCACAAGATGGATGGATGTCTTTTCAGAGAGAGGAACCCTGAGGCAAGAGAGACGGCTGCAGGGCAGGCAGGAGAGGGAGCTGTGCCCACAGAGACCCCCCAAGCACCAGAAGTGGAGGAGAGCCAGAGCCGCAGACAGAGAGCCAGTCAGCACAACAGGGAGGGAGGAAGGCAAGGGAGCCCGGAAAGGGACAGGGGAGAGAGATGCTGGGCTCCGTTGGTCCCAGGAGCCCCTCTGGACCACATTCCTCCAAGATGGTCTAAGGAGGTGCGAGGGAGTCTCAGGAGGCAGTTGAGCCAGAACGTCCCTGAGGGCAGGGGCAGTTTGGAGGGTGAACACTGCCAACACCAGGAGAGTCGAAGAGACCCCCCTGCCCACCCCTCACCCTCCCCAGGGAGGGGGCAGAGCGGAGCTCAGGGCGCCTCCAGTCGAGATACTTTCTCACCACAAAACACCCCCTGGAGCTTCCCAGAGGGAAGCAGATCTGGCCACAGATGACGTTTTTCTTCAGTGGCCCTGTCTTCTCTCCAGGACGTGGGGCCTCTGCCTTCCAGGCCCTGTTTTGCCTGCCTGGCTCTCTGAACCTCTCCAAATCTGGGGTCACACCAAGGGTGTCCCTCAAGGTTCAGGGCCATGCCAGCAGACGTGGCTCCCAGGCTCCTCCTGCAGCCCAGCCCTGGTACACCGAGAGGTCCAAGCTCAGAGACTCCCCCGAGGACCAAGTCCATGCCCTGCTCGGGGCTGAGCCCAGATGGGGATCAGGTTTGTAGAATGCGCTTGGTGAGCTGGGAGGCCTCCATGGTGAAGCAAGACTACTGTCCCTGGGGCAGGGGACTCTAAGACCTCTCATTTCTCACACTAGCAAAAGCGGAGCTGCTGTGGTTAGGTCAGTTTAACAGACAGGAGACAGACTCAGAGATTAAGTAAGTCACTTGCTCAAGTCCATGCAGTGAGGCAGTGACGGAGCCAGCATCAAACCCAGGTCTCTCTGGCCCAAAGACGGAGCCCTTAATAAAGGTATGTCACACCACCCGGGAAGCAATGGAAAAAGCCTGAACAGTTGGATGCGTGTTAAGGAGAAATAGACAAAATTCAGGGTCCTAATTGTTTAGGTTTAATTTTGAGAGTGCTTTGTATGGAAAACAGGCCTTCCTCTCATCCCTCTGAATGGCCGTCAGTGACAGAGTGGGTTCAGGACCTACTACCTCACGCTCACTCAGGTGTGATTCAGCACAGTTTCTCTATACAAATGTCCTCTCTTCCCTCCTGGACAGTTAGTTCCTGGAAGGTCCTGCAAAGATCCAGAACTTTCTTCCTATAGTCCTGTTACTCAGGAGGCTGAGGCAAGAGGATCACTTGAATCTAGGAGTTTAAGACCAGCCTGGGCATCACAGCAAGATCCCATCTCAAACAAACAAATAAAAGTTAACTATTCCAGAGCTTCTCACTCACTAGTAACAGATGGTTAAATGGCCAGGGTTTAGAATTCTAGGGAAGTGGATGGAGCTAGAGAGAACTGGGCAAATGCAGAGCTGCCATATCCATTTCCACGTCCATTGCAGACATCATTAATCAATCCAATCATTCTTTCCCACTGAGCCCCATCCTGCCTCACAATCTTCCTCCACATGCACTCCAGGCAGCGATTCTTGCCGAGGTTAATCACAGAATAACAGATGCTGCAGGCACCTGCTTAGATGCCTCTCCTCCAGGTGAGTACACCTGGGCTCCAGGTGCTGCAGAGCTTGTCTGCTACTGGCTCACATCTGCATTCTTCTCTGGAGGACTACCTGAGCAGCCTCATCCAGAGCCACCCTGGGGATTCAGATCCCTCTTCCTTGAGTGGCCAATGGCTGATTGACGCAGGGTTGAACCGCCCAGCCCCAGGATGACCTCTATGCTGCAACAGATGCTCCTGAGGTCCCCGTGGGGGTAGGGCTGAGGCTAGGCTTCTCCTGATCCACTTGGTTGCCCAGCCTCTACCCTTGCCGCCCTCCTTCCCTTACTCCCAAAATAAATCACTTGCATAAGAATCCCCATCTCAGGCCCTGCTTCCAGAGAGCCTAGGACACACAGCAACAGTGATAACCTGTGTCGAGCCTTTTCTAGGTGCTGGGCACTGTGATACATGCTTTGTGTGCCTTGTCAAAGCAGTTCACAAGGTTGCTCCTCTCACCCCCATTCCACAGCTGGTGAAACCGAGAGGGGCCTGTCCTGGATCATCCTACTACTGGTCTGTTCTGAGGGGAGGATTCAACATCAGACCTTTCTACCCTCAAACCTCATGCTCTTTAGGGCCAAACTGAGAACACAAGTGGTGTGCCCCAGTTATGTCCCCAAAAATGCATGCATTGAAACTAAACCAGCAGATTTCCTCCTTTCCTAGAAACATGGGTGCTGTGTCCCCAGGGTGGCCAAGGCTCAAGGCTGGACCTCACGGCTTTCTCCAGGAATGGACTGACTGGTTGCTGGGTCCCCCTAAAGACTATGACTGGACTCTGGGTTGAGGGCTTCAGGGGACAAGACAGCCTATCCAATCTTCCCCAGGACCTGCTGGAAGTCTCAGCAGGAAAGCAACTCTGCCACTCACCAACCATGCACCGCGGAGCAGAGAGCAGAGCCCTCTTTCCCTGGTTTCTCAGCTCCAACGCAGGATGACCTCGTGGAACCTGCCTATCTTTTGTGGCCCAACAGTTCTAGAATACACTGAGGCTTTGCAAACTAGCAAGGGCTATCCAAAAGAATAGTGGGTTCTGGACCTACTACCTCACGCTCACTCAGGTGAGGGGAAGCACTTTCCCTGAGATTCTGGGTAAAAATGATGAAAGGCTGTCAGTCACAGACATCTGAGTGCCCCAGGAGGGACAGAATGTTCCGCTGCTAAAACCAGGTTGAGGAGCCCCGCCCTCCTCCCAGACCTATCGCACCTCTTCCCAGACCTGGCCTTTCTAGTCCCCAGATCATCAGACAATCCCGATGACATCCAAACCAGCTCCAGGCAGCAAATGGCCTCAACTGGAATAAAGAACTGGGCCTCTTTCAGATGGACTCCTGCCAACCCCCCAAAAGACGTGGGTCTACGGGGTCGGGAAGACAGACACCTCCTCCTCTGGGACTTAGAGAGCCCATGACCTGAGTGTGGCCTGATCCTCACCAACCTGCAGCAGAACTGGCCCCTGCTGTATGTGTGCCCATCTGGGAAGAGAGGTCACCGTGGCCTAGGGACAGAGCTGATGGGGACCACCACCACATGAGGGTTTTCCAGAGAAACTGAGCCAGTAGGACATAGAGATATACAGAAAGAGATGTACTGAGGGAAGGCCTCACCTGGTCAAGGGGGCTGAGAAGCCCCCCAACTGCCATCTTCAAACAAGAGGCCCAGGAAAGTGGGTGGTGCCATTCAAATCCAAGCCCAAAGGCTTGAGGACCAGAGAAGTCATTGTCCAAAGGCAGAAGAAAAAGATGTCCCTGTTCAAATAGAGAAAGCAACTGTGCCCTCTTCTATCTTCTTGTTCAACTTGGGCCCTCCGTGGATTGGATGATGCCCACCTACAGCAGTGAGGTCCAGTCTTCTTTCTCAGCCTGCCTCCCAATGTAAGTGTTAATCTCTTCTAGAAACAGTTTCACCAACCGCCTACACCAGGAATAATGCTTTTGCAGCTATCTGGGCACCCCTGAGCCTAGTCAAGTTGGCACATAACATTGATCACCACCAACGACCACCACCCTCACAGCCCAGCCCAGCCCTGCCTGGCCCAGCACCTGCCCATCACCTATTCTGCCCACCCACACCACTTCGCTTTTCTGCCTTTGGTTTTATTTTGGAATCCTGGACCCCATAGCATACAACTATTTCAATATGTATCTCCAAAAGTTATGGACTTAAAAAAATAAAAAATAACAATAACCATGGTACTATTGCTACACTCACATAAGAATAGAGTTGCTTAAACACAACACAATTCTTAACTTCCTGCCTCCCCCCCACCCAGCCCAAAATACTAAAGTAGCATTTGCTGAGTCTGGGTGGCACTCCAGGTTGATGCCATACCTCATTTAAACCCCCTGTCTGCCCTCTGAGGGAGGAACATTTTGTTATGCACCATCCACATCTATGGCCCACAGATGGCTTCTTCTTTCCTGCATTAGTTTATATTTCCTTATATTAAAAAATTTAAATCTTGGAATAATTAGATCCACAGCAAGTCGCAAAGACAGCACCAGGAGGTCCCAGGGGCTCGTCACCCAGTTCCCCCTTGGTTGCCTCAAACGTCATTGAGATACAACACTGAAGCCAAGAAACTGACCTTGGTCCAGTTTGCCATTTTACCCAGGTGTCGATCTGTGTGACCACCACCGCAACCAGGGTGCAGAACTCTCCCGTCACCAGAGACCTCTGCCATCCTTTATGGTCACTCTCGTCCCTCTCTTCTACCCCCATGTCCTTTATCCCTGGCAAGCTCTAATTTTTTCCTCTCATCTATAATTTTGACATTTTGAGGACAATATATAAGTGGAATTATATGGCATGTGACCTTTTGATATTGATTTTTTTCACTCAGCGTAATTCCCTCGAGATCCATCCAAGTTTCTGTTTGTGTCAATACTTTCTTCCTTTGCATTACTGTGCGTAGTATTTCATGATGTGGATGCACCATGGGTTATTTAGCCATTTCCATACTAAGGGACAATAAAACTGATTTACCTTGTCATTTTTGACAAACATACTCTCTATTTATTGACTTTTCTTATTTATTCTCTTTTCCCCTCTGGAATGTAAGCTCCTTGAGGGTAGGGACTTCCGTGTGTTGTTGAATCTCTGGGGCCAGAACAGTGTCCAGCACATAGTAAGAGCTTAATAAACTATAGAGTGAACGTTGAGTGAATTTTAGAGAATGATCCATTTTGTGCTGCCATAACAATATACCTGAAGCAGGGTACATGTAAAGAAGAGAGGCTTGTTTGGGCTTAGAGTTGTGGAGATTGAAAATCTAAGTTCAGGCAGCCACAGCTATTGAGGGCCTCATGCTGCATATCATGGTGGATGGTGTTGCATGGCAGAAGTGCTTTGGGGAGTGGAAAGTGCTCCATGCTGATGAGTGGTCACATGGCCCACGTCTTAAAGGTTCCACTACTCCAGTACCTCCCAATGGGGACAAACCATATCCGAACCCTAGAGGGACATAAGTAACTTGCCCAAGGTCACAGAGCCAGGAGGTTGCAAGCCTGGTCTTACACCAGCCATCTTGGCCCACAGCCACCTTCAGCCCACACCAGGATTGACCTTTCTTCTCTGGGCCAAGCATGGGCAAGGCGGGATCCTGCTTCTGTTTGTCCTGGCCTAAAGGACATTCAGGGATTTTCAAATGGAACTTCACTGGCAACCCACAAAGCCAAAGGGAAATAAACAAGGGAAACATGAGGACTCAACAACAAAATGTGGAGCCTATAAAATAGTCTTTCTTATTGGTTTTCTTGGCTGCTGCAACAAATAACCATGAATTTAGGGGCTTGACCCAACACTCACGTATTCTCTTGCAGTCTTGGAGATCAGAAGTGTAAAATTCAAGCGTTGGCAGGGCTGTAGGGGAGCCAGGGAGGTAGGGAGAGGACGTTTGGGAACTATAGTGGTTTAGGCTTATGGCATACATTACATAAATAAAACATTTAAGATAAGAGTAAAAAAATAAATAAAAATAAGGTTAATATGAAGAAACAGTTGGCCCCGTCTTGGCTTGGCTTGTGCACAGCTCAGGTAGCCGCTAGGAATTATGGGAGGGGGTGAGTGGAGTATCTAGACTGAAGCATTGGGAACCTGCCCACTCCCTGCTACAGGGGACAGCCCTGGACAGCACTGGGCACCCTGTGGTCCAGTCCACTTTTCCTGCCCCTCCTCCCATCTTGGGGTCTCAGGAGCTGGACTAAGACAGGCACCCAAAGAGCAGGTTGCCGCCCTTGAAGATGGCGTTGGGGTCAAATTTCTGCCCGTACAGCAATGCTGTGTGTGTGTGTGTGTGTGTGCTCTCCCCCTCGGGATTTGAGGTGGGGATGTGGAGAGAGCCCCGTGGGTGCAGTGGCAGCAGGGGCTGGAAGGCTCTGAGCAGGAGGGGCCGCCCGTGAGAGACCAGGAGTGATGACAGGCAGGCGTGGGCCCTGCCGTCAGGACCTGCAGCCTGCAGGTGAGCAGCCGCCATGCGAGGCCCAGGGAAAGGTGGACAGGGGGTCTGGGAAGGAGAGCTGGTCAGGGAGGAGATGTGGGGTGGTGAGAGCTGGGGTCCCAGGGCCCTCTCAGAGCCTGGGCCAACTTCAGAAGGTCTCATCTTAAGTTTCTGATTTGGGATTCCCATAAGATTCCTGCCTATCCTGTGGCCACATGAGCCGCTCAACTCCAGGACTGAGCTCACCCCTGGGAGAGGCGACTGAACCTGGCTGAGAGCCACGAGGGCAGCCTTCTCTGGCCAGCAGGGTCGAGCTAATGCCAGGGGTGAGCCTGTGGAGGGAGAACTCTGGGGCCCCTGCAGTTCAGTGTAGGAGGGTTCAGATCCCAGCCCTGTTCTTTCTCGGTCTGTGGCCTTGAGTGGGTTATTTAAGAGCAGACCGCAGTTGCTCTTCTGGACCAGGGCTAGCTCCCCACCTCCCTGGGCAGTAGCAATGACCATCAAGGCAGCAGGAAGCACAGCCACTGTTTCTCGGGCATTTACTTACTCTTGGGCTCTGGGCTCTGGGCTCCTTCCAGGTGATGTCATCAAATCCTCACGACAGACTTATAAAGTAAGGACAGTTATTGCCTCGTTTTACAGCCAGAGACACTGAGACCAAGACACCAAATCACACAGCAGGCCCCCCAGCCCCACTCAATACTCGGATTTGCTGGATCTCTAGTGCGGTTGCCTCTGCCATAGTTTTGACAATCCTTCAGAAGACTGTCCTGAGCAGCAGGCTGAGACCCAGGCCCCTGGGTGGGGGTCAGTGAGGCAACCCTGTGCCCCCCATCTGTCCCTTCCTCTCTCTGTCTCCTCCCTCCTCTCTCATTCCCTTGGGGCACTAGATGCGTACCAGAGACCACTTTGGCCATGTGCAAGCCGGTGGCCCTGGGACCTCGTTCTGTCGTCTTTTCCTTTGCTCTAGGATGGGCGTGCTGCAGCCTGGACTTCCCTGGGAGGAACTGGTGGTGTCAGGGCTGGTGTGTTGTGAGGCACCAAGAGAGTGGGGACATTTGGTTCTGTTGCCATGGTCCCCCCTCTTTTTTGTGTGTGTGGTGCTGGGGATTAAACCCAGGGCCTGGTGCATGCCAGGCAAGCACTCTGCCACCTGAGCTATAGCCCCAGCCCTGTGGTCCCCCTCTTGCTGTGCTCTTGCCTGCTTGGACAGAGGTGAGCTGGGGACAGTCCCCTTCCCTGCTCTGCCCAAGTTCTGTGTGGCTTTCGTCTGCACACAGCCCCCAGCCTCTTCTGAGACATGCTCTGAGGTCCTGGCTGAGTAGCAACAGCTCTTTGTCGCCTTCCCTGTTCTCCTGGCCGCAGAGGACTTCACTGGGAGAGGCATCCTCCCAGATGGAGCCAGAGGCATGAACCTGGCAGCTGAGGGTGGGGGTGAGAAGACCATGAGCAGAGAAGCAGGGCAAGTCTGTCCCCAGAGAAGCTCATGAAACAAATCATCTCTGTCGGGGAACCAAGAGGGACCAGAAAAGAGGTCTATACCCTGTCCTTGAGTTCAGGAGATTCTGTGGTCTTTCGGTCCATTTCTTTGTCTTTTAAGCTCATTTGCACTTATTTGAAATGACCCTTAACTAAGAATGTTCTGGGACTGACTGCAGAGTAAACAGCCACTGTGCTGACAGACTGCCTGATGTAAGAAAACGGTCATTCAAATTGTCCAAAGAACATTCCAGAAGGCTGAGTCAGAGGGTCATTGAAGCCCCTTCCCCATCCAAAGAAAAGGAGTCCTTTTTCTTGCCATCGAGGTACCACCTGGTGACAATCAGACCTCCTTCCCCATCCCTGGGCTTCCCCCAAAGGGCTCTGGGAGCTGGTGGCCAGCAGGGAAGTCTTAGAAAAGCCACTGTTGGTTAACGCAGTAGGTCTGGAGCCCCACAAGGTTCAACCTCCAACAAGCCCAGGTGAGGCTGCTGGTCTGAAGACCATGCCTGGAGTAGCTAGGGATTCTCATGCTCCCTAAAAAAAAATAAAAGGAACCTAGGTATGCTCCACCTGCCATTTTCTACCTTTTTTACAGAAGGAATATTCTACCCCTCTATGGCCCAGAGTGTGGGTTGGCAGCCGCTATCCTTGCCAACCTCAGTTGGGGCAACCTAGAGTAGAAAGAATGGGGACTTTGGAGCCAGCCTGGAATCCCAGCTCTGCTTCTTATGAACTTGGACAAGACAGTGAGCCCTGGAGCCTGAGTGTGGGGAGCACTGTTTGTGAACATAATGATGGCTGGGGAGTAGCCTCGGACATCGTTTACCTCTCATTTGCTAATTGCAAAAGAGATCACTGGTCCCCTGGCTGCGCTCTGGAGAGCTCTCGCTGTGCAACGGGAGCAATGAGTCACCTGTGTGAGAAAGATGGCCAGGGCAGCCGGCAGGGCCGTGCTGTGGCCAAGATTGCTGGGAACAGGGGGTGTGTGGGTGGGCAGCTTCAGATCAGGCCACAGGGTGGGGAGTGACCTGGCTTGGGCCTCCCACTGAGAATGCTCCCCCCATACACTGGGAAGAACTGGGGACACCAGGGCTGTTAGCTTCCTAGCCACACCTGCCCTACTTGAGGTAGCTGATGGAGCGAACCCCTGTCTGAACCCCTGCCCAGGGTTGAATTCCAGAGCTGAGAATGGAGGCAGTTTTAAGGGAAGTTTTGAATGCACAGACTCTGCCTGACCCAGAAAAAGCAATGAACATCAAAGATCCGTTCCCACAGGTCCTGGCAGGACCTCCCAGAGGCTCGCAGCACCTCACAGGAGGAAAGAGGAGGCACAGGAGCCTCAAGCGCAGGCTGCAGTGTGAACTTGAAGGAGCCGGGGCTGCCCAGGGCTGAAAGCAAGGGCTGGGGGCACAATTCACTGAATACTTTCTCCTTTACAGAAAAGTTTGGTCACTTGGGGAGCAGTCCCTGAGTGATACCCAGGAACTGTTTGCAGGCCAGCACTGCCTTGGGGGCCCCAGTAGTGGTGGGAGCAACAGGATGAGAATCAGGGCTGGGGAAGTCTTGGGGCCCTGGCTGGAGCTTTCTCCCAACAGCCATCCTCCCACCCAGCATGAACCAGGTCTGGGGTGTGAGCAGGTCTGTTCTAAGTCCCTGCCTGGGAACTGAACAGTAAGCACCTCTCTTTTCTGCCCAGGGTGGGAATAGACTTTCCTTCCAGAGCTCACTGGTCCCCCATAGGGATTTAGCCCCGATTCTAATGCCCCTCTCTTATGCTGTGATTCACCAAAATTTTAAGAAGGGTTAGCCAAACTCTGCTGAATCCTGAATGTCTTTACTGGATCCTTCAGGGCAGAAATGGAGATGCCACAGTGACTAGGGATGATTCGACTCCAGTACGGCTTGGAAGGTCCACTCTGTTCTCACATGGTTGCCACACAAAATGCTTAGTGGTTGGTCTGCCATATCCAGGCATGGACCCTGGTTAGCTAGCCACCCCATGCCTGATTGGGCCAGCACCACCTATGTACACACAGGTCTGCTGCACGACCAGCACGCTAGCTTCATACTAGAGGTCCTAAGCATAGAAGTTAACTAGTGAGATCAAAATAAACACATATAAACTCAATTTACCTCTTTCTTGACCAGGTCAGAGACGGCCCTCCCCGGCTCCTGCCTCCAGCCACCTGGTAGGGTAGCGAGGTTACACAAGAGACTAGCAGGAGAGAGGAAGGGCACGCCAGAGAGTGGCCTTTTATTGGGGAACAAGATATTCAGGGGAAAATTCCATCCAATGAAGGTCGAGGGGGACAGCATTCCAAGGTCAGGGTCAGTGATTGGTCTCAGGGTCAATGGTCAGTCATACCCCCACACGGACAGGCTCTTGCACCTAAAAAGGGTGGGGATAGGTTCTGACACAGCTTGGCCAGAACGCCTCACACCCAGTCAGGGAGGTGCCCAATCACGTGCGAGAACGGCTTCCCACACACAGGATAGTGAGCTAAGGTCTGGACAGTCTCTGGGGAAGATTTGTTCTACATTTGCAAAAGCATATCCCCCAATAAGTCTGCATATGGGAATATCTTGTTCATAGGACCATAGCTGCCCATCCATTCATCCATCTATCTCAATCCATTCATTCATCCATCCACCTACCCATTCACCCATCTACCCACCAATCTATTCCTCCATCAACCCTTCCTTCCTCCTGCCCATCTATCCATCCATCCATCCATCCATCCATCCACTCACCCATCTACCCACCAATCTATCCTTCTTTCTTTCCTTCCTCCTGCTCATCTACCCTTCCATTCATTCATCTATCCATACACCCACCCTCTCATCTATCCTTCCATCCAATCCATCATCAATTCATTGATTCCTACCTCTTCATCTTTTCATCCATCCATCTCTTGGGGCTTAGAACACGATACCTCAAAGTGTGGTGCTTTAACATTTGAGCTGGAGAATCCGTCTTAGAATCAGGTCCTCTCAGATACCTCCCCCAATCTCTTGATCATTTTTCCAAAGAAACTAAAAGTTGCATCAACACCCAGACAGATGTTTCATCTACTCTGAGAGCAGCCCCAGAGATTACCTGGGAGAGTCATCTCCATGAGAAGACACCTTCGGTTCACAGTGCAGCTCCATCCACGCCTTCTTCTGGACCCACTAGACTTCCAAGAGAATCATTAACAAGCACCTCCTGGTCTCAGGAACCACTCAGTCCCCCATTTCTCTCTCCCCTGTGAAGAGGGTCTATAAACACCTTGAGGGGCCATGGGTACCCACCCTCATGCCTGCCATGTGCTTATTACTTGAATCGTATGCTTTCCTCTCCCTCCAGTTCATCGGTCAGCTCAAGCCAGTTACCCTGTGAGGGTCACTCCTCTCCCTCCCCACCGTGGTAGTTGAGTGCAGAAGAGGAAATGATGCAATCTCGCCAGGTCTTATTTGGGAAGTCCACGCTCTCTGCTGTCCTTTTCCCTTTGTGATCCCGGGGTAAAGGTACAATCTTCAGAAAGTTACACTAATGACTTCATCTAATTGCAGAGTAAACACATGTCCAACATTTATATATTCACTAATGAGGAAACCAGAAAGAAGGCAAACTGGTTCCGGGGTAGGGCAGGAGGGAGGGATGACCAAGGGAAACATGTGGGATTTGGGGGGCGGTTAAACTTTTCTGGGACACTGTAATGGTGGATACACACCACACATTTGTCCAAACGCACAGAACTGTGAGCCCCAGAGAATGAACTACAGCAAACTATGGACTTTAGTTAATAATAATATGCCAATACTGGCTCATCAATTCTAACAAATGAACCACATTAATTAAGGGAAGATGTTAATAATAGGGGAGACAGTGTTGGGGAGGGAGTGGCGTGTGGGAGCTCTCTGTACTTTCTGCCCAGTTTTTCTTTAAATTGGAAACTGCTCTGAAAAAGTCTTCGGATAATAAAAGATAAAGTCTGATGATAATAATTTTAAAAGGACAATCAGAATGAAAGTGTTGTATTAGATTAAAACTGGTTAATGTCCTACAGAGCAACGAAAACCTACGACCTTCAGGGCTATATATTCTCCTGGAGAGATTTATTTTCATCTCTGCCAGACAAGATATAAAGTCATAACATAATCTCAAGAAATTTGAACACTTAGTTAGTAGCAAATGAAAAAGTCAAACAAAGCTACACTGCCTTAGATGATAAAAGCTGGGCAAGGAGGTGGGCACCTGTGGAACCCGCTGTCCCTGATGCTGGTGGGAACGCCATTTGGGAAGAGAGTTTAGTAGTTCCCGATAAAGCCAAGGATGGTACACACTTTCCCGAGGGCCTGCCAATTCTATTCCTAGAAAGAAGGGAAGGCTTACGTCCAAAGATGTTTCCGCAGTGTCACAGCCACTTCACTCATGATACTGACATATTAGTAACAGCTCAAGTAACAACCAGCTGGGTTGAGCAGCAAATTGTGGGCATCACACAGTGGAACACCTCTCAGCAAGAGGCAGAAATGGGCCTCGCATTGTGATACTAAGAAATACACATCGGATCCTCCTCCTGGATGCTGATGAGGGCCCTGGAGGCTTCGGGTCCCAGGTAGGAGCCTTATTTCCTTGTTTCAAGGTTGGCCCTCCTTTGGGAGTGAGTCACTTCAGGGCCATTGGACTCCTGCTCCCATGATTTTCAAGCATTTAGCCACGACAGCAGGTTGGTGTTTCTCAATCTTGCTACCTTTACCTGTAGGGCAACCCAAAAGCCACCTTCAGAAGGGTCTGAGCTTCTTAGAACATTCTCCCCAGGGGCTTCAGTGTCACCACCCTGGTGGGTTTTCATACCATGGAGGGTCCTCATGAAGTTCTCCCAGACACCCTCTCCAGATTCCACCCCCACCCCCAAGCTTGAGGTGAGTAATCAATTGCTGCCCCCAGCATCTCCTAGAGAACAGGCGTCCGCCAGGCAGCTACGAGCAACTCTAGAAGGGAATGTTTTTTAATGCAACTGATAGTAGGCTCTCTGTACCCGCAGATTGAAAATATTTGGGGAAAAAAGTGTACTAAACATATACAGAAGTTGTTCTTTTCTTTTTCCTTAAGTAATACCGTTTAACAACTATTTGCACGGCATTTACATTGTATTAGGTATTATAAAAAATCTAGAGATTATGTAAATCATATGGGAGGGTGTATGTAGGTTATATGCAAATACTATACCCTTTGGTGAGGCTTGGGAGGATTTGGGTATCTGCAGGGGCTCCTGGAACCCCCCTCCCCTATGGGTACTACGTCATGCCCGTCAGTTCCCAGACTCCTCCCTCTGGATTGGCTATTTACATGCTGCTGCTGCTCAGCTTCCATTTCTTCCTCCAGCGCCCATCAGAGACCTAGAGAGCTCTGGGTGGGGAGAGAGGGACTGGACCAGGACCAGGCTGGGGAAGCTGCAGCACCGCTGAGGCCCCATGGCGTCTGTTGTTAGAGACTCTGGCAGGAACCTGGAGATGGAATTTTTTTTTCTCTATTCCTGGCAGGTAAATTGGTCTGCGTGTCCCCTCTCACTGCAGCCCTGTCTCTGGATGGGGACCACCTGAGGATGTATTAGCTTCCACTGAGGCAAACCCCTGAGACAGGGGGTGGGGAGGAAACACTAACTGTTCATGTCATAGTTATAAGGGGAAAATCCAAAGGAGAGCAGAAGGCACTGCTTTGGTGAGGGGATTATTTGGAGCTGAAAGCAATGGAGAAAAAGGTATAAGGATCTCTCACTGCCTTCCCCCTGTGTGCCCGAAACAGGACTCCATTTATAAAGGTGTCTCCCTTCCCTCTCCACCAGGAAGGACAGAAGGTAATCACCGTAGGAGTCCTCATGACGAACTTGCTAACCAGGCCTGACCTAAGCAGTTTTTTTTGCTTGAATCTGCCTCCTCTCAACTTGCCACCCCTGGAGATACAAAGTCCTTTTCCTTTGTCTTGGTGCCTCTCTGACAATGTAGAGTTCCTTGGTTAAGATGCTTTGTCAAGCCAGTGCTAACCACCCCTTCCTGTTGCTCATCTCAGCGTGGCCACGTGCTAATGCACTTCTGGGTCCTGGGCTCTTGCTAATCTGCCTTTTGCAGTCTAATTCACAGTGTCCAGCTGCGAACCTGAGGGCAGACGGGAAAAAGAATTGCTTTTCTCCCCCGGAAGCCCATTAGCAGAAAGCTAAGATAAAAGCTCTCTCTGGAGGCCTGTATGAGCCTTCATTCTAAGGAGGACAGTCTGGAGCTGAAGATCCTCTGCCTCCTCCCAGCCCCATGGAGAAAAGCCCATCAGCTCAGGCTTGGCAGCCCCTGGCTGTCCCAGGAAACTTCCAATTCCTAGACGGCTTGCAGAGCTGCTGCCCTCTGCACTTACTTCCCTATCAATCTTGGCCTTCCAGCTTCCAACTGGTGAGAAAGCAAGTGTCCATTGTAACCACCCAGTGTCGAACACACAGTCATCCTTCATACATCTGGAGTGCTTCCTGTCTGTCAAGCATGAATACGCACCTCATGTGCATCACCTCAACTAACCAGCTCAATCACCTAGTGAGAGCGCGTGTTCTTACTATACCCATTTGCAAATTAGGAAATCGAGGCTTAGGGAAAGGAAACAATTGGCTAATCTCTCCCAGGGACAGAAGCAGAGAAGCTGGGATTCAAACTCAGGCCTCAGGCCTCTGGCGAACTTAATCACTGGAGTTTACTAAGACTCCAACAAAGACATTGTTTTTTCCCCAGAGCAAAGGCAAGGCCTTCGGAGAGACAGCACCGCTCAGATGGGAAATGCCAGGACCTGAGGTTCAAGGGTGCTTTAAAGGTCTGGCCTAACAATGCCACTTACCACCTGATCCTATTTCACATCTGACAATGTGCTTACTTACTGGACAGTGGGCCTGGCACCGGGGAGATGTTTTAAAGAACGCCATCGTCCCTCCTTCACCCCCTAGCCTCACCCCATAAAATAGTAACAACAGAAATGAACAGGGACAAGCCAGAAAGCCTCATTCTGGGGTTGGGCTCATGGCTGAGTGTTGGAAGGGAGCTGTTCCCAGCTTCATTATTCAAGTTTCTGCTAATTTGAAAGAACATTTGTCGCTGGCTTCGGCAGAACCTCATCGGAACAAACGATAGTGCTCAGCAAACATCATAGGTGCCAGATTACTGGAGGCAGAGTGTGTGCCACATGCCTGGCCCTGGCACTGAGGAGAAGCAGGGTAGAGAAGTCCTTGCCTGGATACTTCAGAGCCAGGGGGCAGGTGCAGATTCCTAGGGCCACCTGTGGGGGTCTTAAGGGTAAACTTGGCATGTCTGGAAACTCTCCAGAGTGACCCCAACCCCTCTTCCCCTTCTCTAACCTTGTGTGTACTGTATAAGTATCTAGAAGGAAGGTGATATCAATGGAGAATGATAATAACATTAGCAGCTTCTATTTATTGAGCCCCCTGCCCCAGACTCAGCTCCGCCAACTCCCACCTCTTGGGGAAGAACTATTATTCTTCCCATTTTATAGCAAGCAGCAGAGCCTGGATAGAATTCTGGTCTTTGATAAAGTAAGCCCATGTCCTTGACCCCTACTCTATGGCATCATCTGATGGAGTCAGAAGGTCCAGATGTTTACAACATCCTGGGGCAGCAGGTGCATCTGGGCAGACGTGTCTGTTTGCCGGAGCTGCCATAGCAGAGCACCAGCCTCTGGGAACAGAGTCATTTGACCCTAGCCTTAGCCTGACTTTGGTTCGGGCTCTCTAAGGTCTCTGTCCTCAGCATGTAATCCATGGGCCAGTGGCTTCACCTGGGATCTTGTTAGAAATGCAGCACCCCCCACATGGTCCCAGACCTACGACTCACGGTCTCGTTCATCAGGAGGCCCAGGTGAGGCAGCTGAGCCATCTGCCCTGCCTCTGGTGCTATCTTCTGGAATGGGACTCCAGAGCTGTCTCTAGCCAGCAGAATGGACTTCCTTCCCGTGGTTCCCACCAAGGCATGGAACCAGGAGCCAACCTGCTGTGGCCTGAGGCCTGCTCCTGAGGGCCTGACTTCCCCTCCTCTCCACAGTCTGCAAGATGCAGGCATTTTCCAACCCTCTGAGGGACTCCCCCAGAGGAAGAGCAACTGGCACTTTCTGATTCCCTGAGTGACTACTTCTAGACTGTACTGGAAATGGCCCTCATGGACAAATCCGTGCTGTCTGGAGTGAAGAGGGTGGTGGAGGTGAGAGGTGGGCACCTCCTCCCACCCAGCCCTCCCCACCTGCCTGGACAGAGTGGTGTAAATAGTGAGTGGGCTGAGGGGATCCTAGGTGGGCAGTCCCTGTGGCTGGAGTGTCTCTCTCCAATCCCGTGTGCAGGAGAGGTGCTGGCTTCTGCCCAGGAGGCTGCCTGGGCAGTGGGGGTATCGGAGTGGGAGGAGAAAGTCCCAGGGAAAGGGTGGGGCCCTGTGAGGCTGGGGAAGGTCCTCCCCATCCCTGATGGGGCTCCTACTCCAAGCTCAGAGTCTTTCCTATACCTTTCCATTTTCTCCCCAGACTTGTCCGTATGATCAGTAAATCTTTGGCTGTTGGTTCCTTCTCTGTCCCAGGAAAGGTCCTTTGTATCTATGGCTGCTCCTCCTTCCTACCCCACTGCCCACCAGCCCCACTTTCTGTCCAGTTCCAAAGAGAAGGCCATGGCTGCCCCATGTGAAGGCTGAACAGCCACAAGAGCCCCCACAGCCCGGCAGGCCTACTCTTGCATAGGAGACTCTTCTGGGCAGGTATGAAGGCCAGACTCTCGCCACCCTGTTGGTGCCAAGAGGCTGGGGCCCTTCTGGGCTTGGATACAGAAGCTGGTGGCCTGGTGAGTTCAGATGGCATCCTTAGGCCTGCCCACAGAGGGTGGAGCTGTCAACCTGAGGCGAGGCTGTAGCAGTGGGCCCGGGTACCCTGTGGCAAAGTCCTGCAGATGAAATGGGGTGAGAGCGCGGCCTGAGGAAGGAACCCAGCACTGTTTTCAATGAGGAATTTATTTCTCTTAAAAAAAAAAAACACACACACACACAACAACAACAACAACAGTGGTTGGATATAGACACAGCAGCACTGTGACATGTGACGGAACATGAAAGTTTCAGAGCAGCAGAACAGAAGCAGTTATCCTCAGGAATGACCTCTAAAACAGAGCCATTTTCACCCAACACAATAAAATCTCCGGAAAAAAAAATACCTTTAGAGACTAGAATGATTATTATTATTTTAACAATGCCAATAGCCATGAAGCTCTTCTAATTGAGAACATTTATTTTTGGCCTAATACAAAAACAACTTCTAAATTGACTGGGGAAAGACAGCAAGGTTCTTCTTATTTGGGGGGAGTGTCTTTCTTCCCTCCGAGGAAGAGCTAGCTTTTCACATGTTTTAAATCATTCGTCTGGCACAAGCCTTTAAGTTTAGGCCAGAGGAGCGCCCCGTCCCCCATGCCCCTGCAGGGTTCAGCCTGAGCTTCAATAGCTAAGTGGCTGCTTGTGCAAACAGGTGCAGAAGTTGCCTTGGGGGGTGAGGCTTCCCAATTGGGGTCCGCTGTGACCTGGAAGAAGTGAGCTCTCTGCTGTCCACGAACTCACACAGCTGTGTGGCTTCCCAATGCACAGGATTTCGTACTCACGATCTTTCCATAGCAAAGGCTTAGAAGTTAGAGGGTTCATTCCCAGGGCATCAGTTCTGAAGACAGGAGACAACCCGAAGAGGTTGCCCTTAGTAGGGTATAAGTATTCAGCCAGAAGGCCAGCACACAGAAACCCGTGAATGCCAACTCAGACTGGCATTCCTTCTTCCTCTAAGGAGACTTCCAGTGGTCCAAGAAGCCACTATTCCCATTGGCAAGGCTTGGGAAGGAGGCTGTGGTGCCTTCTCTGCACTGTCAGCAGCTCAGCAAGAAATTGGTGGGAAGGTAGAACTGATGACTTGAGGCTTAGGAAAAGAGAGGATGTGGAAGAAAAAGATGGATTCAACAGTGAAGCCGGGTTCCTTGGAGAGGCATAGAAACTTCCTGGCCTCAGCATCCTCTGGAGGCTGCCTGGGCTCCAGGACAGGCATCCACCTCTCACTTGTGCTTCCAGATGCAAAGGGGTGTTCATGTGCATTTCCCCAGAACTCACACCAACATCCTCCTGGGGGGAGGTCTACCTGTCAGATGTGCATATCACAGGGTTCCACTCCTCTGAGATGGTGATGCATTTCAGCAGAGTAGCAAGGCCCTGCAGCTGCTGCAGACACGCAACACTCAGCCACAGGGCAAGCGAGCAGCCCTGGAGCCCCGCAGTTCAGAGGCAAGAACTAGCAGATGTGGGATGGATGGCACCCTCTGCAAAGGCGGGAATTGGGCCTTGTTGAAATTTTGCATAACATTCTGGGAGCCCCACACCTAAAAGCTTGACAAACACTCATCAGTGAGGGTGATCATGGCTAAGACTGCCCTGTCCACTGGGGACAGCAGCCTGCCTCCTGAACAGTGGAAGCAGAGATGCTTCTGTGAGACCCTGTGGCTCATCCCAAAGGCACAAAGTCAGTGAATATCTGGTGAGAAAAATGTTACACTTGGAGCAAGAAAAGGCTCTTTTGCGAAGAGCTCAAATGCACGAGAGAATTACATCCAGCCACCATCCAACCCGCCATCTCCCGACAGGCAATGGGAAGGAGGGCTCGTTTGGTTTTAATTTAAAAATATCTTTTAAAAATGCAGCTGTAGTGCTGGGCACACTAGTGAGTGCCCTTAATTCCAGGGCTTGGCAGGCTGAGGCAGGAGAATGGCAAGTTCGAAGCCAGCCTGGGTAACTTAGTGAGACCCTCTCTGAAAATAAAATAAAAGGGGCTGGGGATGTAGCTCAGTGGTAGAGCACCCCTGGGTTCAATCCCAGTACCCACCTCCCCCCAAAAAAAGTATAAAAATCAAGACTGGAAGAGGAGCCAGGCAGGGAAGGAACAGGGACTGGGCCTCCTTGGGGAGAGGGGCTGGGTTCAGGCACTGTTCTCAAGATCTGCTCTGTTGTTAAGAAGACATGGATGACAGGCCAAAAGGAACAGGAGGACTGAACAGCCCTCATGACTGCCCCCACCTCTCCTGGCACTTGCAGGGTCAGGTGACGACCAGGAAGGAAGACAAGTGGTCCTGAGTCAGTGCCAAGTCCCGTGTGTCGGGACCGCTGGCACTTCTACGATGCGGAACCCTGGTAGCCAGGCATGGCTTCTTTCCCCTCCCTGGGGTTCTCTGCTGCATATGGACAGAGCCTTGGCTTTGAGGCATGAAGAGCCATCAGCACTGAGCCGTCTGGCAGGGGTAGAGTGGCTGTGAATGGGGCGAAAGGAAGGAACCTTCTAGGCAGGAGGCTGGGTGGTGGCTTGGGCTGGTGACTGACCCAGGAGGATGATGGGCCTTTTCCTTAAGGAGCATCTGCAAGAGCTTGAGGATCTTGAAAAACTGACCCGAGAGCACCCCCCTCCTGGCAGAACCCGAATGCAGCTGTTTGTGTTTGCTTTACTTGGCGCGGCCTCCTGGGCTGCTCTGGAAGATAATACTGTACGGTAGGGTGTTTGAGAGGAGTCCGGCTATTTATTTTCTCCATTTGTTTCTAAAATGACCAAAGCCCAGACCCTTTTCTAGCAGCATGTCTGGGGATTCCCACTGAGGTTTGCTGGGAGAGCTTGGAAATGGGGCCGCAAGGCTGACCTACCCATAATGCTCCTCCTTACGTGTTCAAGTCCCAAAGCTGCTGGCTCACTTGTTAGGGACAGTCACATTGGTGACTGGTAGGCTAGGGTGCTGGTTCTCATACTCCAGGATCATCAGAATAACCTGGTGAGCCTTTAGAAGATGCAGATTCCTGGGTCCCACTCCAAGGTCCCCAGGGGCAAAGCCTGGGAATCTGCATTTTAACAGAAGGCACCACTGAGGCAGGCAGCGTCCACCCCCCACCCCTTGTGAGACACCCTGGCAGCTGCTGGTGGCTGACCAGTTCTGAGGCAGAATGGAAAGCAGGACTAGGCCAGGCAGGGGAGCAGTAAGCCAGCCACTCGCCCTGTCCTGGAGGGGAGCTGAGGGCAGATCTGCTCTTTGTCACCTTGTGAGGTAGCAGGGCATGACCAGCAGCTCCCCAGGCTGGACAGCCAGGCTACAAGGGGCCAGGGATGCTTTCAGAGGCCCCTGGTCTGGAAAGCCCCTGCGCCTCCAGGGTCTACTTGTGCCTGAAACTGAGATGCCTGCTTAGACTTTGCTTCGACCCCAGCTCTCCTGCGGGAAGTGACAGTGAGATTGTCTTGAGTTTTTTTGGTGGCCCAGTCTGTCCTTGGACATGCCATTTGCCTGGAGAGACAACCTCATCCATGCCACAATGGTTAATTTGTGGGGGCCTGGTGAAGGTGCCCAGACTCAAGACTTGGTAGACACTTCAGGAATGTTCTGAGCCCTGGGTGAGCTTCCCTCCCCTCTGCAGACACAAAGGCTGAGAATGACCCACTGGATCTCACCTCCTGATGTTCCCATTGTCCTGAGGGTTTGGAACACTCGAGATTCCATGCCTAGTCCTTCCTGTTATTATGCTTCTCTTAGAAATACTATATGACAGAAATCCCCAAACACAGCACAAACCTCTTGGAAACTACTGGCTTTAGCAGCTGGGACCTTGCAGAAAGAGGCCCAGAGCCCACTGGGCTGTATGCAATCTTCTGTGCAGAGTGGCCACCCTGCAGAAGGAAGAGGGGGCAGTAGGGAGGCAGCAATGGCAGCTGTGCCCCTGTAGGGCTGGCTGCACAGTCCCAGAGAGGACATTCTCAGGGGAATTCCAAGTGGGTCTTGAGCACTTAGTTCAGATCATAACAAGCCAACAGAAGTATGACGCCACCGTGAGGAAAGGTTAGAGATGGATGTAGGTAAATGCAACCAACCCTTTAAAGGTGAAAGGTGAAACATTTTCTACATTTAATAAAAACATTTTCTCATCTGAGTCTCTGGAAGTCTGGAGTCACATTTTTTTTTTGGTAACCCCCCCCTTCTAAAATGTCTTAAAACACATGGCTTAATAGTGGCTGCACAGAAAAATCTACACCTCAAAGTCTGGACTTTCATTTAAATACAAATATACAAAATGTAAACTGAGACAATAGAGAAATTTACAAAACTTTTCTTTAAAAATAATAAAGACAAAAATTCAGTTCTAGTTAGGACGCCTATTAAAATACGTGCAAGTTGCCGTATCCCATTGGGTTTCTATTGCAATGTTCAACGAGGGCAAATCCAATCCACCCCAGCTTGGGGCCGCCTTAAAAAAAAACAGACCTGAGTGGAAATTTCTTTGAGAAACCTCGAGGTTCGTTGAGGAGGTGGACGGTCCCCTTCCCTGGCTCCTGGGGGTTCCCCTGGCCTCCTAGCCAGAGTGGAAGCCCCACTGGCCACAAGTTCTGCTTCCAAGTAGAAGGGTCTGGGCTGGTTCCACTGTGGACTTCAAGGCCAAGGCCAAAACTAGCTGCTTCCAGTGGAGTTTGAACTGACGTGGTTTGAATTGATGTGGTGGTTATAACTGGTCTTGGAATTGGAGGAACTCTTGGAATTGTTCTGATGCTGGGGGAGAGGGGGAGAGAGAGCATGTGTCAGTCCTCCCTGAAGTCAAACTCTGGCGCTGACACATCTGTGGGGCTCTGGAAGAGGGGACAGGGTTTGCAGGGGCTGCTCCAACCCAGTTCTCTTGCTTTCTGTGGCCTTTTGCATTCTCCCCTGCAGACCTGGGGCCAGAGGCCAACCTTGAGGCTGCCTGGGAAGAACCTTGGAATTAAGGGAACCCTGACTCAGGAGGAGGAAGGGCCCCTCCTGTGACATCTGTGTTGGCTAAGCCTGCAGACCTGGAATTTGACTGCTTGGGTTGGGATCTGACCACCTCTTAGTTGACCTCCTGCGGTTTCTTTAATCCC
Organism: Marmota flaviventris; assembly: GCF_047511675.1. Classification (NCBI taxonomy): domain Eukaryota; kingdom Metazoa; phylum Chordata; class Mammalia; order Rodentia; family Sciuridae; genus Marmota; species Marmota flaviventris. The sequence goes on from NC_092501.1 coordinate 11,462,535, forward strand.
TTGGTTTCCTGGTCTGCAATGAGGAATGAGGGTTTCGTGGAGTTGTTGGAAGAATGGACTGAGGCCATGTATGCAAAGGCTCCAGGAAGTGCCTGGCCCCCAAGATGCTGGGCTGCTCATCATCAGCTTGGCACCTCCCGGCAGCCCTATGGGTGCTGGGCCCCTCAAGTGGCAGGGTAGAGAGGGAGAGATGAGGAGCATCGGCCTCACAGGTGCCAGAGCTGGGCACTGTGCTGGGGCTGCCATCCCCCTCCTCCACCCGACTCCGTCCTCTGCAACTCCTGGCAGCAGGCACGTTGAGTTTTTAGGTGGTCAAACTGAGGCTGGGAGAGGTTCAAAAAGCTGCTACCCAACGAATAAATGCCAGGGCAGCATTCTAACAGGAGCCCCGAGAGTCCACAGCGACTGCTTTCGAGACTGAGGAAACTCCTGGGAGCTCAGCTGCATGGGTGAGGGGAGAGGTCACTTCTTTCTGGAACTTTGGTTCCGATTGATGGAACAACTTAAAAGTCATATTTTTATGTTATGCAAACATAAGTGTATTACAGAATGGGATGTCAACCTTACGTGGTAAGCTCGGGGCCTCAGCCTGTGTATGTTCCCTCTCCTGCTCTCCTCCAGCTCCTTCCCCGGGGCTCACCAGATGTGTCAGCTTGGGCAAGTTCTTTAATCTCTCAGCCTCAGTGCTCTACTCTGTGAAATGGGGTCAAGCCTGGGCTCATAGTTCACTAGGATGCCCGAGAGCTGCGAGGCATCCCACACGCTTATGCTCAGCCTGGCGCACAGGAGGTGCCCCAGACGTGGTGCTGAAATGAGCAGTCTGAGGTTTGGTGGATACTAATGGGAGAAGCCCTGGGAAAGGGCCCAGCCCAGTGGCCTGGTCCACAGTGGAGCTCCCCAAAAGCCACCCTCACCCCTGCAATCAAAGCAGGGGGGCGGGGGTAGATTCTGGGACAGGAGGCTAGAACTCCACCTGCCTCTTCTTTATCCTCCTGAGGAGGAGGAGGGAGAGGAGGGGAGAAGCCAGACTGGGGGAGACTCCCGGGATGAGCATCTTCTTGAAGGGCCAGGCCAAGAAGGGGCACTCTTTGGTTGCCACTGGGGTCACAGGGTGTGGGCCCCAGGCTCTCACTCGTCTGGTCTGCCTCCCCGCTGCGGCATTTCTCCATTTGGTCTATGCCAACCCTTACTCCAGGGACTGGCTGTGAGGGGCGAATGTTTCCCCCCAGGATGGGTCTCCTCTGGCTGCCAGCTGCAGGGGACCCATTCAGTGATGAAGGGGGGTCTGCCCCAGGATCCCTGAGGTTCTGCAGGGATCACCCCAACGCCAGTCTCCCTGTCCTTTCTCTGTTCATCTTCATCTACACAGTTGAGTCCTACCCGGGCCACATGGGGCAGTGGCTCTCAACCTGGGGTGATTTTGTCCCCCAAGGGACACTTGGCAATGTCTGCAGATATTTTCTGCTGTCACAGCTCGGGGAAAGAGGTGCTGCTGCATCTCACGGCAGAGGCCAGGGCTGCTGCTTGCTGTCCCTCGGTGGACAGCACAGCCCGCAACAAGGAAGCAGCCCCAAATGCCGAGTGTGGAGGGAAAGACCCCGACATCAGGTAGACTTGGGATGCCCACCCCTTCTGCCCTGGGGTCCCTTCTGCAGCTCTGGTCTTGCTGCTTTACACAGACGTGGGCCGGGGTCCGCACTGAGGCCGGGTGGGCAGCCGGATCTCACCTGACGCCGGAAGAGCCTCTGGAGCAGGCCTTTCTTTGGTGGTTCTGGAGGCTGACTTCTGTTTAGGTCTGGTGACAGGGTACCGTCGGGTCCAAACACATTCAGCTCCTTAAAGCATTCTGTTTCTATCATCTGGAGAGGCCAGCAGGGACATGGCCTGTCACCCGGGCCTCATCTTCCCTGACCCGCCTGCCCTCTACCTCCTGGACCCAGATGAGGCTCCCCTGTGGCTCGCCCAGGGATGGGTGCAGCCCCCGTCTGCCCTTGTTCGGACTCCAGTGAGAACAGGAGCTTGCTCCTCTTCTTCCACCAAACCCATCTCCCAGTCGCCTCTCTGTCCTGCCTCTGCGACTGCTGTTTTCGTCTTCCCTCCCAGCCAGACCTCTCGGGGAGGCCCGTGCTCCTGCCTCTGTTTGCTTGCAGCCCATCTGGCTGGCTTCTGAACCCCACCCTGCACCACGGCCCTGGCCCAAGCTCCAGGGACTGTCCCTGGGGCACACCCAGCAGCCACATTTCTGTCCCTGTCTCACCCTGCTCTCAGCAGTGTCCTGACCGCTGACCACCCCTCCCTCCCAGAACGAAGCCACTGTCCCACTCTGCCTACCTCATTTTGCCACGGGATGGACACGGAGCCTGTGGAGAACTTGGAGTAGAAGTCATCGTCCGTGTGGTCCAGGTTGACGCCCTTCACGGTGGAGAACTGCTCGATGTCCAGCACGTCCTTACAGTACACGGCCCGCGGCTGAGGAGGCAGAGGGCTCGCTGCACATGCGCCCTGCTTGTGGCTTACGAGTCCCTGAGCCAGGCCTTGGGGTTTTGATGGGGAGCAGGGGGGCTTCTTCCTGGGGCTCCCCCAAACCTGCCCTGCTGTCTCTGAGCCACCAAGGGGACCCAGCCAAAATGAAACAACAGCTGGGTGTCTAGCTGCTCTGTGCAGGGCTCCTTCCTGCCATTGCTTCCTGACACATGCCAGAGTTCACCCCTAGATCTAGGCTGGGCTGAATGGGGAGGGGGCACCGCCTGTCTCTATGCTCATGGTCCTTGGCACCTCTGGCCTCCCCACACTCCCTTAGCCATGTCAGTTATCCTGAAGATCACAGCATTGGGAAGGTGGCAGCGTTTCCAGTGTCACCTCTGTTGGATGAGAGCTTGCACTGGACAGTTTGGGGCCTCTGGTCCACTGCTCCATGGAAAGAACGAGTGCTGGGGACTCGGGACCAGAGCAAGGGCCTATGTGGGAGTTTGCCTCCCTCAGGTGACCAAGTTGCAGATGAAGGATGTCCTGGGGGTGACTGGCACAGCTCTGGCAGGAATAGCTCCCAGCCCCTTCTCATGTTAAGGGGCAGTGAGGGCTATGGGTTAGCATCCAGACCTGGTGGCCAGGCAGACCTGGGCCATACTCCCAGCTGCAGTGCTTAAAAACTTTGGAGAAGTCACATATGCCCTCAGTTTATTCATCTGCAAATAGGGGGACAACAGAAGCCCAGGGCCATCGAGCTTCTGGGAATGCTTAAGTGCCTAGCACCGTGAGTGTGCGCTGCTGTGATCATGACAGCTTGGTTTTTAACCTCACCCGCCCGTCAAACAAGAGCAGAGGGCCTGCTCCACGCCAGGGCTCCTAGAAACGAATCTGGCTGGACTCATCGGTTACTGGAGGTGGCTTCCCAGGGCTCTAGGAACCTGGGTGTGGAGACGGGGGCTTTATAGATGACTGCAGGGGGTGGGTGCAGAATGCCCCCCAGACCTGGCAATGTGCCTGTAGCTGGAGGGCAGAAACAGGCTCCCCAGGTCTGCCGAGGGCCCAGCACAGACACTGGCTAATTCGAAGGTCATGAATCGGCATTGGCATGCGGGCTTGGCGTGGGCAGCAATCACTCAGAGGGCTCTAGACTGATCTCAGGACTGGGTACTTTCTGGGGCCTCCAGTCCTAACTGCTGCTCAAGGAATAAGTAGGAGGCTTGGAGGCCACTCAGTCCCCAGTGCAGCAAATCGCTGGGCCGAACTGTGAGTGGGCAGCGATGGGGTGGGGGGCGTCCAGCTTCACAGCTGTGATTTGCCTCCTCTACTTCCAAGGCCAAGGGTGTGTGCCACCGTGGAACATGGCGTATCATGTGCAGGGCCCAGTGTGCATGAAGCACAGGGTCCTGTGCTCAAAATGTATTCAGAATTTCAAGACGGCAACAGCGGAGCTTTGAGCCAAGTGGGCCAGTGTGACTGCTTGTGTCCAGCCCCCGAAGCTGGCCCTGGGAGACATGGAGATGGACATTTTTCAAAAAGTGTATTTTTAAAAAATCTGTTCTGGCATAGAAATTTACCTAACTTGCCAAAATTTACCATCTCATGGCTATGACTTCTTGGAGAAGTCTCCTTTTGGAATACGTTTATAAAAAAGTCAAGTGAAGTGAAAAAGATAGAGTCAGCAATGGCCCTGAGGGTTATGAATGTGGCCGCAGTCTGAAGGTGGTGTAGGAAGAAGAAGGAAAGGCAGCTGGGGTGGAGGACAGGCCAGCCCTAGGGACAAAGTCCCCAGCTCACAGGGATCTGTAACTTCTGCTCACCTCCCAATTGGCTGGTAGGCCTGGGGCCTTGGCTGCCCAGAGCAGGGGCCATGGACCACAGGGTCCACAGGGTGCTGTGGACCTGGGGAGGGATGGACACATCCAATGGGTGATCTCATCTCTACATGACAACCTGAGGTGCTCTGCAACCCGGCAGGAAGGGTCACAGTCAGGGGGAACAACCACCCCTGTTTGCTCAGGACACAGGACTTTCAGTGCTAAAACCAAGACAGTTCTGGGCAAACCTGGATGACTGGTCACCCTGATTATCAGAGACGCCACCTTCCACCAGCTGGAAGGCTCTTCTGGCACTGCCTGGCCAGCTCCATGCAAAAGCCTTCACGACACCATCTCCTCCTCCCAGGTCCCGTTCTCTGCTCTCACTACTCCATTCCCACTTTCACTTAGGGGGTGCTTGCTGACACGTTTCCTCTCAGACGGAGAGTGCCCAGAGAGAAATAACCCAGTGTTCTGTTCACCATGGGTCCCCCAGGGTCTGGCACAAGGCCTGGAGCATGCCGGGAGGTTGTTATGTCTGATCTCATCCCATCACCATAGCAACAACCTGGGGTGGGGGATGGTTCCAAACCTTGGCCCCAGACCCAGCCTGGGTGTCCACCTCTCCTGCAACTTGGGACATTAACCCAATAACACAACTGTCATGTCCTTGCAACCACTCTGAGTGGTTTCCAGGGATACTGAGTTGCAGCTGTGCCCAGAGACCTCAGTGTTAAAAACTATAAGCCACAAACTCCTGGCTGGTGGCCTTTCCTATAGCACAGTCACTCTAAACCCCAGCTGCATGTTAGAATCACCTGAAGAGGTTTTGAAAACCCTCAGGCCCAGGCCTGGTCCCAGATTCCTTGAGGACCAGGTCTAAGATCAGCGTTTGTCATGTCCCCCGCCCCAGATGGACAATCAGGATTGAGAGCTATAACTGGGACTCTCTCCACCACCTGCTGACGCTAGCTAGGCTGGGCTGTTTGTAGCACTCAGTGTGACTTTTACTCTACATGCTCAATGGCTCCCTTCTTCCTCCATAACTGGCCAGATGGGGTCAGCGGTGGCTGCCCCGGCCACTGTTTAACACCCAGCTGGGCCCTGTTTCTCAAACCTGCTGCTGCCCTCCTGCCCTGCCCAGATGACCAAGGCATCCCCATCTACAGGGAATGCTGGAGTTCCAAGGCTGGCCCCACCTTCCTCTGCACAGGGTGGTGCTGGGGCAGGGGGATGGATGGCAAGGCTCTGATTTGTTGCCGATGGCAGTGGTGCAAATATTCTCACCCCTCTACTACAAGTGGCCAACCTGAAGTGGCTGAGCACTGAGTTGGGAAGAGGGTGTATACTCAGCTCTCACAGGATGCAGGAAGCCAGCCCACTGTCTCAGGGTCCCAGGTGTAGCCTCCATTCCCCACCTGGGATGTTGTCCCAGTCTCTGAGGACCGAAAAGGAACAGAGGCGGCAGCAGATCTTTCGGACTTTCGACCTCTTGATTCGACAGAGTTCAGGCCCTGGAGCGGCAGCCTTAGCCTGTTCTGCCCCTGCCAGGGCCAGGTCCCTCGAGCCTCTAGCCCAGCTGAGCGTGAGCCTGGGCTTCAGGGACTGGATCAGGCCTATTTAACTGAAGTGCTGCCTCACACCCTGACTTAGGACCTCACGAAGGAGGTGGGCCTCCTTGTAATTTGAGCTGGCCATGCCTGGCCCAGAACCTGGCATAAACAGTAGGTGCTCAGTGCATGCTAGCCTACCATGCTCTTGAAAACCCTCTCCATTCAGTTCATTTTACCGTTAGCCGTCCCTGGCAGTTTGGAGGAGAGGCGACATTGGCCTCACTAGGGGAGGAAACTAAAGCTTAGGAGGGATTTATCCAGGTCCCTCAGTCCAAGTACCCAAGTCTTTGGATGATCAGTGTGGGGCTCCCAGGCCCATACCCCATCTGAATCACCTGGCATGAAGTTCATTTGCAGCATTGGCAGAAAGTAGCCAGAGGGAAGGGACATGGTCCCCACGAGGACAGCAGCATGACCCATGCTCTGCCAACATGGAGGCAGTGAAAGAGAATGGCCCTGGGCACGGGCCTGCTGGGTAGCAGGCCTTGGATCTTCTGGGGGCTGGGGAGGCTACTCACATCTGGAATGAAGGGAGGGTCCAACATCCCGGCCTCCAAGCGCTTGAAGTTCATGTTCCTGAAGAACGGGTGCCTCTTGACCTCGGCCGCACCCTCCTCCTGGCAGCCCAGCCTCTGCTTGGCGTCTTTGGTGAGCAGCTGTGACAAATGACCATGAGGCATGCGGTTGGGCCTCTCCTCGTGCCAGAGGCCAGAGGGCAGAGGAGTGGAGGGACGTCTGTGGTCACTGTCACACTCTCTCTCCCACCTATATCTCTGAGCCCTCCCAGGTGTTCCGACCCCAGCGCTGGCCTCCTGAGGCTCACAGATAAAAGGGGATGTGTTCCCCAAACAGAAGAGCCAAACGTGGCAGCAGGGCAAGCACCAGGTGACATCCTGGTAAGGATTAAGCACTTTTAGGCCCTATAGGTGTCACTCTGTTCCTCTGACTACCGGGCTGGTGGCTCAGGCCTGTTACCCACACCTTGGCTTCTCTCCTCTATGTGTAAGGGAGTGGGATTTGCTCTACATGTTCCAAGAAAGGCAAGGCTCCCCGTGTAGCGGCTGGATGTGCTGCCGCAGCCCCCAAAGCTTGCAGGGCTGGCCAGACTGGTGGCATAAACCAGATCACTAAAGGTGAGGGGTGGACTGGAGTTGGGGGCAAGCCTGACAGGCTGCACATCGGCTTCTGTCAGGCAGGAATGTCAGCCAGGGCCCAGGGCTTCTGCTTCTTTTTCAAGAGGTGCCAGAAACTCAGGTTTTTATGTGAATTCTCCTTGCTTTTAAATCTTGGCAATTAATCCACTATTCAATTCTTTCTAAAACATTCCATCCAGGCTGAACAAAACACCCTCCTACATGCTGCCAGTCTGCAACACGATCTCAGGTGTACATCAGAGGGGGAGAGGGTGTGAGCTGGGGTGGGCGGGGCAGGCAGAGAGCAGGCCTCCTGGAGGGCAGGAGGGAGGGCAGGAAAGGTCCAGGGCTGGAACTCAGCAGGGGCCTAAGAAGGTGGACACTGAGGTCTGGGCCTAGGGTCTGGACCCAAGGGACAGAACAACAAGATGCATTAACTTCTGGACCTCAGGGGTCAGGGCTGCCAGGTCCTGTGGCTGCCAAAATGGAATGGGGAAGGCCTGGGGCCTGAGACCCGCTCCCTTGCTGCTTGTGGAGCAGCCATCTTAGGCAGGAAGGTTGGAGCTGTCTGAGCCCAGGAGCCGCCCCATGGACTCAGGCCTCCAGGGTCTCCCTGCAAGTGAAGCCCTGTGGTACCTTGAGCCAGTTGGAGAACACAGGCCTCAGAGGCAGCAGTTAAGGGTGAGGAGGAGGCTGAAGACAAGAGTCCTAAGATCCCAGGAGAGAAGACAAGGCCAGAGTCCTCTGGCGGTTCTTCCATGGGAGAGTCACTTTGTACCCCCAGGCCTGGTTCATTGGAGCAGTCAGCTCAGCCACAGCCAACTACTTTCTCTCGAGGCCACAAGGGGGCAGCAGAGAGACATCTGTCTTGCTGGTTGCTGGAGGAGATCCCAGCCCACAGCTAGAGAGGATGTTTGAGGGTGCAGGGGTGGGAGTAGGGGTCCACTCTGCCTCCTATCCTTTAGCATGCACCATGTCTTTGTTGATGAAAACTTCATTCTCTGAATCGATGATCCTGACCTGCGACATTCAATGACGCTCTGACCACAGCTGTCCGACTCCCTCTTCTACAGCCATGTCCAGGCTGGTCGCGTGGCATAGATTCCCCCCCATGGCACAACCAAGCATTGTCCACGCCCCTGTTTCCATCCATCTGACCTTTTCTGCCTTGTTCTTCTTGTCCCCAACCCCAACTCTGGCTGCAATGACTACCTGAGTCTCTTGGGGGCCTCTTAGCACAGTTGGCCAGCAAGCTACAGGGTTTGGGTGTGTGCTGCCCGGTACACAGTGTTCCTTCCCAAGGGTCCCTCTCATCCTTAGTTCCACTTCTTTTGATTGTGGTCAGATGACAGATCCAGCCCCAAATCCTTCTTCCCACTGCTCAAAGCCATAAATGAAGCTGGTAAGAGAAGGGGCTGGGCTGAGCGTGGATGGCTGTAGCTGAGGGGCCTCCAGGGCTGGGGAGCCAAGCCCCTTGGTTCCTTGGCCACTAGCAGTGCAGCCTGAGGTTCCTGGAAGCAGACCCTTGGGGGTTTGTCACTGGCTTTCTAGGCCAGCTCTTCCCTAACCTCCAGCCGGGCTGTTCATACGGGCACTGAATCTGCCCCAAGGCCACCGTGGATTCAGAGAGGAGGGAAGAGAGGACTCAGTCCACACCCCAAGGTGCAGTGGGACACCAAGGACAGGAAGTCTGTGGGCTTGCAGGTGTACAGAGCTGGGCATTCAGGCCCTGGACATTCAGCTGCCTCTCATTGTGACTTGGGAGCTCAAGAGCCAGGTAGAAATAGTAAGTGGCCATCTCCCTACAGAGCCAAAGAAGGGCCTGAGGGCCAGCCCTAGAGTGGGGCCCACCTAGGCTGTAGCCCAGGGTGGACCCCACCTTCAGCTCTCCCACTTTCGTGGCGCCTTTCCCCTTCCTCTCTCTGGCTGACCCAGTCCCCCGGTGTGTGCAAACCACTCCCATGTGTGTCCTGCTCAGGGTGGGTCACATCCCGCTATCCTAGCTGCCGTCATGCAGAACCTGAGCCCGTGTCGCCTGCACTCCACTGAGGGGCTGGAAAACTTTAAGGTACTCAGACTGAAAGCATCACTGCCCTCCTGCAGACTCGAGTCAGCACCCTGGGGTCCAGAGCTGAGGGAGCGGCTGACTTGCCTGTAGAGCTGGGAGTGTGGGGTGAGGGTGTCTCGCTGTCCACCTCAGCTCCCTTCCCCTTGGCCTGCATGTGCCCTCAACCCCAGGCTTCTCCCGAGTCCTTCGCTAACCACCATGGTCCTCGGCAAATAGCACAAGCACCTGGGCCTCGGTCTCCTCCACCCGCAGCCTAGCACGCCCTGACGCATGTCCCTTCTGGGGAAGGCTGGGGGCTGGTGGGTGAGCCACCCCTGGACACCTTGGGCTCACTGAGACTTACCATCTTGCAGATGGACTTGGCCTCCTCGGAGAACTTGTGGGAGTACACCTCCTCTGTCTCCAGGACCCGGCGGTCCACCTCTTCCCGCTTCACCTTCTCCTTGCGACCACGGAACGGTGATTGGCCCTCGATCATCTCATAGATGAGACATCCCAGGCCCCAGTAGTCAGGGCTCAGGCCATATCGCTGGTTGTTCAGAACCTCTGGAGCTGGAGGCAGAAGAAAAGGGCAGGAGGGGTAAGAGCTAGCAGCAGCAGGACACTGCGCAGCCATAACGGCCACAGCTGCTCCTCACCTCAGAAGAGGTTCCTGCACCCTGGAGCAGCATTGCTGGTGGGTGACCTGGAGTGTCTCAGCTGGGACATCCCCTCCTCCAGCCCCTGGGCCAGCCGCTGGAAACCTCAGCTCCTCCAGGGTGCCTGCTTTGCACCATCAAGGGCTCTGATTGTAGCACCAGAACTGAGAGGTCCTGCTCCTTTGAGGTGCCCCCACCAGAACACGCACTCACTGCCTTTTCCACTGCTGTGTCCCCAGTGACATGCAGTAGGTGCTTATATATACTTGTTGCAGCAAATAAGGGTGAGTCCACCCAAGTTAAGGATTTTAAATTGATCTGGAATTCAAACAACCTCCCATTATGTCTTTCCTACCCCTTTGATAGAATGAACTCTAGATTCACCATAGAAGCACAAGAAAGACAGTCACACGTCATGTGTGAACACATGCACACATGCACCAGGTGCACGACAGCGTTGCACACGAAACGTGCAACACCCTGTGCAAAAGAAGACGATGTAAATGCAGAAACCGACATGTAAGCAGGGATGCAGAGAGGCTTATCCATCATCCACCATCATCCACCATCATCTACGTGTCTGTGAGCATCCACACGGGCATGCGCACATTCACATGGGCACGCGCAAATTCACACAGGCACACGCCCTTAGGTCGCCAAATATCTTGCAATCTGCAAAGGACTCTTCAGCACCAGAGACCAAGCACTGAATCCCACAGGCACAGCCTGGGTGGAGGGCAAGGAGGTGCCTGGCTCCAGAGCTTGCATGGTCCTGTGTCCCAGGGTGAGTGGGGCATGTCTGCAAGGTGTAAGAGGAAAGCTGGGGGAGGCCCCATTTGGAAGCAGGGCTTTGGGGGCCTGGGTTTAGCTCCAGGTCACTTTCCTGAAGCCCCTGGGACGTTGGTCTTGGGGCGGACTGAGGGGGGCCAGGGCAGGTGTCTAATTAGAATCATGCTTGGTGACACAGCGGACTCATTTTGGACCCTTCCTAATGAACTTCCTCCTTTCAGGGGGCTATCTGCCTGCCCCCCCAGACCCCTACTTCCATGAGGCCTCCCTAGCAGTGCCGAGTGCCAAGCTCTGGCCACCCCCAGAATGGGGTAGGGGCTGCAGAGAGCTCTTCGGAGGCTGCACCTAGGGTCCCGTGTGCCACCTTGGCTGGCTAGGGTCCACCAAGGAGTCAGCAGGGGCCTTGACTACCTCTGACCAGCGGTGCTCTGTGGTTGGGGGCCCAAGGGAAGGGTCAGCATGCGACAGGAGCAGGGCCACACTCACCCATGTAGCCGACCGTGCCCACCCGGCCGCGGATCAGGTCTCCCTCAGGGATCTTCACAGCCAGCCCCAAGTCTGAGATCCTGATGTGGCCTGTGGGGGACAGCAGGGTCAGCGGGCTTCGGGACAGCTGTGTGGGAGCTTGGTCCACCTCAGCCACAATGGCGAGGCACATGAGCTCTCAGTTTTCCCTCTGTCCCACGAAGATGTGACCCTTGTCTGCCTCTCAGGGTGAGCACAGGACCCGGGAGAGGCCAGGCATGACGTGCCGTGGGTGAACTACACTTTTTAGGAGTAAAACACAAAGATGCAAAAGGATGCCGGGATCTGGCTGGGCGCTGGCCGACCTGCCTCATAAAATGCCCTAATGGGCTTTCTGGAAGGCTGAGGTCGCAAAGTTTAAAATGTGCTGGCCTGATTCTGGGATTGCTTCATGGGAAAAATATGAGATTCTCCTGACATTTTGCAACAATTTGCTTAAGGGGAAAAAATTACAAAGCAATTTGGGAAGCAGCTCCCTGCCCTGCCTGGTTGGTTTTTGGAGGTGGTTTGTTTTTTTCCCTTCAGAGAAAAAAGGAGAGCAAATGTCTGGAGATGGAGCCCATCAGAGTCCTCAGAGTCCAGTACGGACTCAAAGACCCAGGAGACGCCCACTGAGAGCACCAGCGCTGCCTTTGCCTCACCACAGGCAGGGTCATGGCTACATCTTACCCTACAGGAAGGAATGTGTCCCTCCACTTTCTGCCTGTGGATACCAGGGCCCCCTGCAGCCTAGACCTCTGCAAGACCCAGTCCAGAGAGCAGGTGGGCGTGGGCAGTCAGCAGCAGGAGCTCAGTGTGGGCGGGGCCCTGAGACTGGCATGGCTCTGGGCCCATCCACAGAGGACCAGCAGGCTCCGGGACACCCCGCTTCTCCAGGCACAGCACCCCAAATAGACCTCTCTCCAGGGGCCTGGGGCATGCAAGAGGCCTGGGTTCTGCTCCCTGCTCCCCACTGATACCACCAGCTGAGCTTGGCAGCCTGGCTCCTTGGAGCCTCAGTCTTGTCACCTATGAAATGGGCACTGAGACCCCACCTTCTGTGGAGATGGGAAATTCTGGTCAGGTTGCAGGTATGGGAGGCTACATGGTCCTCAGGGGTTACTGAGGCTGCTCTTGCTATCCCTGTGCTCACTCCCAGGAGAAAAGAACGATGGTAGCAGACAAGCAATAACACTTAGCAGGCTAACGGGGGCTCCCCACGGCTGTCCCCCCCTAGAGGGGAAGGCAGTATGCTCCTGGTTTTCACGCCGAGCAGGGAAATTTCGTGTAAGTGTCTGTCAGCGTCTCCGAAATGCCAGGCTCCTCACGCAGTGCTCTCTGTCCCTCTGGGCCAACCCACGATGTTTCCTCACGAAACAGGAGCTTTGTCCACACCCACTGCCTCCCCTGGCCCAGGACTGAGAAGCTGGAGTGAGGTCTTCCCATGGCCTCTCCTCCAGCGGCCCTGTGGCCAGAACCCTGCAGCCATCTCCCAGAGCCCTGAGCCCGACTCACCATAGTCGTCCAACAGGATGTTTTCAGGTTTCAGATCTCTGAAAGGGAATGACAAGAGGCACCTGAGCGTGCCCATCCTGGGCAGCAAGGACAGACTGGCACCTGGACTGACCCCTGGGTAACTAGGCCCGAGCACCCCAGGGCGTCCCCTCCCACCTCTGGGCTCTGACCGGCTGGTCTCTCCAGGTCAGGAGAATCTTGGGGTTCTTTATCTCCTTCCAGTAACTCAAGACAAAAGCTGCTGTTTGCCACAGGCATCTTCCTGCCCTGAAGGGTGACTGGGAAGGTAGGAAAGGCCAGTCCTGGCACCTGACCACATACTGACAGCCCCCAGGGCAAGGGAGGCTGGCTGGTGTGGTGACAGACCCTCTTGAGGGCTGGGAAGACCTGAGGTCCCAGGATGCCATGAAGGTCCTGGGAATGAGGAAAGAGAAATCACGGCATCCAGAGCTCCCGCTGAGCAACTGGGAAGAGAGAGCTGCAGGGGAGAAGCTGGGGCCCTGGTAAAGACCCCTGTGGGTAGGGCTCCAGGAGGCCCGCATATTCCTGCCCCAGCTGGGCCACAGCCAGGGGGAAGCAAGCCAGAGGGTCACATGCAGGTGCTGCTGCCTCATCTATTCCCAATCCTGCCTCCTTTATGCAGGAACTTGCTCGAAATTAGGAGAACCACTGCCTTCCCAGAACGGGGGACAGGCATCAGAAGCTACTGGCTTTCCTAGTAAAGGGTAATAGCCCAGAGAGGGGTGCACACAACTCAGCTCTGCCTTGGGAATGACAATAGAGCCCATCTGGATGGGGTTCCAGTTCCCAAGCAATGGGCTTTGTTTATTTAACTGAAGGCAGCTGTCCTTATGGGGAGTGGTTAATGTACCCAAATCCACTGGGCAGCCTCACAGAGTGATAATTAGTGTCTGTGTATACTTGTTCATTACAAAATAATGTTGTTGCTATTGTTATTTACATTGTCTTCCTTTGATGTGTTAACAATTCCAAATAAGGACAAGAGACACCTCCTCAATAAACCAGCATCTGCCTGGCTGGAAGAACAGCTCCCCAGGGGCATGGGCCAGAACCAAGTCCACACAGAGGGTCAGGACCCCAGAAGAGCAGGGTTCTCTGCCTCCCTAGAAGAAGGGGAGCTGGACTTGGAGGGCTCTATTTTCCGTTTTCTTTCTTTCTTTTTTTAAGCAAAAGGCAATCAAGTGGAGGATTCTTTTTTCCAACCCTCAGGGAAAATGTTCTCTCTTTTCACTTGAATAAAAACAAACAAACAAAAAAACACAAGCATAGAGATGGGATAGGGGAGGGCTTGTCACCAAGACCATTCTTTCCGGTTCCCAAAACTTTCCTGGACTCCTCAAATGGCTGGGGCTCTACACAGAGGTCTTCAAGCTGGGACCAGGAGGGTCTGTGGGAATGTCAGTGTCCCAGGTGCGGCCAGCCCCAGGGCTGTGGTTGCTGACATCATTCTCACCTTCCAGGAGCCTCCCGTACATTTTTTAGACAGATGATGGTGCAAATCAGTTTGCTACAGTGATGTGATTCCATTAGATCCACTGGTAAGTGTTCAGTTTCAAAATATCAATATTTGCCACTATTTAAACACGTGTTGGGATATTTCAATGTCAAACCATAATGAATAGGGGCAAGCTGACAATTTCAACGTCAAAAAGCAAGGGGCACAGAGGTTTTCAAGTTTCTTTGTGGAGCATTGTGAGCAGCGAAGTCTGCTGCTGACCCTGAGGAGAATCTGGACACATGGCCCGACAGTCCAGGGCCCTGTGGCATTGAGGTCCGTGCGGAGAGTGATGAGCACAGGGTGCTTCTCTGATGCCTGCCCCTGGGCGGCCTCCCTCTCTAAGCTTCCTGGGGCTGATTCCCCTGAGCTTCTTGGGGCTGGGCTTCAGGGACAGGGGTTGTGGCCCATTGACCTCAACTTGGGGGAGCCGGGGCTTGGGGAGCATCATTTCACATGCTTGGCTTCCCTATACTTTGGAGGCTAGAGAACATACTGGAGAGAGCCCTCCTCACTTGCTCGGTCCTGGGGATCCCTGGGGCTCCACGGTGGGAGGAGACCATCTGACTCCTGCATCCTCACTTGTGCTGACCTGGTGCAGGGCCAGCCCCACCCAGTCAGACTCCCGGGAGCACAGCTCACCTGTAGACTGTGTTCTCGCGGTGCAGGTCTTCCAAGCCGCAGAGGATCTCAGCTGCATAAAACAAGGCTCGCTCCTCCTCAAAGCCAGGGTTCCCCATGTTGTAGATGTGGAACTTTAGGTCGCCCCCATTCATGATGGTTAGGACCAGGCACAGGGCATCCTTGGTCTCATAGGCATAGGCCAGGTTGACCTTGGAGTGCAAGAGCAATCATGGTGAGCTCATGGCAATCACCACCCACTTCCGTCTCCCTTCTCAGGTTCCTTGAAGCTGGAGGCAGGTGGTGGAGGCTATCTGCACCCTGAGACCCTCTTAGTTACCTTATCTGCTTCCCCTCTTGGCTGATGAAGGACTTAAACTTGACTCCTTCTAAGTGGTTCAAGGTGAAGGGGACATGGGGAGGAGAGAGGTAGGCCAGCACCATGATCTTCCTGGATTCCTACCCCAGAATGGTGTCTGTGCTTTCCCAC
Organism: Marmota flaviventris; assembly: GCF_047511675.1. Classification (NCBI taxonomy): domain Eukaryota; kingdom Metazoa; phylum Chordata; class Mammalia; order Rodentia; family Sciuridae; genus Marmota; species Marmota flaviventris. The sequence goes on from NC_092501.1 coordinate 11,477,705, forward strand.
CACAAAAGCTTCTGCATTCATTAGTTGGTTAGAACTGGTATTGTCTTTTTGGTTGGTCAGGAAGGTGGGACTTGGCTGCCCTTTGGGTTGTAAGGACCCATTATCTCAGGGGTGAAGGGCTAGGAAGTGGCCAGTAGGGCTTTGGGGAGTGGAAGACAGCCTGGCCAAACTTTCTCTTGCAAGCAAGACCTGCCATGTCCACCTGCCAAGGGAGCCACTAGGAGAGGTAGATTCCAGACACCCAAGGCACTACGGATTGGGGCCATGGGGTAACTGGAGAGGTGGGCAGTGTTAGGGTTGATTGGAAATTACAATGGGTGGAATTCCTTCTTCTCCACTTAGAGAGTTTGCACAAATAAAATCTGAGCACTGCAGACCGCGCCAGGGAGAGGCTGGGCCATCAAACTTGGAGGGAAACATCAGGAACATCATTCATTTCTGAGGAAAGGTGACAAAATGGCAGCGGAGGGAGAGCAATCTTGTAGGGTTGTGTTTCTGCCACCAACTGCTGCAGGTACAACTCAAACCTGCCCAGGTGGTCCCGGGGAAGGGCTCCTGCCACAGGGCTATGGTTTGCGTGAGCATCTTCAAAGGATCATGTGTTTGCAGCTTGGTTCCCAGGGTGGCACTATGGGAGGTAGTGGGACCTTCAGGAGGAGGGGTCTAGCTGAAGCCCTGGATCACTGGGGGTATGCCCTGAAGGGTGCAGTGGGACCCAAGCCCGGTCTCCCTGTTTCCTGGGTGGTTTTCTTCACCATGAGTTCCCACTAGAGACCAAAAGCAAGGGGACAACGTGATCTTAGACCAGAACCTTCAGAACTGTGAGCCAGAATAAATTTAAGTGCCTCAGGAATTTCACTTTGGTGATGGAAAGCTGAATAATAAAAAGCGTCACAGTGGAACTCCCTGCGGGCACAGTGAATGAGACACAGTCAAGGAAGGTCTAGCCATCAAAACTAATGGCCCGTGAGGGGGTGTCAGCCCGGGTTTGCCAGGCACGGGGTCCTTTTCCTGGAAGTGGACCCCCCAGCACCACCCCTCCATGGGCAGCTTCGAGGGGGCCATCAGCAGTCAAAGAGGCCTAGGCCCAAACTGGCAGGTGTTGGTTATCCACCTCCTCCTGTGAGGTGCCATGGCACTGCCCACCTCTTCCCCCTGGACAAGGCTGGCGGCTGGGGGCAACCTGAGATGAGACTCAGAGACCCAAACTTCTGTCCCCTTTGACTATCACTTTATAAAACCACCTTCCTGGGAGGGATGACCAAGGCACTGGGCTGATGTGGTCTCTCCTCTCACAGTTGGCGGGAGTTTAACGGGGACAAGCTTCATGGACAGCCATTTGGGAACAGCCATCAAATGAAAAACCTGCATACCCTCTGCTACGGCAATTCTTCACCAGGAACTGGAGTGCTACGGGGACGTTCACAGGTGTCCACCCAGAACCCACCAAAGGAGAGTTCAAAGACGGATCCTGCAGCATTGTTTGCAGTGGTTTAAAACGAGAAGTGATTTCCGTACAGTTCATGGTTTATCTTTTCCAAGCAATCATCCAAAAAGAGGTGAACTATTGGTGTGGATAAAGGGAGAATACAATTTAAGAGGAAAACGTACCATAAGGTGTATGAGAAGGGGGCTGGGGTCAGAGCTCAATGGTAAAGCACTTGCCTAGCACGTATAAGGCACTGGGTTTGATCCTCAGCATCGCATAAAAATAAATAAGGGTATTGGAAAAATTGTGTCCACTTACAACAAAAAAATTTTTTAAAAGATGTATGGGGAGACACTGCTAGTTAGAAATAATAAAGCCTGTGTATGAATAAAACGTGTCTGGAATGATCTCTCAAAGAGGGAGGCATTTATTTTTATTGTGTACCCTTCTGTGCTGGTTGCATTATTACCTTGTACATGTATTAGTTTTTAATAACATGTTACAGAGACCAAGTATCAATGTATTCCTCCAAACTTCCCAGCCTCCTCTACAGCTAGCTTGTCCCTTGAGGTGACTAGTTCATGCGGAATGTCAGTCCAGTTGAGCACTAAAAATTTCCTGGGGAGACCCACCCCCAGCACTCCCTCCAAGCTTCAGATGGAGTAGATGAGATGGCGGAGAGTGGCCTGATCTGACTGGACTTGATGTGGTTGACAAGATAACTTATTGTTTTCAGCGACTTAGAGTTGGAGCTAATTTGTCACTGCAGCAAAGCCTAGCCTAGACCAACTAACATGATACACACAAACAAAATGGTGTCTCCCTAAGAAACTCCACCATGATGGTCTCCACCATGATGAAACCAGTCTAGAGGGTCTATAGGACCCAAAGATCCTTTTGATTGAGCCTGAGGTGAACTTATTTTGTTCACTAAGGAGTTTACAAGGTGGTCCTGGGGAACAGAAGTCTCAGGCTCACATGCAGAGGGTGTCCAGGCACTGGGCAGGGCTGGTGACAGGACAAAATCAGCCATGATTGACCTACAGCTTTCTTACTTCCCTGGGGGTGGGACCTGCCACACTGGAATACCACCCACCAGTAGGTGAGGGGGGTCTGGGTTACCAGAAGCACGGGCCTGTTGTTGGGCCCTGGGCACTCACCACGAATTGGCTGTTGACCTTCTCGAGAATCTGCTTCTCATTGAGTGCCATGGACTCCCCTTTCCTCTTTTTGATCCTCTTCTTCTCCAAGCGCTTGCAGGCATACATTTTGCCTGTGGCCCGAACCTGGCAGGCACAGACCTGAGGTGCGAGAGAGACACCAAGGTCATGGGCACTGTGGTCTGCCTAGGCCCCTCCTCGGCAGGGCTGCAACGGACAGATCAGAGCCAGCTGGGCTTCCTGTGGGTGCTGCAGGCCCACAGGACCCACAGTACACCTGGCTGTACCCACTGCTGTCCTGGGCTCTGCCCTTGTGACCTGGCCTCAGGGCCCCTTGCTGTCCCCTTTGACTGCTTAGGAGGATCCCGGTCCTCAAAGAAACAAAATGGGCCATGCACACATCAGTTAGACGATTGGCAGAAGCTTCAAATGCTGCCCTTGTCTTAGAGGCAACTGAGTTTCTTCTGGCAGCCACTGGTGGGGACGGTCGGTTTTGGGGACAGTGAAGGGAGACCCTGGAGAACCCTGACTTCATCATTCAGATCTGGGAATGGGGCATTTGGTTTCTAGCCCTAGTTCTGCCCCTGATTGGCTATGTGACCTTGGCCAGGTCACCCAACTCTTCTGAACCTCAGCTTTCCTCATCTCAAAAATGGAAGTAACAAGGCCGGCCTCACACACACTGGGTCACATAACGCCCAGCGAGATCTGGATTCCCACAGGACAGCGCATAGCCAGGCATCGTCCAGACAGGCAGAGGCTGAGCGGCCCCCACCTCCCTGCCTCTCCAGGGAGGCCCGCTCCCCACACTCCTTCCCACCTCACACACCTCGTGTACCCCAAGGCATGGATCCTCCACCCTCCCTCACTGCCACCAGGGGACCCAGGGCAGAGCTGTCCCTGCCCCAAGCCCTGCTTAGAACTTCAGGCCCACCCAGGAGGGACAGGCAAGGTGAGCGGAACCTGAGCTGAACCTCAGTAGAGAGCGCGGGTGTGCACTCACCTCCCCGAAGCCCCCTTTCCCGAGTACTCGATACTGCCTGAACGTGTTTTTGGTCACTGGTTGCCTGGAAAAGAAGCAAGAACCCCAGGTTGGTCTCTGGAGGTAGGAGTCAGGATCCATAAGAAATAGATGAGGGAACCAAATGCAGAGCCTGCAGCCATACTCAGGAGGAAGTGGGGAGCCTGTGCAGGGAGCGGGGAAGGGACGGGGAGCCACAGAGGAGCCCCTCTGAGGCAGACAGAAAGACAGAAAGGAGGCCCTGGCCTCCCAGGCCTTCAGGCCTCACCCTTCCAGCAGGGGCCACACCTCCTGCCCTGGCTCCTTGCAGAATCCAGAAGACCCAGCCTCACGAGGGGCAAGGCTGCTGGCTTCAGGTCTGCTCCTGGGACTCTGGGACAGTCAGTCCCCAACCCTCCACCACTGGGAACCCTTTATCCTATTTCCCCCATTGATCCAGGATCCGGGAAGACCCTGAACGTCCAATGTATTTATGAAGTAATCTCCACTTTGTGTCCCCCGACTCCCTGTTTCCATTAGCAAAGCCACTTAGAACATCTACTCAGGCAGGACTTCCGGTCACAAGGACAGTACTCCGAGGAGTAACCCGTAGAGGGTCATGCAGTCGCAGCTAAGGACTCCACGGTGCCGGGAGCTTACTTTTCTTTCCTGGCCTTTTGGCTACAACTAATTAGCTTAAAATGTTAAAACTGGCTCTTGGATCCCCAGGACTATTTTTGAGTGCCCTGCTCCCCAGGAGTCCTGACCAGGGCAGAGGTTGGAGTGAGACTGAATTGGGCCAAAGAACTGGGTCAGTAGGAGAAGGCCAAGCGAGCTGGTGGCCCAGCATGAGGCACGATCTGAGAAACCCTATCCTGCATGGAAACCCTTCTTGCTGCTGGGGCCTGAAGAGGGTTTGGATTTCACTGGAAACCACGTCCTCAGCAGTGCAGTTCCTTTCTTGGATCAACTCTGAAAACCAGGCACCCTGCTCCTTGTCTCCAAGGCACGTGCCGTACCTCCCTTCTCTGTTCGCTGGTGGTTCTGCAGGAAGTGGGGCAGGTCCCCACTGGAAGCACAGAGATGCTCCCTCGGCCGTGCTTCTTCTTCCACACAAGAGCAGCCTGGGCAGCCTTGGTGAAAACCTGCCATGTGCCCGCATCCGCCACGCGGCCCTGGGAGCCTTTCCTAGAACAGCCCCCAAAACCACATGAAGGCGGCCGAGGCCTAGCAGTTTATGATACATGGAGAACAAACAGCCGGTCAGTGCTACCGCAGAGCTCCTCTGCGAGGGGGAAATAAGTGTAATACAATTTCCCAGGAATTTCTTGGTTAACCTTGGGAGGGAAAAAAATCCCTTTAATATTTCAACAGTACAGCACCAACAGGCCAGGATCTTGTTTAGAAAAAAAATGAGGGGAAGGCAGGGTGCTGTCAGTCATTAAGCCGGGATCCTGCTTCATGAGTTCGGAAAATGTAATGCCTTCCAGAGTGAGTGCTTAACTTCTGGGGTTCCCAGAGTGACAATGCTTGCTGAGTGCTACATCCTGCACGTGGGCTTATGTCACCCTCATGCTAACCCCAAGAGGTGCTGCTGTCCCTGTTCTACAGAGGACAACACTTAGGCATTGAGAGGGGGAATGGGATGCCCAAGGTCGGGCCGGTAAGTGGTGGGGCTGGCACAGGGGTGTAGGCAGTCATCTGCAGAGCCTCGTTCCAACCTGCACTGGTACCTGGGAGGGCTGGGGCAGAGGGCCATGTGTTACCCAGCCCAGGGCTCCAGGAAGGGCAGGATGAGTGTGCACCCCATCAGCCTGTCCTGTGAGCTTCAGGTGGGCTGCGACTGCAGAATCAGACACAGAGAGCTGAGGGCCGTGGTCCTGGTCATGACTGCAACTGTGCCCAGTGGTGCCCCTCCTGCAGCCAATGGCTGACTTCTGTTGAGGATTAGCCTGTTGAGGATCTAGCACATGCTAAACTCCTCTTATCTCACCCTCACCCCAAGACTACGAGGCAGGCATTATTGTCCCCATTTTACCAGTGAGGAAATCGAGGTTTGGAAAAGTAACCCAGCCTTGTTGAGGCTCCTTGGGAAGAGAGTCTGAAGCAGGACTCAGACTGAGTTGGGTACATGTGCAGGGTGGCCAGTGGTATCATCGGGTCAACAGAGAAGGCCACCTCTGGTCTCTCGGTCATCCCCACTGGTCAGGGTGGAGAGAATGGCCCACCCAGCTGCACAAAGGGCACGTTCCTGCTGGGCTTCCTGAAATGTGCTGGGCTTTGAAGGGGCTTCTGTCTTGCAGCTTCTGAGCTTCTGAAGGGGTTGTGGAAGGGGACACTCCCACCTCACCTACCAGCTTAGCTCAGCATGGATTTAAGTAGCTATCACACCTTTCTCCAAATCCTGGAACACTGTAGATAACTGGGCAGTGGGCTGGGGGTCCTGGGCCAGGGTCCCCCCTTGGCTGCGCTACTGGCTTGCTGGGAGATAAGGCAAATCAGGTCCCCTCTATGTCTCTCCTTCCTTATCAGTCACAGTGAGGCCACATCTGCCCAAGTGACAGCCATGCATATGAAAGCATTTGAAGAGAATGAGACATCAAATAAACCATTAAGAGACTCCCTGTCTCATCTCATTAGCGAGATGGAAAACTAAAGAGGGAAGCCCCCGCTCATTCACTGAGGGGAGCAGGCACAGTGCTGAGGACGCTGGGGAGGAGCTGGGGAGGAGCAGGCGTGAGCTCAGGAGCAACTGGAAATCGGGGGCGGCAGTTTCAAAGGGCAATTTAACAGTCCCTCACAGTTTGCAATCAGGTGACTTTTGACTCAGAAACTCCCGCTAGGAATTTCTATGGCTGTACTTGCAAAAGTACATAAAGATTTATGTTCAAAGCTATTCATTATTTCGGGGAAGGTTGCATAAAAACTTGAGAACAAGTGTCTATTAAGGGCACTGGGCAAAACAAAGAGTGTGCAACTACTTCAAAGACTCTGGAAGCTCCAATTTGCTAGCAAAGAAAGAATTCCCAAAGAGAGTGAGCCACAGAAGCAAGAACAAGGTGTTGAGTGTGTGTGTGCATGTGCGCACGTGTAATGCACACACTAATAAGCACAGGGCTTTTCTAGAATCCCCAAGAACTTAATTAATGAGAGGAGGATAGCTAATTTTATTGTACCCATGGGCCACGGGGGTAACCAGCTTTTATATGAATCCTCAGATGGAACCCTGAGCCTGCTGCTCCCACTCACTCCTCTCACGCACGGGGTGTGGGGGACTCACCTCTCCAACCATTTCCACTGGAGAAAGCGATCAAAATACATGCTGTCCAGATATTCGTGGAATGGCTCTCCGCTCAGGTAGTCATGGACAGACCTAGCTCAGAGAGACAGAAGGATGGGCATGTTATAATCGCAGACTTGAAGCAGCCAGGTGGGGCTGTACCTGCAGCGTAACAAATGCAAACCATCGAGGCAGGCATCTGGCCAAAGGTCTTGTCATTTTGCTGAAACTGGATGATCCTGCAAACATGGTTTGGTGTCTGCCAGGTACTGGGCACTGTTCTAGGTCCTAGGATATGCCGGGAGCATGGGATGGGCATTGTGATTAGGGACACAAACAGTAAGTCACTAGCATTAAACCAGCAATCTCAGAGTTAAGTCATTGCCAATTAGGGGAAATCTCTCTGAAAAGGGGATCTGTGAGCTGAGGTGAGGACAGAGGCAGAATTACTGAGGTACAGGGAGGGGCTGGGACTCAGAGGTGGGGTGGGGGTGCAGAGTGGGGCTCAGGACCAGTGAAGTCACTATGAGCCTTTCATGAGTGCAGCAGAATTTACTGGTAACCTGCTGTGGGCCAGGTGCCAGGATAGGCTCTGGGAGACTAGGACTCCTCTATATTCTTAGGCAAGGCCTAAGGGGGCCTGGCAGGGTTCAAACTTGGCTGCAGGCAGGGGTGGGCTTCTCCCCTTAAAAAGTGGGCCTGTTGTGTAAGGTGTTACACACCTGTAATGCCAATGGCTCAGGAAGATGAGGCAGGAAGATCACAAGTTCAAAGCCAGCCTCAACAACTTAGTGAGGCCCTAAGCAACTTAGTGAGACCCTGTCTCAAAAGAAAACATTAAAAATGGGCTGGGGATGTGGCTCAGTGGTTAAGCACCCTTAGGTTCAACCCTGGTACGCACGCACACACACACACACACAAAAAGCAACCCAGCATGCTAACCAACCCAGTCAGGTACTTGGAACCTGAGGAAGGGCAGGGACCATGAAAGGGTGAGGAGATGCCAAACTTGAACACGGCCAGCATGGGAGGCCAGGATGGCCCTTCCCTCGGGGTCAGAGTCAGGGTCACTAGCTGTGCCCCTGCCCAGTTAGACCCTCAGCAGCTTCTACAGAGCAGCCAGCAGGTGAGCCTGGCATCCTTCTGCTGCACTGGATCAGGTTGGGGGAGGGGGAGGGGTCTCCTGAACACCCGCCTTCACCATCGCACCATTGCTCTTCCAGCTCTTCCCTGGCTCAGGGCACCCAAGTGGCTGGTTTTGTTGTTCAAGCTGCACCAGGGCCATCAGGGAGTCCTTGCTCACTTTGGAAACCCCAGGTACCTCGCATGTGGGGACACAGCAGTGCTTAATACCTGGGTGCTGAATAAGAGCCCACGAAAATACCCCAGGCCCAAGCAGCTGTGTGGGATGAGCTGGCTCTAGCCAGGTCCTAGTGGGTACAGGTTTCTGTGTGCCGTATCTGCTCACAGGCAGTGGTGCATGAGTGTGTACATACATGTGCAGTGCTAGGTGCACACGCCTTTGGAAGGTGCTGTGCAGGATGGGGTGCGGGCGTAGGTGGTGCCACTGGCTGGTCTCACTCCCCCTGGGGTAGACGTAGGGGCCGCAGACAAGGGGCTGGGTGCTGGGAAGGCTCCTGTGGCCCACCCTGCATCGGCAGCAACTGACTTGACTGGTGGCAGAGTGGGGGTTGGGGGCTGGAAGGATTTCCAAGCCACAGAAGCAGGGTCAATTTTTGCACATTCCTCTGTCTCAACAGCCTGGAGGAACACTTGTTTTCATCTTTGTAGCAGATATTTTCTTTGGACTTGGTAACCTGGTATCTCATTCCCTTTGTGAAAAGTGTAGCCATCCACTTATTCACAGAGGACTTGTTTCGACAGCACCAGTGGATGCTGGGATCTCCGACAGTGTCAAACTCTGTGTGTACTCTGATTTCCTCATATATACCTACCTGTGATAAAGTTTAACTCATAAATTAGACACAGTAAGAGGTTAACAATAATAACTAATGATAAAATAGAATAATTATAACACTATACCATAATAAAAGTGATTTGAAATTTACAAATTATTTATTTCTGGAATTTTCCATTTAAAATTGCCAATGGGTCACTGTGGGACGTAAACTGCAGATCTGGGCGACTACTATGCACAAGCCATTAGGTGGCCTGGCTGGAGCTCTTGGGCTCTGAAGACCTGCTCTGGAGCTCGGCTACTGGTGGAGGGTTCAGGGTGGCACCTTCTGGGTGTCTTAATGCCCCAGCCCAGGGAGAAAGGTGGGCCTGCCCAGGTATGTGAGAGGGGTGGAGCACTTACTGAGCACAGGCAGAAAAGAGTTCTTTGCCGGGCCTCTGCAGGAGTTTCGCCTCCGTCTGGGAGACCAGGTCTCGGCTAACTTGGGCAATGAACACCGGGGACTAGAAGGAGGAAGGAAAGGGAAATGGTGAGGGAGGAGGAAGGAGCCAGGGCTTTCCCATAGTTGCCAGGTCAGGGACCAGTCAGACCCCCAGGGAGGTACACGCAGCTGCCAGTCCCAGTGAGGCCCTTGCCTCCTGCCCACACCCCTGGCTTGGGCAAATGGGCAGTGTTCAGTGGTGTGGGAGGCTGCCGGGCCAGAGGACAGTGAGCACGCCCAGACTTAGGGTGCGATTTCTGGCTCTCACAGCCGTGTGGCTTCACAGAGGCCACCGAGTTCCTCTGAGCCTTGCTGCTCACCTGCACAGTGATCATCCCTATGGCTGCGACCTGGGGTCGGAACTGACAAGGTCTGCAAATGCACACAGCTGCAAGGAGCTGTGCAAGGGGGCCTCGGTGACTCCTAGTGAGCCCAGTGAGCTTGGTGAAGTCCCTGGACCACTCAGCCTGTTTCCCCTGAGGGCAAATGTGACCGGGGATACCCAGGCTTGAGGTGCAGGTGTGAGAGGGTTTGCAATGGAAAGCCCGGTGGGAGGGGAGGCTGGCAGGCCTTCTGCTGATCCCAGGTTCAGAGCTGTGGAGCCTTTGGCTCAACCGTTCACCTCAGGACTCTCAGGAAGGTGACAGGAATAATCAGTTTACCCAGAACAATCAATAAAACTTTCAGGAAAAGCTTCTGGCCCAGACCCTGGCATACAAGTTTCAGGTTGTGAAATTAATGTCACCACCGTCATTTCACTCTCCTAGGTTAGGCTGCTGGCCCGAGTCTTGGGTTTGAAAGGGTGGCTCTGAGCAGCAGCCCCACCCTGGGCGGGCCTCACCCACCCCCACCCTGCCCACTGCTCACCCTCCACCAGCTGTTCCCAGTGCTTGACTCACCAGCTGGCCTTTGAGGTGGGCTTTTAATAAATTACAGGGGAAATTGAGAAAAATTACCCGGAATGGGCTCAGAAAGACGGGCGTGAAGACATCTTTCTGCCCAAAGAATGTTGGAGTTGGAAAGACCTGCCTTCTCTCCCAGCTACGGAGACGTGACTACAGGGCTGATTACTTATCTAGGTCTTTGGGGCAGTGCCTCCTGGGGGCGTATAACCTGGGGGTGGGTGGGAGGTGGCAGCTGGCAGGTCCCTGCTGAATGAAATCAGCCGCTCATTTTCTATTCCCCACATTTCTCTATAACCAAATTCCTTCCTTCTTCTCTTCAGTCTTTCCCAGCTACACCCTCTGCAGGCTCACCCCTGCCCTGGGGCTCTCCCTCCTCAGGGAGCCTGAGAGGCTCCAGCCCAGTGGGGGCAGCCTATGGGTGCAAAGCCAGTTACCCCAAGCACCAGGCTCCCAACACAACATCCCACCAATTTGCCATGGGCTGCCCTGGTTAGGGACAGCCCCCTGCCTTGAAAGGTCCCTTCCTCCTTGGCCTCCAAATCTGCCCTCTTGGAGAAAAGATGCTTCGTGCTGATGCTGCAGAAGGATCCTGGGACGAGGCAGGAGCCCCAAGCTTGTTCTGACCTCTGACCTTGGTCATTTTGTGGCTCCTCTGTGACAGGAGAGAGCTGCTCCTGAGATATAACCTTAGGTTCCTTGGAGATTTGGGAATTGGTGGTGGGGTGAGGGGTACACTTCTAAGACTTGGAAATTCTGTAGTTCAATCTCTTGGGAATCAGTAGCTCCAAGCTACTTCATAGTGATAAAGTATGAACAGGGCATGGGGGCACCCGCCTGTAATCCCTGGACTTGGGAGACTGAGGCAGGAAGATCACAAGGTCCAGGCCAGCCTTAGCAACTTAGTGAGACCCTATCTTAAAACAGAAAAACAAAAGGGTTGGGGGGTGCTCAGGGTGGAGCACGCCTGGTTTCAATACCCGGTACCAAAAAGTGATCAAATAAGGACAAACCATTGTCCAAGGGCAAATCTGCTTCAGGAAGAAGAGGGTTAAGGGCTGGAGCAGCCTTGGTGGGGAGGGCCCGGTGACGACACAGAGGGGTGCTCGATGCACATTTGTGAACAAGTGGGTGAGATGAGAGACGTGCTGCACCAGGATCTGACCTTTAACCTGGTAGGAATTAGCAAAGGCCCAACATGGGACACTCTGAAGCTGGGCCCTCTAAATCTGGGAACAAGCTCCTCATGCTGCAGCAAAGGGTGACAGGCTCAAGAGCACTGAGAGCGGAGCTTGTCCCTTGGCCTCCTGCATAGCACGGGGGACTAAATATGCAGATGTACATTTCCTTTTGTCTCCCTTTGCCACTTTTTCTCTTTAAAAAGCTTTGCTCCCCTGCAGCAGAGCCTTCAAGATGGATTTTTTTTTAAGTTTCTCCTATTTTTCTTCAAAGCTGGCTTTGAATAAAACCTATTTTCCGGCCAATTTGACTAAATATTTGTGGAGCTGTCAGCATGGTAGCCTCTTCCCCTGGCTGGTATTGGGCTGCTGGGTAACAAACAGATGCTGGGCATGTGGCTGTGGGGAGGAATGGAACCATTTTTGGGACCCGAGGTGCCCACCTGTCTGCACTTGGCTACACACGACCTTGCCAAGCCTCTGCCTTCACCTGCACCAGGAGGACCCACCTTCCCACCACAGGCCCAGCTGGGGCTGACAGGGGGCAGGGGTGGGAAAGGAAAAGGCAAAGCCAGTATGCCCCTGACCTCAAAGTCCCTCCCTCCGTAAGACACAGATGCTATACGCACTGTGAGGGAGCGTCCTCACGGGAAGTTCTTGCACTCCTTGGCCACCTTGGCCATGTGTGGTGACATACAAAACGGGCTAGGTGGGACTCGGTGGCCTTCAAGCTTTTCTTTCTTTCTGTTTTTAGCAGCAAGCTTTTCTCCTTTTCCAAATGAAATTTATCTCCTTATGTAGATCCAACATTTAAAATCAATAAAAGTAACCGGCAACAAGGGTTTACATAGAGTGAAGGCTGACCCTGGTCCACAATGCACGTAAGCACCTCCCAGGGGTTCTCACATTTAGCCTACATGACGGCTCTCTGAGGTACATATCAGCATGACGACCTTTTTGAAGACCAGGAAGCTGAAGTTCCAAAAAGTTAGGCAATTGGCCCAAGAACGCCCAGCCAAGAAGTGACAGAAGGGATCTAAACTGTGTGCCTTGGTTGGAGGTTTGAGGCCGTCTGGGCCTCCTCTCTCGCTTCCTTCCCTATCTCCCAGGAGGCTCCTTACGTAGAGCCAGCGTGAACACCAGGGCACTGCTGGGTCCTACCAGTAGAGGCAGGGGACATAGCTCAGGCAATGAGACCCGCACTAACTTAAGACAGAGATCATTATGGGCTGGAGCAATCTGGGAAAGGCTTTGTAGAAGTTGGAATTGAAGGCAATGTAAGACCTGGCCCCAGACCTCCCACCTGTCATAAGCCTCCCCTCTGCAGGCGAGGACAGCCCACTGTGCTCCCTTCTCAGTGGATGATAGGGGTGGCCCGGAGTCTAGAGGTGACCAATTCTGTGCATGAAGTCTCGCCACTCTCACAAGCCAAGCCCTGGCAGGGGAGTGAGCAGCAGATAATGCCTGTGGTTTCACGACCACTGCTAAAAACTCAGCCTCAGGCTTGACATGAAGAGATTAAATGATTCCAACTAAAACCCCTTTCAAGAGACTCCAGGGAGTGACAGCTTTCCCAACAAGATGGGAATAAGAAACTTCTGGCCAGTGTGAGCCTGGACCCGGAACCCAAGCCCCCCAGGAGGCACGGCGAGCAGCTAATCCCAGGTGTGTTTCAGTGGAAACTGGGGTGTCTGATCCTTCCCCTCCAGTTTAGAGAAGTCCACTCTAAAGAGAGAGCCAGTAAGAAGGCCCTCCACAGCCTGCAAGTGGGCCCGATGCACCCCTCAGCGGGCCCTGGGGATCTCAGCTGGAGTCACACTTGCCCTCCATCCCTGGGAAGTCCCTGCAGTTCTAGATCCCTGCCAGGAGGGAGGGGTGTATCCTGCAGGCCAGGAGGGCTGGTGTCCTCACTGCAATGAGGACTCAGTTGTGGACAGTGGACTGTCCTCTGTGGTGTGGCTGAGGGCCAGGCTGGGGAGGAAGGCAGGGGCTATGCTCCATATCAAAGATGGCCTCCTGATTTCCCTCTAAGCAGACATGCAAAGGTGAGGGCCTCCAGGCCCTTAGATGTCTTCATGGATAAAGGTGACTAGGAGTAGGGGCTTAGTGAAGTCCGGTGCAAAATTCCCCAGGGGTCTGGGAGCCCTCAGGCCCACAGTACTTTGAAGTTAAGGATGGTCTCCTCCTCCAGCTGCAGGCTTTGACTTTTAACACAATGGTATGACTAAAGCACCAAGTGTCCTTCCCTGCTCTCAGTGCTGGAGATGGAACCCAGGGCCTGGAGCATGCTAGGCCATGCTCTACCACTGAGTTACACCCAGCCCTACCGAGGGTCCTTTGGAAGTTATGAAACGAGCTCATGATGGAGTAGCCCCCAAGGGCTGGAGGAAGGGCCGGAGGTTTCTCTGCTCAAGGGGTCCACCGTGAATACTTGGCCTTTTGATGGTCTTAGTAGCTGACAGCAGCCTGCCTGGCCCTGCTAGAAAGTCACTCTGGTGACAATCAGGATGACACCCAGCTGTCTTTATAAGGAGTCCTTGAACTGAGATAGCTTAAAACAGCATGAAATGTCTCAGAGCACTGTTGTGTGTCCTTGGGACACTGACCAGAGAGTTTTCTCCCCGTTGGCCCGACTAGAAAGGACTTGGCTGCTGGAGGAACTGGTGCTGCTGCAGGTGGGCCTGGCGCTCTGACAATCCCCTCAGTGCCCGTTCTTTGGCTAAGGACCCTCCTCCACTCTTTCCCACTAATGCTGGGGAGGAGCAGGGTGGCATTAGAGCTTGGGTACAGTTCACCTGCTCTGAGTCTGTGCCTCTGGGTAAAAGCCCCTTCACCCTGAGGAGAAAGACCTGATCCTTCTCCTGCTTTGGGAATGAGAAATTGACCTTGAATCAGAGGATGTTGGGTTGCGCTTGGCTGGTGGCCCAGGCTGCCAGGGGTTGCTGTGGGTAGAACAGACGTGACGTGGCTGTCACTCTCCCCCAGGAATTCCTAGCTACCCTGTTCTGTCTTGCTGCCTCCGCCTGACTCCTCTGCTCTCCCTGATGCTTATACCATTGGTTCTGGGGATCAGGCAGCTCCCAAAGTCAGGGTTAACTATGATATATCTTTTCAGGCAGCAAGAGATGAAGTGTGCATGGGTAATTTTCTGGGCACTGCTGTGACAGAGAAAAGTCTTTCATGCCTGGCAGCGGATGATGTGGCTGTGTACATGGATCACTGTGTACCTTCACTCTTCTTTAGGCCCCTCCCCTCCCTTTGTCTTCCTCTTTCGTGTCCTCCACTGCTGTGACCCTAAACTTCAGCATGCTGGCTAGGCAGACTTCTCTTGTCTTCTGCTCAATCAGAATAGAGCCTCTGCAATAGTCGGGCGCAGCAGGGGTGACCAGCAATGATTCAATGCACTGAAGGCCTTGGGATTTCTAGGGGACAGTTTGGGGTGGCAGTCTGGTTGGAGGGAAGAGTTAGGGGATGTCACTAAACTGCATTTGAATAGCAGTGGGTTTAGAGTGAACATGTGCTTGGTTTGGAGTGACTTCCTGGCTAAGAGGTTACACAAGGGGAGGTGACCTCACCCCAGTGCCTTTAGTGCAGCAATGGCTCAGTGCTTTACATTTTCATGTTCACAGAGTCAAAGGGCTTAACCCCAAACTGGAATTTCCAGGGAAATGCAGGCAGGCTGAGGAGGGAGGCAGGGCCTGGCCTCGGGAGGAAGCCACCCGCTGGGTTCTTTACTCTGTACTCAATCCCAGAAGCTCGTGCAGGTCACCCAGCACACCCAAGACTTCCCTCTGATGATGAAACGTCCCCTCTGTGTGACCTCACACAGGGGGATCCAAACCTCAGGGCAGCTGGCCCCCAGTTCAGCTCAGCTTCAGCCCTTGAAGCCAAGGCCAGGCAAGCCGTCGGCCCACGAGGTGGCACTATGGAGTCCCTGCACCACAGTGCCTCCAGAGCCCAGGAAGACATTCTACCGCTGGACCAGCCTCCTGTCCTCCAGGAGTAGGGAGGACACAGGGGCATGCCTGAAATAGTTAGCAAGGGATTACTCTCATACCTGAGCAGTGCTCCCTCACACTAACAGTTGAGGGGAAAATGAGAGATCAATGTGGGAGGAAGCCCTCCCGGGGAGATGAGATGAGAACTGGCCCTCGGAGCAGAGGGAGGATTTATAGAGGAACCACACTGCGTGGCAAAGGCCTGGAGGCTGCAGGGAGTTGGAGCAGCAGGAGAAATGCTTCACAGTCGGGGACACTCGTCTCCATGGCGGAAAACAGGAATGGCAGTGGCACATGCCAGTAATCTCAGTGACTCAGAAGTTGAGGCAGGAGGATCGCGAGTTCCAGGTCAGCCTCCGAAATTTAGACAAGGCTCTAAGCAACTCAGAAAGACCCTGTCTCAAAATAGAAAAATAATAAGAAGGGCTAGAGTCTAGCTCATGGTAGGGCACTCCTGGGTTCAATCCCCAGGACCGTGAAATGGAAAATTAAAGGAAAACGAAGAATGAGAACACGGGAACTGCTGTGATAGGGTGCACCGCTATCCCAGGAGCTTTGGTCATCAGCCCTAAGGGGGACATTGCAAAGACTGCTAGCATCGGTCACCCCCATGACTGTACCTGCTCTCCAGGGCACTGTCTCCCTCTGCACCACGAATGACTGATAGAAAGAAAGGACACCATTTTCTGCATCAGTGAGAAACTCCAGATGTCTGAGGCTCTTGCTCGTGAAAGTCTCTTTCAAGAGGTCAGAGTGGAAACAGGATGAGTTATACTGGCTGGTGTCCTTGGAGGGAGCTGGAGCATAACCCAAGGACCAGGAAAGGCTAAGAGATCTGCCCCACCCCTACCCCATCCCCACCTCCTTAGTAGCCATCAATAATCCTCTTCATCATCCTCAGAGCCATCTGGAAACACAAGCCCTATACTTGTTCAGAGGTCAGGACCCAAGATGGGGAGGGAAGAGGGAGAGATCAGAGAGAACTCTCCGGGGAGGAAGCCCAGGGCTTTCCCCTTCAACCCACTCATGGCACAGATGGAGAACCCGAGAGAAGGGAACCCTCCCAGTTGCTGGCCCAGGCAGGAGCCAGGATCTGCATCTCAAAGTGCATGTGTGCAGGAAGGATTCTGAGCTGCAAGAGCTCTGGCCCAGCATTCTGGGAAGGACATTTCCATTTCAGTGGCTCATCCCCATTTCACAGGTCAGAACACACACCCAGCAGTCTTGACCTGGTATCGCTCCCGCCCATCAGCTCCTCTCCATGCCCATCTCACTGGCCTGCTTTCAGGAATTCTCTCTCAGACTATTCAGCAGGGTCCTCACAGATCTCTGCTACTCCTTGTTCTTGCATTTGACACGACAGTCCCCAATGGAGTTTTTCTGCATCATACAGCATTGATGGTCCCTGTTGCCTACAGGATTGAGTGCAATGCCTGCTTCTTTCCCCTTTCTGCCCTCCACTCCCCATGATCTGGCCCCATATTGGCCAATTCCTGGGCAAGCTCTCATTAGTTCTCTAGAAGGAGCCCTTCCTACCCATCATGGCTTACCCAAATCCCACCTAGTCTTCAGACCTGCTTCCAATACAACCATCCCCAAGAAGACCCTGTGAGCAGTGAGGACCTTCACTGAATCCCACCACCCAGAGACACTGTCACAGCACTGCCATTGCTGCCATTTCATGAGCACCCACTTACCACACACTAGGTCTAGGAGCCTTATGTGGGTTGTCCTGTTTAATCCTCTCAAAGTCGATTTTATAATCATATCCATTTTACAGACGCAGAAATAGCTCAGAAGTTAAGTAACCTGCCCAACATCACACAGCTGGTCTAAGAGCAAAGACAAGATTCAAACTCTGGCAATCTGTGCACAGAGCCTTATCCCTAAGCAGTATCAGGTCCTTCAAGGATGCCATGTTCCTTCCTAGATAGCATGCAAGAGAATCTTGACCGTGGCCTTGAAAAGCAAGCCTTGTTTGGGGAGGGCTGGATAAGGAAGCACAGTGGATCCTCATGCTTTGAGAAACGCTGTTTGCAATACACATACACACACACACACACCAGTGTCCAACATATGTTTTGCTTCAATATACAGACACATCCCCCTGAAGAGCTCGGAGCTCATTAGCAATGGTTCTGCCAGTGGACAAAAGGTCAGTCCAGGAGACAGCCCACTCTATCTCCAGACGCAAGCACTTAGGGCTTGATGATGTGTGTATTTTCCTATGTGGGCAGCTGACATTCCCCATGTAAACTATTTGCAATTTCCCAATGTGGACAGCTTGGCTTTCAGGAAAAGCTGAGCAGGAGTGAGACAAGACTCTGGAAAAAAAAAAGGGAGGGGTGGTTCCCAGGAAAGGGAGCTGTTCTGTCCTGATGGACCAGAGTGAAAGCAGTTACTTCTGGGGACCCTTTTCTCCCCCAGGATGGAACGAGGCAGGGTAACTCCCACGACTGTACCCTGCCCACCCCTTGACCTGCGTCAGCCACGGGAAGCTTGGTTGTGGGCAGAGCAGGGGTGGGAATCAGGCATCCAGCAGGAGCCAGAGCTGGGGGCAGCTGTGCCCTGTGAGAGGGACAGCCCAACAGCCATGGCACTGGGTTTTCCCACCAATTTGTGCTTTGGTTGCTCTGCAGTAGAATGCTGGGAGGTGGGGCTTACTGTTGTAGGATCACGGACATGGAAACTGAGCCTTGGAGAGCTGGGTGAAGGGCAGGACTGTTGTTCCATTTCTGTCTCATGAGAAAGGAGTGCAGTGAGTACTCTGTAACCACCTGGAGACAGAACAGTCAGAATGGTGGACTCAAGATTCAAATCCAGGCCTTTCTGGCTCTAAACCTGGATTCTTTCCACTTTACTTTGCTGAAATGAACTGATGGTGTCCCTGGCACACAACTGACTTCTCAATATACTTGTTGAACAAATGTGTGTGTGCACATGAATGTATGTTCACAAGGCAGAAGAAGGAGCCAGTCCTTTTCCAGTGCATCAGAAGTAACTTCATGAGGCCATCTGGTCTACCCTCTGCCTTGGTGGAGCTAGGCCAATCAGAGTTCTTTGGAAGTTTCCCAATCAGAACTGGATGGAGGGTCGGTGCACATCTCAGGTAGGAACTGTGGGCTGGAGGCTGGGGGAGAACCGGGAGCTGCCCTTGGGGGACATATTCTGGGTCCAGGGGTACCTAACCCAGGTACCGCCGTGTCTCTCATGGTTTCATTTGGTCATATGAGGAGGCCCCAGGCCCAACTTTCTAATAACTTCCCCTTTGAGCAACTGAAAGGTAAGAGCCTATCACTTGCTGCCAGGAACCAGGGACCAGGTGAGAGCAGGAGGTGGTGAGGCACATGGGGCCTTGTTCCAACCCCGACTCCTGGCTTGAAATGAAACATGCTTGTACAATCAATCACAAGAGTTCAGAAGACAAAGGCGAAGTCTTGTTGACCAGCAGCCTCTGGGGAGCGTTTCCTCACTTGGGGGTTGATTTAAGGTCCGGCTGACAGGAAGAAAAAGCGCCGTTCTTCCACCTTTTTAATCAAAACCTCAGGGCCATGTGTTAAAGCCACTGCCGCACACCCTGGAGTCTGTCTGGAGTAGTTCCTCTCTCTATCCGTGGCGGCCAGGCAGGAGACACAATCCACAAGCCCCAAACAAGAACGGATCAAAGAAAAGAGGAGGGCTTTGTTTTCTGGGTCACTGGAGAGAAAATAAATCAGCTCAGCCACACGCTCACAAGCAAAGCTCCCTCCACTCTGGGTCTGATGTCTGTATCCGGCAGCACTGGGCAGGGACACCCAACTGCTCAATACAGCGTCCTCACGGCCAGCCTGGTTGGTGGACTGCAAGGCCTGAGCATTGTGCCAGTGACACGGCCAGACACACAGCTGATAGCTGGAGGTGTGTGTGGTAGAAGATGGAAAAATAAAAATCTCCTCCCTGGGACAACATACTGTTCCTCTCCGAAGTCTTAAGGGAGGTGACACTCACTGCTTGCCTTGGAGGTAGGCACAGCCTCCAATCAGAAGTGGATTTACTATGAAGCACAGGAAGCTTAAGCTTTGAGGCTCTCAACTTGTGGTTCTGGGAGACACAGAATGTTCTAGGCAGGGAGGAGAACCCAGGTTTCAGCAGGGAGCATTTCTACAGAAATATTTCCAGTAAATCGAGGCAGTGGATGAAAAGGACCCAAATCTCCAAAGCTCCAGTAATTGTGATTTCTTTTCTCATCTCAACATTTGCTTTTGTATGATGTCCTATTCCCCACGTTGCTAATGCTCCACCTCCCTGGCTCAAAACCTGGATCTTCCCTTGTCTCCAATACAGAGCACTCAGTCTCACAGGACCCTTCTCCAGATGCTTCCTGGAGTCCACCTCTGTCTCTGCTGGCCATCAAGCCTCTAGGAAGATGGTGCCAAATCTGCCATTTTTTCCTCTTCTTGATGAAAAGCTCAAAGACCTAGAGTTAGAGCTCTCTGTTGCATCATGTGGTTGGTGGAGGAGGTCAGGAAAAACACACCGACACTGTTTGGAAGCGTCCACTGCCCTAGGTAAGGCTCACAATTCCATTGTGACACAGGCACATGGCCACCACTATTTGAATAATGACCTCTTCCACCTCTTCGATGGTGGCCTTGGGGATTATGCCAGGCACAAGAATGGACTTCCAGGGTTGGGAGTTGTCTTTGTGAGCAACAGTAGAGGAGGGGACACTGATGTGACAGATCAGGAGGATTCTGCGCTGGGATATGAGTCAGGTTCCCTGAGTGTGCATTCTGGGCCCAGATCACGAGTTCTAGCCCAAGCACTGAAAAGACCAACTCAGTTGGCCAATGGCAAGAGTTCAAGGCCAATGTGGATTGTGGGCAGCCTGTCATTCCCGGGAGGGAAGGCTACAAAGGTGGCCTCATCAGACACAGGTGGCTTCCAGGCTAAATGAGGCTTGGCCCAGCCCCAAGGGTGAGGGCCTTTGACAGGCAGTGGGGAAGACCCTTCCATCCTCTGTCTCTGGGCATCTGCCTTGAAGGCTTCCAAGAAGACTAGACACTGGCAAAATTCATTTCTTCCTTATGCGAAACGGACACTTTCCCTGACAACTTTCAGATGGCAGATTGCCTCTGAGGACCCCCCAAAAGGTACAAGCAACAGAATGAGGGGTCACGAGGCCAGGAAGTGTCTGAACAAGCCCTGCTACTGGGAGGCAGTGTGCAATTCTAGCCCCTTCATGGGCCCTGCTGACCTGGCCACCAGGCCCCAGGCACTCCCTGCAAATCAGCCACAGCCCTTGCAAAGCAGAAAGCAGATTGGGCTCAAAAGACCTAGATGGGTGTTTTCTTTGCTAGTTAAGTGGCTTTGCAGAAATCAGGATGAAGAATTTGTAGGGGTCGGAAAGTGAGAAAGGACATTTTTAAACAACGGCAGAATGTAACCAGGGGCCCTGAGAGCTGGACAGCTTTAATGAGAAGGAGAGGAAACTACATAGTGACCCTGACCCCAGCCTCGATCCTTGACGTCAAAAGCAAAAGATGATAATTAACAAAATGCGATGTGTCCGGACGTGGAGTGAGGGACCAGCCGAGCTCTGTCAGTTTGATAATCCCCGGTCGTGACCTGCAGGCCCAAAGTGTGCAACCAGAGAAGACGTGCTGTTTACACAGGCTGCACACAGGGGCTCACAGGCCCCAGAGCAGCTGTGAGCAGAAGGGATTTTCCTGGCGAGTGGTCTGTATGCAGCCACCTCTGCCACCACATGCAGGTACCTTGCAAGTGAGCTCTGGTCCCAAGGGGTAGGGTGCAGAATGCTCAGGGCAGGGAGTGTCCCTCAGGCTGCGTGTATGAGAACCGAGGGCACAGCCAGCTGACTTTCTGTCTTCTAGAACACCCACTGCTCTCCTCATCCTCAGGAGCCAAAGGAGCCTCATTCTGAAATGGGGTTGGATTTTTCTCCAGTGAAGATTTCATTCCAGGGGCTTTGGGATGAAGGAGCAGCAGAAATATCCTCAGATCTGAGGAATTCGGCCACATCAACCCACTTCCCTATGAGACGTCATTTCTCTGCCCAATGTCCATGGGTGGGGTAGGCTACATGGGAAGTTGGCCAAACACAGGCACCACAGGGACCAGCATGCTGTCCATCCAAGACAGAGCCAGGGACAGGGAGCCCTCAGGAAGCCACTCCGGAGAGGAATTCTGGGCAGGAAATACCCTACGCACAGAAGTGCAGGGGTCAGAGGCACAGCCTGCTCTGCCAACATCTAGGGACATCAATTTTCTGACCTGGAAGGTCATGAGAAAGGAAAGAGGACCTGGAGGGGCCTGCTGTGAGGAGCCCCAGTGGGCACGTCAGCCTTGAGGGCACCTTAATGAAATCAGGATGTGGGTGAAGACAATTTTTGTCCCAAGAAAGATTGGTCAGGGGTTGTCTGAAGGACGATTACACAGTCATTAAAAATGTCACACAGGGATCCTGTGAGAGGAGAAAGTGCTGATGACAGTGTGTGAGTGGAAGGCAAGCCCAGGAGGGGCCCCGGAGAGAACAGTGGAGTGGACACCGCGGAAGACAGCCCACCTCCCCGTCTGGACTTGGACAGACCGGGATTAGACCCCAGTCTCACCCCAGTAAAATGTGGAAGTGGCATTTTCACCATTTTTAAGTGTACAATTCACCACAACCTTTTTTTCCAAAAATCTCCACCCACACAGAAGCCCTGTGCCCGTGAGCAACAGTTCCCCACTCCTCTTCCCAGCAGCCCCTGTGAACCGCCCTCTACTCCGTCCCTGCGGATTCACCGACTCTGTGTACCTTGCATGGCAGACCATACATGAGTGCCCTTTCCTCTCAGCTTTCCACTTAGCACAGTCTTGTCCTCACTGTGGCACATGTGGCCACTCAGTTCCTTTTTCCAGCCGAATACCATTTCGTGGCGTGAGTGCGCTGCATCCTGCTCATCCATCCAGCACCTGATGGACACTGGGGTCATCTCTACCTTTTGCTACTGTGAATAACAGCTGCTATGACCTTCTGCAGGCAAAAGTCTCTTTGAGGCCCTGTTTCCAATCTTCCCCCGGCATCACTCTTTCTAGCTAAAGAACCAAAGTAAAATGCAGAAATTGTGTCTACCGCCCAGGACGGCCACGGAGGCGGAATGCACTAGCTGTGTCAATCATGCAGCGCACAGTAGGTGCTAAATAAACGTTGCTCTCTCCCAACTGTTCCATTAAAACCCGCTTTAAAGGAACACGAGTGAGTTAGGATTCCGTGCTCAAGTGTGGACCTCCTGGCACCAGCCGCCTTCTCTGCTCTGCTCGGGCATCATTATTTTTCAGCATTTAGACACTTACTGCCCTTCCTTCTCTCTAGGCAAGGAACATCCCTGTCTCCTCTTCCAAGCTGTGTGAGAGTGGGGTCCAGTCCTTTCCTGGGCCTCAGTTTCTTCACCCAGCAAATGAAGAATTTGGCTTAGCTTGGCGTTTTTCAATCTGGGTTCCACGGAACCCTAACTGTTCTCGCAGTCAGAGCCTGAGGCAGGGACAGGAAGGCGAAAGAGGCTTCTAGCCCCAGCTGGTCAACCACGGCAGGTCCTCTTTATCCATGTGCACACTAGAAAGCTGCAGATAGAATTCTTGGCCCTGGGTGAGCCAGTTTCTCCTTGGAAGACTATCATGAGAACTGAGAACTGTGATATTTCAGTCATGAGTAGTTGTCCCCAAGACACTAGCTCCTTCCTGTCTTGCCCCAGGACACCCAGTGAGCACAAGTGAGCACAAATTCGCTTTTGAATTCAACTCTGCTCCTCTCCAAAGTGGAAGACAGAGAGGCCCACCCCCACCCCCACCCCCACTGCTTAAGCAAACGCCAGGTGTCAGGGCTTTCCACCCTGGATGTGGCCCATTGACCCAGGAGCTGTGCAGGGCCAGGCCTGGTTGACACTTGGATGGGGGGGAACCCCAGGAAATCCCTTCTCAAGTTTTCTTTCCAATCCTCTTCCACGCTCAGGGCTCTTTGCAGGGCTGTGGCAGAAAGCTGGAAAGGCCTGGAGTGTGGCCCAGCTGCCCTCCCCCTGTCCAGCCATCCAGCCAGACCCTCTGCACAGGCCAAGGTGGACTCTGAGCTTACTGGATTTATTGACAAGAGGATGGAGGTCTGTTCCTGTGTTGGGACACAAGGGACAAGGACTGCAGCAGAAATGAAAGGTCAGGTCCAGGGCCAGTGGCCAGAGCCTAAGCCCCAAGGAGAATAGGCCAGGCACTTGCCCAAGTGACCCATGTTCCATGCCCTTGCTTGTTCTGGAGACCAGTGGGTGATTAGATGATTAGGTGGACCCTACACCACCTCCCCCAAAGCCACAGACCCCAGGAAGGACCCTGAAGAAACCTGAACTAGTCCAGTGCTCTTTGTTCCATGCTGTCACCAACCCCAAGCCAGCGTTTCCATAATGCTTCATAACTGGAAGCAGAGAGCTAGACCGGCATTTCCAGAGACAATGTGTGCCTTAGGAGCTTCGGGGACACTATTAAATAATATTGGCTCAGCCAGGGAAAAGCTTATTCTTTTCAATTCTCCTTCAAGCATCTGATCATCAAGATGAAGTCTCAGCATGGTGCTACTGTCTTATTACCAATCTCTGACATTCCTAATCTTCAAAACCACCAGAACGGAGGCCTACAGCCCAGAGCCTCAGGCAGGCAAAAGGATCTAGCTTGGATTTAATGCCAATTTTTCCAGCTATCTTTATGTATGACAAATTGATACTGGTTTTGCAGGTACGTTTCTGAAACAAGATTTCCTTTTAAAACTTGTTTAAGTTGAAACATGAGTTGATTTAAAGAAAAACGTTATATAGATAATTACAAGCACAGTTGGTAAGTAGGGTAAAAGCCCTGAAGGTGCTATAAGAATGATTGACAGTCAGGAGCCCATACGAGTGCCATTATTTTTATCCACTCTGTACTCAGATAAGGAAACTGAGGGTCCAAGGGTGCGTAGCTGGAAACTGGAAGGACTTGGATTCGACCTGGTCCTGAGGAAAGGAAGTAAGTTTGGCTGCCCCAGAGGCCAAGGTGCTAAGTACCGGCCTGCTTGGGTTTGCTCGGACTCCGGGGGCTGGAGCATGCAGGGTGGAGGGGCCACCGAGGTGGTGGGTTCAGTGAGCCAGGGTGGGGATGAGGGGAGGCAGAGAAAAGGCAAACTTAGAACAATTACTTCTTTTTTCTGGAGAGCTTTAAAAGATGGATATTTTTATTGAGAGACAAACAAGCACTAGGGTAGATTTCCCTTGTGCAGAAAAGAGGGATGATGGGTAATCTCCCCTGTCACCGAGACAAACTTCCCAGACTTACCCAGTCATCGTACATAGAAACAAGGAGGCAGCCCTATGTCTACGGGGGGACCAGGAAACAATACCTTGCCTGTAGACATTTGGCAAGCAAAGTTCTCCGGGAGCCGCCTGTGCTGGGCAGTCCCCACCTTGCACAGAGGAGCGGGTTGGCAGTACACGCCAGGAACCTGTCCCTACCCTCTGCCCGCCCTGGTGCCCAGGAAGAACCCCACACAGGCCTTTCTTTGGAACCATCCACTAGGTTTGAGATGCCTTTGGAATCCACTGCTACTTCCTCATAAAAGCCCTGAAGGTGCTATAAGAATGATTGACAGTCAGGAGCCCATATGAGTGCCATTATTTTTATAATGGCTCCAAACTGGGAACCATCTTCCAGGCCTTGATCATCAGGATTTCACTGATGGGGACCTGGCAATGGTGGCTCATTGGCCCAATTCAAATGAATCACAGCAAAATGTCCCACAGTGGGCACTGCTGAGGTGGGTCACTCAGGGGCTCTGCCATTCTGGACCAACCCTTCTCTTCCCAACCCTCAGCTGTCTGGTCTGTAAAATGGGCACAATAACACGCACCTTAGGGAGCTGCTGGGAAAGTCCATAAGCAGGTCTGTGAGAAGCCAGAGCAGGGCTGGACCCGGGGGGGCTCGACAGCTGAAGAGTATTGTCAAGTCAGCGGGATGAGGGGTGGGATGTCTGAAAGACCAGGCCCGGCCCTGACCTTTCTAATGGGCAACAGTGTTTGGTTCTCCAGAGGAAGAATGGTTCATGGGCAGGAGGATTTGTTTCCTTTGTCCCTAAACAGGCCTTGTCCCCCAAGGAAAAGAGGATTGCATACAAAAATAAATAAGACAAAGCAAAACAAATACTTTAAAAACAACTAACAAAAATGAAGTCAAAGTTAAAAACTGTTATGCTTCAAAGAGTACCATCAAGAAACTGAGACGACAACCCATAGACTGGGAGAAATATTTGCAAATAGTGTGTTTGAGATGTGCAAGCAGAGCATATGAAGAACTCTCGCAACTCAACATTAAAAGGACAAGCAACTCAAGTTTAAAACGGGCTGAGGATTTGAACACAGACATTTTTTAAAGAAGATACACAAATAGTCAATAAGCATGTGGAAAGATATGTGACGTTATTAGTCACTAGGAAAACGCAAATCAAAATCATGTCAAGAGACTGGGCTGGGCGTGGTGGTGCTCGCCCATAATCCCAGCAGCTCAGGAGGCTGAGGCAGGAGGACCACAAGTTGAAAGCCAGCCTCGGCAACTTAACGAGGCCCTAAGCTTTCAGTCTCTAAATAAAAATACAAAAAGGGCTGGGAATGTTGCTCGATGGTAAAATGCCCCTGGGTTCAATCCCTGGTTCCAAAAAAAAAAATCATGTCAAGATATTACTTCATACACAACAAAATGGATAAAGTAAAGAAAGAAAGAAAATAACAAGTGATGAGAAGTGAAGAAACTGGAAGCCTCGGGCGCTGCTGCTGGGAATGACAGTGGTCACACCGCGGGCCAAGGTCTAGCAGTTCCTCCAATGATTTCACGTACAGTTACCATTTGACCCAGCTATTGCTCACCTGTCTGTAGCCAAGAGTGGTGAGGACACGTGTCTGTACATAACTCCCACATGAATGCTCCTGCTAGCATAATTCATAACAGCCCCAAAAACATAAACTGCCAGTGTCCATGAACTGATGAGAAGATAAATGAAATGTGGAGTGTCCACTAACGCAATATTGCTTGGTCATAAAAGGGAATGAAATACTAATGCACACTACAGCATGGATGAACACTCTGTGGCTGAAGAAGCTGACACAGAAGGCCACATATTATATGACACTCTATTTATGTGAAATGTCCAAAATCAGCCTAGCGATGAACAGTGAGTGGTTGTCAGGGCCTGAGAGAAAGGGGACAGGGCAAGAACTGCTAACAGGAATGGACAAAGGAGGGTGCTAAATGTCTTGGATAGGTAGTGGTATCTGGACGCGGTGGTACACCGCAAGCTTCCCAGAGGCATGGGAAGCTGAGGCAGAAAGATTGTGATTCAAAACCAGCCTCAGCAACTTAGCGAGACGCTGTCTCTAAATAAAAATGTAAAAAGGGCCGGGGATGTGTGGCTGAGTGGTTAAACACCCTGAGTTTAATCACAGTATGAAAAAAAAAAAAAAAAAAGGTAGGGGTAATGGTTGCATGACTGAATTTTTTAAAACCACTGAATTATAGATGTTGAAAAGGTGAATTTATGACATATGAATTAGATCTTGATAAAGCTGGTATTTTAAAAAATAAAATCGGTAGTGCTTAGGTGATATACAATACTGTTTCCATGGTTACTTACTACTACTTATTATTAGAGTTAGGAATATTTGCTGGTGCACCCCCGATCAGGGTGAGTCTTCCTTCTCTGCCACCACCATCACGTCTAGTCCCGATCCCCATGAGCCCAGCGTGCACATCTGGTTGACTGTGGAGTTCTCTGGCCAGTGCCTCTGAGCTAAGAAGCCTGGGAACCAGCCCATCCACCCAGCACCACACGAACAATGTTTTCAGCTTGGGGGTTGAGGGTGAGAAGGCTTTCCTGGTGTGTTCACCTGGTTTTCCAGAAGTCTCTGCATTCCCCGGCCTTCCTCTTGACCTTGAGAGGAAGTGACGTGTATCACTTCCAGGTCAAGGCAGTTAAAAGGTCCTGTGCCTCCTTCATCCCTCCCTTCCTCTTGGGCGGTGGCCATGAGACAACATGTTCAAGATGGAGGAGCCACAAAAGTGGTCAGGATCACTGCATCACCCATGGAGAAGCTCCCGAGAGAGAGAGATGACCCAATCGGATTATGTGTGAGAAAGAAAGAAACCTTTGTTGTTCGAGGCCCCTGAGATTTGGGGTCGGTTTGTTGTGGCAGCTTGCATTAATCATCTCGACAACACACTGCATGTTAATGAGTCCAGCCTTGCCATGGCGCCCTCTGTGGCGGGGGCCTCCAGACCCTCCCTGGCCTCTCAGCTCCACAGCTGGGAGTTACACGTCTGATAATTTCCTTACTCAACAGCCTGATTTTGAAAGCTCAAAGAAGGAAGGGGAAGGCAGAGGACCCCAGCCAGGTGTCTAGGATGCATCAGCAGCATGTTGCCCTTGCTGGTTGTCCTGTGGCATGACCACCCCACCTACTCACAGAAGAGGACCAAGAAGCTCAGTGACCTTCCTGAGGCTGTGCTGCTAAAAGAGGTTGCATCTATCTGCTGCCTCTCAGTTAGATCCTTCGTTTTTCAGCCAATCCCAAAGCCCACCCCTGCCTCATGTCCTATAATGGCCACCAGAGCAGAGCTGGCCTTGTGTGGGCAACTGCTGCAGGATTTGGGGCAGGGTCCAAGGAGTGGGCTTTGCCTCTGGGGATGGAAGTTTGAGCAAGGCTTTGCAGAGTGCCCTGCCACAGGGAGGGGACTGTGGCTCCAGGCGTGAGCATCTCCTTGGAGCAGGGACTTTCCATCCTGGCTTCTGGCAAATACTCAGTCACTGAGGGACAGGAGCCAGCCGAGTTCCCCAGAGACATGAGGCAGGAGAGGCGACTGCTGTGAAGGGAAGCTTCCCAGGGCTTCCCAGTTCCACCTGAACCAACTTGCTCTGCTGTGGGAAGGTGTCCAGCAGGGAATGCAAGCAGATAATCATCTCTGCTAATGGACTGATAACTGGCCTCTGCAGGGGATGCCGCAGGCAGCAATGACCCTATCCTGTGCTCCTTGCCTGGGGTCACCACCCACTCAGAGACTCAAGACAAACCAGGAGGTCATCTGCAGTTCCCTCAGGCCCACACCTGGCTGTCACTTTCTCTTAACATTCTCGAAGCCCCACCCCCACTGCTCCTCTGGCCCCCTCATGGCTCCTGCAGCAACTCCCAGATGGCCTCTGCTTCCGCCTCCCCTCATACTCCTCCATGTGGCCAGAGGCACTGTCATAAGACACAATGACATTCAAGGCCTTGGTCAACCTCCTGAAGTCAACCTCTTCAGCATGGTTTCCTGAGCCCTGCAGCCCCGAGGACCGCCCCTACCTTTCGCTCCTACCCAGGTGACCATCTGCACCCTGAACTACTCTGCACCAAGGGCACTCAGCCTTGTGCTGTGGCTGATCTGCTGTGGCCCCATTCTTCGAGGTGAGGGCTGCTGGTGTGTACAGGATGCACAAAAGTAACCCTGGCTGCACCTGTTTGATGCTAGCAATACCTCCCTGAACACCAACTCCAATGTCCCAAGACATTACCAATGTCCTCTGGGGCCAAGTCGAGACCACTGCTCTCTGCCTTTGCTTCTGAAAGGTTCTTTCCCTTCTTTTGTACCTGGTTTCCTCTACCGCCTTCTTTCAAATCCACACCAGCATCTTCACCTCCCAGGGGCCTCTCCTGGCTCGCCCAGGCTGGGGTAGGGGTGGCTTCTCAGGGCCCCCCTCCCAGCACACAGCACTAATCCAGTCACACTGCATTCAACTGATCTGTTTATGCTTGTCCCTTTTCTGTAAGGTGGGCTGCTCAGAACCCCCACCTCGGAACAAGGAAGACATGGAGCATGTGCTCAGAGACCACCGGGTCGGAAGGATGGATTTTGACTGGAGGCAGAAGAGCCCTGTGCATTGGAGGGGTCTGGGCAAGGCAGACACAGAAACAGAAGTGACAAAGACCCAGCAGGAAGCAGCACCTTCCAGGACAAAGACCAAGAAGACGTGGATGTCAAGATGAGACTGAGAGCCAGGTGTGGTGATGCATGCCTGTACCTCTGTGACTCAGGAGGCTGAGGCAGGAAGATGACATGTTCAAGGCCAGCCTCAGCAACTTGGCAAGAACTTTTCTCAAAAATGAAAAGCACTGGGGACGTGGCTCAGCATAAAGCACCCCTGGGATCAATCGCCAGGACCAAAAAAAAACCAGTTGGGTGATGTGGCTGGAGCCCAGTGGGGACTGTAGGAGTGACCACAAGAAAAAGGAAGTTGGAGCAGGAGGAGGTATGGTCACAAAGGCCCCAAGAAGACTTCCGCAGCCCTGGGGTGTCCAGCAGAATGCTGGGGGGTGGGGGGAGTTTTGTGGTCAAATAAGTTTGGGAAATGCTTTGTTAGCATGAGTAGTTTTCCTCACAGCAGGACTTCTCTAGCTTTCGATGTGCTCATGTGCTCGTGAGATGGCGGCCCACGCTGTGCTGACCCCAGGGCCTCTGGTCAGTGTCCTACAGCTACATCTGAAAACACTGCCTGGAGCTGACATGTGAGCTGCATCTTAGGAAGGCCCCCAGGCAAGGATGATCTGGATTTGGGGGACAGTGGCTCTGGGAGTTGACAGGGGCATGAGCCACTAACTCAGCTCTCACTGGGTCCCTTGCTCCAGCACCTGGGGCTTCTGCAGCCCTGAGAAGTAAAGTGGGCTCTCGAGCTCCTCGTGGAAGGCTGGGGGCACAGTGCAGAATTTATTGAAGAATTCAAGCAGTCGACCCAAGAGATGGCCTCCCCAGGCCCCTGGGCTGTAACAGATGGTGTGGTTTAAATTTCAAAAATTGAGGAGTACTTAAGGAAAAATGTTGGCAGGCACAGAGGCACTTGTAAAACCATCTGAGCTGATGGGGCGTCTGGGCCCCATGCCTCCAGGAGTCGAGGCTGCTCTGAGCAGAGGTAGGGAGGGCTGGAGGGCCCGGATCAGGGTCTGCTGGCAGAGGCCTCTGGATGAGGTGGGCCAGGAGGGCGAGAGGGAAGCCCTGGCGCCTGCCCATGTCCTGCCCTTGGACAGGCTGCCAGCGTCTACTCCAGCTGCACAAGGGGAGCACAGTCAGGCAAGGCTGGGTGGAGGGAGCACCCCACCCCACCCGACCCCACCCCACCAGATGGCAGGAAGCTGCACACCCCAGGGGAAAGGCCTGGGGTCGCGGCATCACCCAGAGGTGGGTACAAGTTCTGGTTCTGCCACTAGCTGTGACCTGGCAGGTGACAGCTCTGTGGAGCAGCCTCATCCTCAGCGGTAAGAGGAGCGTCTGCAGCAACTGCAAGGACTCGGACAGCAGGTCCTCAGCCCCTGTTAGTCATCACTGTTTCTGGGGACACAGCCTCAAAGAGGGTATGGAAGGAAAGTTGGAACGGCCCAGCAGAGCCGCAGCAAGAAGGCATCTGGCAGAGGGCAGGTGAAGACGCAGCCTAGCAAGTGACTCGCCTCTCTGGGGCCTGGCAGCCTTGTGAACGGGACAAGGACACTGGCACCACCAGCAGTACATCTCGGAGGTGTGTGACCCCTTCATAGTAGCCAGGGAGCTACTATACTTATCATCCTTCTGGGGCACTTCCTGCCCTCAGGGTGGCACCTCCTCTGGACTTGGGTCCCTTTTTATAGTGTTCACAGTGTTTTCAGTGGTGACCAAGAGACCAAACGTGCACCTACCTGCAGCCCCATGGATAAGTCACTGGCTGCAACTGTGGGTGAGCAGGGCCCCCGCTCAGAATGACTTCTCCTGACCTCCTACACCTGGGATCCTCACAGACTCCAACAGGCCTGTGTGTGGAAGGGGGCAAGGCAACGCTGTCCAGTGGCCCTGCAGAAGGAGTGGGCAGCAACATCTGCCAGGGCCATGTCTTGGCCGGAGTGAGCTGGGCCTGTTCTGAGTCTGAAGGCATTTCACAAACATTAATCCTGTCACATCCAAACTGTGAGAAAGGACTGGGGTGTGCACAGCTCCCAGAGGGAGAAGGAAATGATTATGACGGAGAGACTGACAGCCGCTGTGTGCGCGTGTGTGTGGTGGCCTTCAGTAGGCTGGTGAGCAGCAGGGCCCGACGGGAGCCGCACTGCTGGGTGTGAGCCCAGCACACGGGGGAAGGGAGACAGCCACTACCTACTGCATTCCCTGGACAGGACCTGGTCCCACAGGCTGTGCCAGCCCGGTCCACCAGGAGCCTGGGCGGCTTCCCAGAGGACCGCCCTCTGAGGGGCTGGTGCCCATGACATCAGGGCCCTGAGCAGGAGGAAGCCACTGTGGGCCCTGGGACACGCCCAGGGCTGTTCACAGGCAGGTCTTGTCCCTGGCTGTCACTGCCTAACGAGGTGGGTTTGGCAGGGGGGCCACTTTTTAAGAAGGGAAACTGAGGCCCAGAGAGGGAAAATGAGCAGAACGCTAAATGGGCCAAGAACAGACTTCTCTGTCATGCGGGTCGAAGGGGGAAGGTCCCAGAGAATCCAGTTTGCCAGGACCCGAGGGGTGGCTCCACCTGGCTCCTTCAACCATCCAGTGGGTGCTAAGGTGGGGAGAGGGTGGCCCCTCACCCTCTATCATCCTCCAGAACACACTCGGAACTCTCCGCATTCTCCTGTGTGCCCTGCTGACCGTCCAGACCCGGGGCTGTGCTCGCCTTCCGGATCCCTCCCGGTCCCTCTCTGACCTCTCAGAGCAACCCCTGGTGAGCCTTTTCTTCCAGGCACTTCCCCTCCTGCCCCAATACACGGTGTAGGTAGCAGGAGGACCGATGGAAGGGACTCACCCAGTGAGCAGGCTTCCTCCCTGACTCAGCCTGGCCTGGACCCCTACCTCTTGTCTGCTGGGCTGGGGGTGCCCTCTGGTTAAGGACGAGAACCAAGGTCTCTGGAGACAATGGAAGCCCCTGGCCCTGCACTTCATGGTGCCTCATGTGGCCTGGCAGGGACCTGGGGCCCATTTCCTGGAGAGGGCCTCCGGTTCCTCCTGCTGCAGGGTCTGGAGGCCTCTTACCTTTGGGGTGAGGTACTTGGTCATAATTTCCTTCCCTTTCTCTCCCAGCTTTTCATCTGGTGTAACTTCGTATTCTGCCTGAAACAGAAGGAGAAAAAGATAACAGATTTGCTCGAGAGCTCCTTTTAGTTAGAGAATCTTGGAGCCCCGGAGAAGACCCCCGGAGGCCACTGACCAATCTTCTTCTACAGGGCAGGAAACTGAGGTCCAGAGAGCAGGGCAGACCTGGTTGGGCAGCCCAATGTCTAGTCCAAATTTCTCCACACTCTCCCAGGACGCTGGCTCTAAGAGCAGCACTCTCCATGCAGGCTGCCCACCAGAGAGATGGACAAACACTGGGACCCAGAGCAGCAGGACAGACCCTCTGGTGGCCAGGAGGGCAGCATCTGGAAGCTGGGGTTGAGGAGCACCAATTCAGATGAATCAAAGGCAACCACTGGAAAACAATGGGCCACCCAACCGGAGCCCACAGAAAGGCTGCCCCAGGTCACTCAGACCTCACGAGTCACGTGCCCCTGGACAGTGTGCTCAACTGTCTAAGTGCAGAGGGGTCCGGCACCTGTGGCACCTGTATGAGGTTCAAGGCAACCTCACAGTTCAGGGCCCAGGGTCCAACTTCTCCCAGGCAGCCAGGGGACACTCCTGGACAAAGGGAAAGGGAAGGTGGCACTTGGAAGGTCCAGGGGGATCCAGGCCCACTTCCATTCTGAGAGCCAAGGGCCCACAATCCCCAATGAGAAATGCAAACCCTACAACCATCTGCACCCTGGGACTGTGGATGGTGGTTCCAGAAGGAATCCAACCCCTCATTTTAAGGGCTGGGCATGAAGGCTCAGAGAAGCAAAGGACTTGCCCCAGGTCACACAGCCGGCACCAGCAGGGGAGAGGAGGCCCTGCCTGCTGTCCCCTCACTCCTACTGAACCATCCAGTCACAGCCTCTCTCCAGGGCCACACCTCCTCTCCATCAAGACGATTGTGAGAGACAGAGGCTTTCCTGATGATTTGATCTGAGTGGTGACTTCTTGGGATGTTTAATGGAGAGAAGGTGGCTCTTCCTCTTGACTCTTTCCTGTATCTTTCTCTAAGCTCATGCACCTGCACACACACACACACACACAAGGACACACACGCACATGGACACACACATGTAGTACTGACAACCAGCATGACTCTTCCTAATTGATGGCAGAGACACTGGGGGGCCAAGAGGCCAAACAACTGGTTCAAATCCAACAGAGCTGCTAAGCAATTGTTTCCTGTCTGAAGGGCCCAGCGTTCTGCAGTTACTGACTGCCCTTCTCCAGGGATAGCAGAGAAGCACCAGTGTCCTGCTGCCCCTGAACGTCCAGCCTCGTGGCCAGGCATGTGGGAACATAGCCAGGTTGCTTTGCAGGCCCAGGCTTTTGGCAAGTGGCCAACCACTGCTTAGGGTACCTCCACCCGACCCAGAACACTGGATTCGCACTGCCCCAAAATACTTCTGTGGAGGCGGTTCTATTTAACCGAATGGAGACCTGGGCTCACTGATCAGCCTCAATAACCAGCTGAAAATGTTATTACTCTGGGTACTGAAACCCACGCTAAGAAAACAATAACGTCACTTTCAGGTCAGCCACCTCCCAGTGGAGGCCAGATGGGCTCATGGCTCCGCAGGGAGGCAGCTGGGAACACATGGGGACAGACCTCCCCAGCCCAGGATCAAAAGACCTTTCTTGAGGAGTCCACGTTGGACTACCACCACCTGACATTAGAGTTGGGAAGCAGGAACCGGCAGAAGGCCTCCCCCTGAGGTTTCCACACTGATCAAGTCACACATCTTCACAGTGACCCCCAGGGGGTCCGGGGCTCTTGGAGGTCAAGTCCTGAGAGGCCACCTACAGAGAAAAGGCCCCTAGCAGCTGAGCTGGACGGGCTGAGCTCAAGGCAGATCCCACGACATGAGGCTGAGACCCAGTAAGAGCTTGTGACGCCAGAACTTTAGCATCAGATCTGGCTCAGGAAACAGCAGCCAAGGAGGCCTTCCAAGAAAGAGGTAGATCCAACGCGAGGACCGTTGCCGAACCCCATCTGCACCAGAGGCCCTTCCCACCAGAGCAGGAGGCTGGCCTTGTCCCTCCCCAAAGAGGGATGCCCACAGTCCTCTTGCTCTCCTGCCCATCTGACTCCCTGCCCCTGCTCAGAGCTCAAAGCCCTCGGAGGGCAACTCTCCTCAGATACACTGCAGGTGCCAATCATGGTAGGGCGCAGTGGGCTTCCGTGGGCTGTGACTCGTGCTGACACATGTCGGATGGCCTTGGGGAGCAGGCGCTGCCCCGATGCAAGGAGAGAAGGGCTCCCCTGAGCTTGGAGCACACAGGACTACTCATGGGTCTCTGCCTGCCAGAGCGCGGAGTCCGTGGGCAGTGCAGACCACCACCCGGCATTCCATCCACGGTCAGCGCTCACTGCCTCATCCATCTCAGAGAACACGACAGAAAACAGGTCCTGGTGGTGGGGACGCTTTTCCCCAGATGATCTTTAGGACTTGCCATGCGACCAAAGGAGCCACACTGCCTTAAAGAGCAGAAGCTGCCGCGGGATGCTGCTTGGCCCTGACTGGCCTGGTGCCCCTCCTTCTCCCCGGAGACCCTCTCCTGCCTTGGCAGGAAGATGAAGTCAGAGATGCCTTGAGGTCTCGCCACCCGGGCTTCTGTAACTGTCGATGTGGTCAGCTTTTCCAGTGTCTGAGAGGCAGGGGCAGTGACGTGCATGGTCAGCAGCATGGCTCCCCATGGGTCCACCCACACCGGCCCCAGTGTGCTGTCTGTGCTGACTGTCACAGCCACTCTGAGCCCCACCCCCACCCCTTCCTACCCAGATATGAGGAGGCAGAGTGACACTGGGCAGTTTTCTGTCCCTTCCCTGCCTAGCACCGCAGGTCTCTGTATCCCTCTTCTGAGACCCAGCTCCTGCAGGTCTGCCTCTTCTGTGTTGGTCCCTTCTCTTATCCCTGCAGGTGGAGAGGTGGCAGGGCATCAGCTGCCACTGATTTCCTACCCCGAGAGCACTCCATAAACCACCCTTGCCAAACTCTTGCACTCACGTACCCGTGGGCACCAGTTTCCTGCCGGGACCTGACTGGCAGGTTCAAGGTGGGTGGACACTGATCTTGCTTCCTCTCTGCCTCCCAGCTAGCATGCAGAGGCACAGCAGGAAAGGGAGTCCTCCAGAGGCCAAGGGTCTGATGGGTCTGGACAGCCCCAAAGCTGTGCCTACCTAGGCAGCTGTCCTCTGACCTATGGCTTCCGGCTGAGCAGCCCTCTTGGGTTGGGTCAGCAGGAGTCACTGGCCCACCTCAGGGCCACAGATGGGATGGGACCAGACAAGGAAGGGAAGAGCAGATCCCTGTCCACACCAGGTAGAGACTGAGAATGGCAGAAGTGGCCCCAAGGTGACCCAGGTCTTCCTGACAGTCCCACAGTTCCCGGCTTGTGAACCAGGTCCTGGCTGGAGGCAGGCGCTGCACCTCTCTGGGGAGGCGAGAGGTCTGGCTGTCGGTCCCCAGGCACAGGGGCTGTGCTAGCGCCTCCTGTCTGCCCCATCCTCCTCCTGAGCCTCAGCCTTGAGGGGCTTCCCACCTCACCCCTGCCTAGCCACAGTTCTGTTCCCCAGAGCACTTCCCTGTCCTCACCCACAGCCAAGACTCATCCCGCCACCACGGGATTTGGGCTTTTCCTGTGACTCTTCTGAGTTTCAGTGAAAAGAGCCCAACCTAACCTGGTTCAGGCAAAACTGTCATCTCTTGGCCCTCAGGACCCAAGGACGAGTTGAAAAAACCAAACTAGGGAGAATGAATGCAGCTGGGCCAGGGATGTGAGCCCTTCTGGACCCACTAGCTCATTTGTGGGGGTGATGGGGCTTTAAGCTTCCTTAGAGTGGACTGGCTGTCCCCTCATGGCAGTCATGGCAGGAAACATGGTGGTCAGCTGTTGCCAGGAGCCCGTTTAGGTCTTCCCTACCAGAGGACTCCCCTCAAGCCTGTCAGTACCAGAGAAAGGACCTGTTGGCCCAGTTTGGCTCGGTCTTCTCCAACCCACTGTAGTTTGGCGTGATGTCACTTCTAGGACAGCCACATAATTTGGGACTTGGGGTCTCAGGTCTGAGAGGCCACACAGGAGGCTGGACAAGGCTAAAGACTTCCACTGGATGATCCATTTTCTCAAGATGACCCTGTACCAGGATCTGGCTTTACTAACAGTTCTGAGAGTCTCTATGTGAATCTAAGGAATTCTCTCCCCTCTGAGCCTCTCCCTTTGGGAGGATCAAAGCAATGATAGAAAAGACGGACAAACACTGGACATGGCCCCTAAGTAAGAACCAGAGTCCGCAGTTCCCCTGGCATGACAGGGCAGATCACTTGAAATAATGCTGCAGATAACCCAGTTCACCAAAAGCCAGGTGACAGCTGCTGGTGGCCTGTGATCAATGAATGGCTTGGAAAGCTACTTACCATTTCCTGATGGGAGATTTCATTTATTGTAACCTCATAACTGTAGCCCCAGCCTCCCAAATGGCCCTCAGTGACCCTGACCTCCTGCCACCCATGCTCTGGAGGAGACACTTTAAGACCCACGGGGTCTGATGAGTGTGACCTGGGGGAATGGCTGTGGAAGCTGAAACGACGGGCCATGGACGACGTCGCCCCCTAACTGTGCTCTGTTCCCTTGGATGGCTTACTCTGCAGAGAGCCAGCCATGGTGTAAGGACCCCGTGCAATCCCACGGAGAGGGCCACCAGGGGAAGAGCAGAGGCCTCCTGCCCACAGCCAGCACCTACTTGCCAGTCCACGTGAGCGAGCCAGAAAGCAGATCCTCCAGTTGCGGTCGAGCCACCTGATGCTACCCTTCAAGAGTCCTCGAGCCAAGAGCACCAGGCTAACCATCCCCATCTTCCTGAACCACCAAAACCGTGGGATAATAAATTGCTGTTGCGTTTTGAGCCGCTGCAATGTGATAACTAACACTCGACAGGTATTCCAACTCATAGCTGTTGTTTACTTCATTTAAAATGATTCATCATTTATTTATTTTTCCATTTTTCATTTAACCAGAAAGTTAAGCCCTGTGAGGTCAAGAACCCGTTCACTGTGCAGCCTCCAATGGGGACAGAGCTTGGCCCAGGGGAGACACCTGATGAGTTGTGCCAAGTGAATCCAGCTCAGTATCCGCCAACCCTCCCTCGCCTCCTAAGAGACCTGAGAACTTCAGGTCACACTCAAGTGTGAGGACAGGAGGGTTTCAAATGAGCCAATATGTGGTCAAGATCCCAGAGAGCAGGTCAGAGAGCAGACCCTCCATCTCGAACACACCCAGGCAAGACCCTCTTGGCCCATGGGTTCACATTAGCCCGAGTCCCTCTCCTGCTGATCAGAGGCCAAACCCTCTTTGCCATCCAGAGATTGTTCCCTCCGCTTCTCTGTGGGGGGAAATGGAAGCCCTTTGAGGCCCAGAAGCAGGCTGAACTCCCTGCAGCCTCCAGAAAGAGGCCCTAACCATTCTGCTCCCGGAAAGCCACCTAGACCTCGTGTACAAATGGCCACAGCCTTCTGCTTGACTTGAGAAAAGTAGCCATTGAGATGGGGCAGGGGAGAGCCCATGATGGGAGCTACGCCAGAGCCCGAGGATGGGTTAGTCTTAATCGGCTCCACTTGGGGGACATTCAGGAGTCCCCCAAGTGAGGTAGGAATGGTGCGGCTGGCACTGGCTGAGCCCAGGAGCGCCGGGGTGGTACCACAGCACACCAAGGGCACTGCGGCCCCCTCCCTCCTCTGAGCTCCAGGCAGGATGGAAGAAAAAACGGATTTCAGACAAGAAGTCACGCCAGCCCTGGAAAACTCAATAAAGTCTTCGTGCGTAAAAGGAGCGTCCAAAGGCCGGTCATTTGACGTCAAGTCAGGCGATGAAATGACCTCGCTATTTCCCAGGGACACAGAGAAAAGTGCAGAGGGGACAATCAGCAGCGACTTGGTTGAGAGGTATGCAAAGGGCGCTCGATGCCTTAACGCGGGAGCCAGACGCACATTTCCTTTCCAACAAATGGCTCTTGGTACCGGCCCAGTGACGGGGAAGACGACACCGCCAGGATGAAGGGGCATCCTTGGTATTTTATATTTCCCTTCTCCACCGACTGTGAGCGGCTAGCAGAACACGCGGCTGGAAAATTCCAACCTCACCCGCTCTGCCTCATCAACTCTCCAGACAGGTCCCAGAGCTGCCGCCGCCCCGACTTCCCAGATGGGGAGCGGCCCTTGGGCCAGCGTCAGTCCCTGGCCTGCACTGCCTGTCCATCTCCAGGGTGAGTTCAGCAGCCGGGGCCGGACAGTCCCAGGTTTCTGTTCCCGACACAGACCTTCCTCGCCAGCTCCAGGCTTGGACACCCCTCTCCCCTGAACACCCCCCCGCGAGGGCTCTTCAGCAGGGCACCGAGGAAGCTCGGCAGAGAGCGAAGCTTCTGTTCTTGCCCCCAGCGTGGTCTTCCCTCAGCCTGTCCTTACTGCAGTCTGTCCTTAATCTTTCCTTACAGGTCACTCGGGTCAGAACAGTGAACTTGTCCTCTCATCCCCAATCCTTCAGGAATACTGGGAATTCTGCCTTCAAAATACATCCCCAGTCCAACCACTTCCATGCTGGCTCGGCCACCATTCACTCTCACCTGCGTTGCTACAACAGCCTCCTGGCAACTGGCCTTGGTCCCACTTCTGCCCCCAAAGCCTGTTTCCATTGTGGAAAACAGGGATCCTTTAAGCATCCAAGTCAGGTGCACAGCATGCTGCTTTGTTGAAGACCCTCTGTGACTCCTCATGTGACTCAGAGTAAAAGCCACAGTTCAGCAAAGGCCCAAGCTTAGACAATCCATGCCTTTCCCACTCACCTCCTGTACCCTTGTCCCCGATGCTCCAGCCACGGACACTCTTATCTGCAGGCCTTTTCACGGGCTGTTCCCTGCCTGCAATGCCCTTCCACCCCATGCCAGCTCTTCCGACTCCTTCTCGTCTTCAGCCAAATGTTGCCTACTGAATAATACAACCAGGCCCCGTGCCCACACTCCCAACCCCGTCACCTGCTCTCATCTATCACTTTCCAACATGCTCTATCATTGGCTTATCATGTCCAGCCTGCCCCTTCCTGGCTAGAACATCAACGACACAAAGGCAGAGAGCTTGGTCCATTTTATTCACCGATTTATCCCAAGGACTGGAACCAGTCTGCAGAGAGCACTTTTGCTGAATGAATAAGAGGCTAAGAAAGTGGTGAGGAGCCTGGTCCTGGGGCTTCTTGTCCTGCCAAGTGAAGGCCTTGAATGGCCCCATGTTCTGTGACCCCCCAAAAAGGAAACTGAGACCAAGAGCTGTCCAGGGTTCGCCAGGCCTCTTGGGCTGTGAAGAGGCCAGGTAGCTGTGAGATGGGCCATGCAGGAACCCTAGATGCATTCTTGGCCAGCAGTCCCCTAGTGTGATATCCACAAAAACCCTCACAGAGATGAAGGCTAACAGCTCTCAAACAACGCAGACAACCCAATGTCCTCCTGACCCCTCCACTGGGGCAGGACTGAGGACAGAGTCAGAGGCTTGCCTTTCCAGACTTTGGCTCTTGTTTGAAGAAACCCAATCTGGGGAGACCACTGCATCACTGGACAGACCCACTGGGGGCTGAGGTTCACTTTGCAGGAGGGTCCTGGTGGGTCCCACTTAACAAGGAGCTACTCCACCACAGACTTAGAAATCCACTGGCCTCAGAGCGGCCTGGTGTGGAGGAAAGGACTCAGGGCTGGATTCTCTGCCCCTTAGTCTGTGACTCTGGGCAAGTCACCAGATCCCACTAGGCTGAAGTCCTAACTTTTGGTCAACCACCTATTGGGTACAGTGTATGAACTCAGGGACCCTGGGTCACATATGAGCCCCAAGAGATTTCTGGCTACTTCCAGAGACAAGCACACAAGCAGAGTGCTCCACAGCTCGGCTCACTGAGTGTGCTCTGAGCAGCACGACCTTGTGTGGACACTGTGTGAGCACCGGCAACATGATCACACCCCACCACACCCCCACCTGCAGATGGAGACACGAGGCACAGTGGCTAACCCCCACCCCTGGTCCCCCGAGAGCTGGTGGTGGGCAGTGTGGCCCTGGCCATCTCGGGAGCCTGCACTCTCCACTGTTCCCCACTCTACCAGCGTGGCGGGAGAGCATGGCGCAGGTGTGTGCTGCAGGTTGGCGCCCAGAGCAGGGGTGGGAGAGAGCAGTGGGGAAAGCCCTGGGAGCAGGGTACAGAGGATAAGCAGGCATGTACCAGGCAGGAGGATCCTGGGGAGGCATCTCAGGCAGGAGGAGGGTTGATGCAGCTCAGGCCAAGAGGCTCACAGTAGACTGCAAGACGGAGCTCAGGTCAGGCCAGAACCAGAGGTCACAGAGACTCCAATGGAGGCTGTGGGTGAAGGGTGGGCAAGAGCCCAGTGGCAGCAGCTCTACTGAGTCATCCTCAAGACCCGGGCATCATCCTGGAGGTCAGTGCTTCCCAACTCAGACACACATTAAAGTCCTGGGAGATTTGAAAATGCCAATCTCTGCTAGAAACTATGGTCAAGCTAGTGGTAATAAGCACCATGCTGGGTCTCCAAGTACTGTCTTCCAGGAAAGGGGACGAGGATCCTCGTTGAACCAATGGTCTGTGGTACGAGAAGAGCCCAGAAGACTGCTGAGCCAGACAGCAAGGAGCTGCCAAGGACTCAGAAGCCCACCTGGGGGGCTCCCGCTGGCCAACCACGTGGGCAGGAAGGATCAGGAAGGATAAGGATGATGGTGCGTTGAAGCTCATCCAACATGTGGAGAGCCCTTGGTCAAACTCCCGATCCTCCCATCAGAGGACTCGAGGGAGCCCAGCTGGGATCTTAAAAACATAAATGCAGGAAAAGAATCAAGCGTCACTGGGTAACCAAACAGCCTTCAAAGGAAGTGCTCCAGTTAGCCAGTGGACAAGAAATGATGGAATTAAAATCCCGCCACTTTGCAACCCCTCGTTAATCAACAGATTTATTTATTTTATTAAAAAAATTTTTTTAATTGTAGTTGGACACAATAACTTTATTTATTTTTATGTGATGCTGAGGATCAAACCCAGTACCTCGCACATGCTAGGTAAGCTCTCTACCACTGAGCCACAACCCTGACCCTGCAACACCTCACAAAGGAAAACACAGACGTTAGTCGGTTCCCAACGGAAGGACACAAAGACATTTACAAAGTCAGTTGCACATGCACATCCCGAAAAGGGAAACTGAATCTGATCAAGTTCCTAGATCCAACTAGGCAATTTACAAGAAATACTGAGAAACTTATTAAATGACTCAGGGGAGGGGGGGGGCTCTGGAGGAACAGAAACCCATCACGGTGGGAGGCCGTTACTGGGGAGACTGGAGACAGTCAGGAAAAAGACTGCCAATCACGGCGTGTGGGGCCTACCCCGATGGTGTCCCCCAACAGTTAAAACACAATTTTATAAGATGCACAAGAAAGTCGGGATTTGACCACTAATGTCTGATGACGTTGGCGATGCATACTGAAAGGCTCACAGGCAAAATAACAGCGTATCTGAGACCTGCTACAAGGTGCCACCAAGGGGAGGGTGGAGGTGGGGCACAAATTGGCCCTGAGCGCATCGCTGTGGAAGTGGGGTGAAGGGCACATTCGGCTGGCTTTTACTTTTTATAGCTTGAAATTTTCCATAATAAAAAGTTATAAAAACACTAAGCCCCACCCCCAGAGATCCAAATTCATTAGTCTGGGCTTCAGCTCTGGCGCTGGTACCTTTTAAGACTGCCCGGTGCTCCGACCCTCAGCTGGGGTTCAGGACTGTCGTGATCACTCATGCCGGACGCTCCAGAGCCTGCACTAGGACAGGGCGAGCTGGGGGAGGGAACTGGCCTGGAGGTCAGGAGCCAAGCACAGGGTCCTTGACCGTGCGGAAGGGGGAGGGAGGGGGGTCCCAGACAGCGCCAACAGTTTGGGTGACTGGGGTGCTGCCTCAGGGCTGCCTATAGGATTCTGGTGGAGATGTCCAGTGGGCAGTTTGGCCTGTGGGTCTAGAGAGCCACATGAAGACCCTGAAGAGACACACAAACTGGGGTCACTCCCAAGACGGAGACGGGGAGGGGACAGCTGCAGCCAGGGACAGCATGAGGGCAGACTTGGGCCCTGCCCCTAGGAGGGGGTACCAGGTGACTCATTCCTCGCCTCCCACCCCTCTCCTGCCTCAGCCAGAGACCCACAGGGCAAGTGGCTCAGTCAAGGGGCCAGCCTTCTGGATAAGGGCTGTGACATTTCCACCCCCTGCCCTTAAAGCTCCGCAGATCGAGGCATTTGTTAAACAAATAGGTGACGGCAGCTGAAGCCAGACAACATGAGGCTGGCCACCTGAGTCTGGGTGCTGAGCCACAGCGCTCACCCGGGGACCTGGGCTGGAGCCAAGAGGAAGCCCAGAGCCCAGGGGCTTACACTCTGTGGGGAAGCTGACCCAAGCCAGTGACCAAAGCCTTCAGCCTCGCCTTTGTCAAAGGCTCTCGGTGGGGGAAGGGCCCAGAGTCCTTGCGCTACTCCAGGGGTGTTGGGGAATGGCCCAGCTTCCCGGTTTCTTAAGCAGTGGAGTTTATTCTTGGACCTTCTAAACCATGAGCGCTCTCTCTCTCTCTTTCTCTCTCTCTCTCTCTCAGCAAAAAAAAAAAAAAAAAATGATCTCTGATCACAGAGGACACAGGGGTCCCCCCAGGGGCAG
Organism: Marmota flaviventris; assembly: GCF_047511675.1. NCBI lineage: Eukaryota > Metazoa > Chordata > Mammalia > Rodentia > Sciuridae > Marmota > Marmota flaviventris. Next base: position 11,520,918 of record NC_092501.1, read on the forward strand.
GGACTTACCACCGAGTCCAGGAACTGAATGTAGCACTCCAGCCCAGGCCTGGTTTCGCAGAACTGCCGGAAAAGCAGCCTCCCGATGGGCTGCCTGTCACACAGGCCGCAGTAATCTCTGTCTGGAGGCAAGAAGGAGAGTGATGAGGCCAGGCAGGCCGCCCCTCACCCCACCTTCATCTCCAGCCCCAGCCCCATGGAGCAAGGTGACCATGAACTCTGTGGACCCAGAGGGACAAAGTCAGGGCGGAGAAAGGTGCCAGTCACCACCCAGCTCCCATCCACCTTGCCAACAACCGGATTTCTGTATGGAGACGCCAATGGTTCTGGAGACTATAGCTCAGTCCCCTGGTTGGCCAATCAGCTAACACAGGCCCTGATTCTGGCAACTGGGTAAGGTGACAGACATGTGACAATCTGCAGACTGTGTGGGAAACCAGGGCAGGGAAGCTCTGGTGCTCTGAACCTGAGTGCGGGGGAGAGTGGGGCCAGGGCTGCTGCGGTGCACTGACACCTTAGAGGAAGCTGCTGAGGAAGAGGCTGACCTCTGGAAGAGCCAGGAAAATGACAATAGCAGACTTGGTCCCCTGGTGATGTTACACACCTCTAGATCAAACTGTGCCTGCAGCCCAAACCACATCTGAAAAGCTTATTTATAAGGCAACATATTTTCTTTGTTTAGGGCAGTTTGAAAAAATTTCAAATTACTCCTAATTCAAAGCATCCTAGTGGACACAGTAAAAAAAAAAAAAGAAAAAGAAAAAAGAAAAGAAAAAGAAAGAAAAGAAAAAAATAATTTTACCCAATTGGAACAAAGCCCACTCTCAGAATCCTTCGAATTATGAAAACCCTGCATTTCTAGCAAAGGAGCTAGAGGCATGGAGACAGGAAGTCAGCTGCTCTCAGTCATTCAGTAGCCAAGAGGGTTCTGAAGAGGAAATAGAGCAAAACTCTCAGCTGCAAGACCCTAGAGACTGGAGTGCTAGTTATAATCTGCTATGTTACTTCTAACAACTCACTCAACCTCTCTGGGTGATTTTCCTCTTCTGAAAACCAAAATCACATGTTTGGAGTTGGGACAGGGTCCTTTCTGTCTCTTCCTGCAGTGTCACTAAGACTTTTTCAAGAAGTTTTCCCTGGCCAGAAAGATGCTCACAGCACTTACTAAGACCTGCTGCCTCAGACCCTCCCAAGCCCTAAACAATGGGCCTTCAAATTTGACGTAGCTTTAGGAGAGCCACTGGTGGGAAGGAAGGACTACATCCTTGCTGGGTGTAGAGGAACTGGTCAGCATCCCTAAGAAAGGGTTTCTCTGGAGACAGAGGCCCAGGAGAAGAGCTGGACACCACCATGGTGCCAGCTTGCTTTCACTCTCAGAGTCTGCTCACAGGACCCGGAGCTATTACTGCTGGTAGGGAGGGGGGATCCTGTGGGGGCCAGGTGCAGGCCCTGGAGCTCCGTCACCAGGGTTCGAGTCCCAGCCCCACCACTCAACTGACTCTACACTTGCCCCTACCCACCCTCCCCGTCCTCATCTGCAGGCTGGGTAGAGTAATAGTACCTGTCTCCTGGGACTGTCATGGGGATTGAATACGACAATGTCCAGCAAGTCCTCAGACAGAGCCTGGCACACAGAAAATGCTCAATAAACCCCACCCATTATCATCCTGGATGTGGGGTGCTTTTCGTCTGTTCTATCTCCCTTTTTTTTTTTTTTTTTTTTGTAAAGGAGCATTTTCTGCCCAAGTCTGAACAAACGCCACCAATGCCTTCTGGTTCCAGAGGAACTGATGCCTTCAAGCCTTGGAAGATGGACATGTGACTCAAGCTGAATCAGAGTCCTCGTTCCTCCAGCTGTGAGAGGGTCAAGGATGAGCACGTGATCAACACCAGCCAATCAGAGTCTTCATCCTCCCAATCACAATGACGAGATCAAGGATGACCTGGAGACTCAGCCATAGCCAATCAGAGGCCCCTAGAGTGACAGACCCTGAGGGAGAAACTGAGTGGGTCCTGGAGTCCTTGCAGGGCTTTTGCCAGAACTTCCCGGAGCTGGTCAGATTGTCCTTTCCAGCAGGCAGCGAGAACCCATGGAGACTGAAGGAACAGGGCAACCGCTGAGCAGAGAGGAGACCTGGAGGCAGCCCTGCCTGAGGCCAGCCCTGCCTGAGGCCAGCCCTGGGCAGTGGGTCGTGTACTGATAGGGATACTGCCTCAGCCAGCGGCAGCAGGGTCTCTCTCTTGGAATGGAAAGAGCAGTGACCGGGCACATGCTTGTCCTTCATGGGTAAACTGCCTGCGGGCAGGGACCATGTGTAGGAACTCGCAGGTTCTGAGTATCGTAGGCAGAAAAGGGCACTCGACAGTCACATTCTCTCAAGTGGATGCTTTGATCAACAGGGGTGAGCCACTTGCCAAGTGCCCCGCCCCTGCCCCGCTGCCCCTGGCCCTTCTCCAGTAGCTTGGTGGCTCAAACTAGTGTTGGACTACTGCCTTAACTCTGCCCTTCAACCATGGGCCCAGGCGCCACGCTCCAAGCACAGATGGTTCACAAATAGCCACTCCAGCGAGCATTTAGCCTTGTCGCCTGCCAGGTTCTCCTGGGGGCGGGGAGGGGGACTGCTGCTGCAAAGGGCAGCAGGGGTGTGTGTGGGCGAGCAGACAAGATCCCAAGTGACAGTTTTAAAATGTCACGTTAGATGAGTGTCATTGTCAGCCACAGGAGGGAACCTGGTCACGGTGGCCTGTGACAGGTCTGCAGCCTGCACTTGTTAGCATGAGGCCCTGCAGCACAGCCTGCCTTCCCACCGCCTCCCACTGCACCCGATCCCCCAATGGGAGGAAAACAAGCCTTCACGGCCTTTGGCAGTAAGGAGCTTCCCCAGCACAAACACAGAACCAAAGTCAACTGCTCTGGACCAACGTCAGTTTTATTCTATTAGGGGGGAGAGCACAGGACCTCGTGTGTAATTGAGCAAGCTGACCCCTCGCCCCATTTCCAAAAGCAATGGTGAGATTTCCCGAAGCATGTTGTGATTCCTTCCGAGTTCATCTAACACAAGTCTTCCCTCTCCATATGGCGTTGGCCGTCAGTATAGAAACAAGGCTGTCATAAACTTGCACAGTAAACACCATGTGATCCCCACACAAGCTGTCAGCAATGGTTCTGTGCCTCTCCAACAGCACGGGGCATCCCAGGCAGGAAAGCCACGTACCGGAAGCCCAGGAAGGAATAAAAGGATTAGTAATCATCTTTTAAAAAATGTTTTAGTTATAGATGGACATAATATTTTTTTTTAGTTTGTTTATTTATCTTTTATGTGGTGCTGAGGATCGAATCTAGTTCCTCAATTGCGCTAGGCAAGTGTTCTACCACCGAGCCACAACCCTAGCCCAGTAGTCATCTTTTCGGAGTTGGTATTTTTCCCTTCTCAGTCTTAAAGATAAATGGGTTTTCCTTCTCCATCCTTCCTCTTCTCCTGATCCTTCTTCCCCACCTCCTCCTCATTCTCCTTCTGTTAATGTACTGGGAACTGAATGCAGGGGTGCTTTACCACTCCGCTGCATCCCCCGCCCTTGCTTTTGTGAGAGTTGCCCAGGCTGTCCTCGAAATTGTGATCCTCCTGCCTCAGCCTCCAGAGTCACTGGCATTACAGGCTGCATCACTATGTGTGGCACACGGGCTCGTCTTCCTAGGAAGCACCCACAACAGCACCAAATCCAAGTACAATGTTTGCAGTTGAAGTAGATGCACCCCGGGAGAGACAGTGTTTGGGAATGATCAAGGTGATGGAGGGGGCACCAAAAATAAGTTCTTGGTGTGGCAACAGCAAACCTGACAGCCAGGTCACTTCTGGAAAGTCAGAAGCATGTGGAGCTCTACAGCACGTCCCTGGGGGAGACCCTGTCTGATCTGCCTTAGCAGGAACTGGCCATGCTCTGAAATCCAGGCTGCAAGGGGCTGACCACCACCCTGCTCCCAGGTGTGGCTACAGGGCTGCAGAGCACAGGCCCAGAAAAACAGAAGCCATCGTCTCCCAATCTCTCTCAGGAGGGGAGAACCTGGGGTGCTGTCCACACAGGCACTGAGTGCTGCATACTCACTGTACACACACACACACACACACACACACACACACACACACACACACCACAGGCTCTGCTAGAACATAGAAATCCTGCTGTCGGCCATGTACCTCATTGGTGTTCCCTCTAAGCCAGAAAGAAGCTGTCCTATAGGAGGGAGCACCAGGTTCTCTGCCTCAAGTATCCACAAATCATTCTTTGTTCTTTTGGGCCCTTAATTCATTCAACTCTCATCCCAGGTCTCTTGCTTATCAATATAGAAGTTTCCTTTAATTTTAAGGTTCTCTTCCTGAACTCAGGGGTAGGGCTTGAACAGTGCAGGATGCCACCAAGTAGACCTTCCAGAGTGGCTTAAGGAAAATGCAGAGAAAGTGGTAGGTGTCTTGGGGTTGGGAGGTGAGGCATGAAGGCAGGCATCAGCAAGCCGTGTTGAGGGAGGGGTCAGCAAATTACTGTCCTTGGCAACAAGACTAACCACATGCAACGCAGGGCCCGGCCAGGTCACTTCCTTCTCTGCTTTTCCCAGGTACAGTATGATGCTGGCCACACTGCCAACCAACAGAGGGCGCAACGAGACCAGGGGCCCTACCCCGGTTGCCTCACCTGGCAATGGGGGGCGGAGGGGGGACTCCCAATCTGTTCTCTCAGTAGGCTGCTGACCTCAGGCGATTGCCAAGGATGGTCTCAGCCCTGCTGGGGGTTCTGTGTCACCTAAGAGTCCTCGGTTTCTTCATCTATAACACAGGGGAGTTCGAGTAACAATCTCTAAGCCCCTTCACACCCTGGAGAGCTTCTTGGGTGCTAACTTCATAAGGGCAAATGATTGAAGGGATTTGGGTCAAATTGCCACGAGGAGCTGAATGACTCTGAATTGACTGGGACTGTCCTGTGCCCCGGGGGTGTCTACGGTATGGCTGGTCTCTACCCACTTGTTATCATAGTAACCCCCAGTGAAAACCAAAGATGGCTGCACATTGCCCAGATTGCCCCTTTAGACCTGCTGCAAAGGTCACCTTTGGAGCTCAGCTTTAACCAGGATCCTAAAGCTCTGCTTCTGTCCAGCCCCCTGGGGATTCCTGGTTCCATGGCAAGGTCAGCAAAAATTCCTAGTGGTAAACCTGTTAGCCTTTAGAGGCCTTATGGTCTCTGTCACAACTACTGCAATGAAAGCCTTCATGACAAAACGTAAATTGTCTATGGGCATGGCCGTGTTCAATAAAACTTTATTTACAAAAGCAGATGCAGAGCCACATTGGGCTTACATGCTGATCCCTGCCTCTCCTGGGCCCTTGGACCCCTGGTCCTTCACAAGGTAATGCTAACCCAGTTGCTCTGATTCAGTCTTTCTCCTTCCTGGGGCCATGGAACCCCTGCTGCCTTGAAGGGGCAGGGAGGAGCTTCTGAGGGTAGAAGTCCATGTTGCCTGAGGCTGTGGTCAACCACAGGAAACCAGGACTGAAGTCAGAAAGCCCAGGTTCAAGTCAGGTGGAGCCCAGGCCCTTCAAAGTCAAGGGACCTCTGGAAAGAACCCAAATGTCCAACCATTGGCGAATGGAAAAACAAAGGGTGGCATTGATACAATGGAATACCACTCACTGGTTAGAAAACGTGAATCATGGATACACACAATGCGGGTGAATCCCAGAAACAGCATGCAAGTCAAAGAAGAGACACAAACTGGTAGGTTCTACTCATCAGAAATTCTAGAAAAGGCAAACCTGTAGTGACAGAACTCAGACCAGTGGCTACAGGGGACAGGATAAGGACGGGCACAAGGGAACAGAGGCATAAAGGAACTTCTTGGGGTGATAAAAATGTTTTGGGGGTGACTGCGGTGGTTATATGGCTGTACATATTTTTCAAAAGTAATTTAACTGTATGGTTAAAGTTGGTGAATTCTACTATAGGTAAGTAACAGTACTTTG